>NC_134503.1:34315305-34915305 GCF_040206685.1 Ascaphus truei | reverse complement strand
TAGCCAAAAAGTAGCTTCGAAAAACGCTTAGGTTAAGTTTCAGAGTTGCTTCTAATGTACCAAAGCTGGACTTAGATATAATTTCACTCTCACAACATTATGGCTGGTTGGAGACAGTCCAAACCACAAGTACCGGGTCCATGGTTCTGGCCGTATACTGGGGGGACGGGGACGACTCCCATTAACCCCTGACTATACCGGGGATACGCTTATCACAATGCCTTTCTGGTCTGTGCTGAAGCAGGGCATTCTGGCAGGCAAGTGGCTTGACCTTTATTAGTGAGTCTGGTTACCCCCTCTCGGAACCACAGACTTAGAAATCGCCAGCTCATATACAGTGCATAAAATATATTTATATATATACCCTTATACACCATTTTAATAAAAAATATCACAAAATTCTTCTAAGTCCCTCGGGAAGAGTGAAAGACGCGCACGTTCATTTTCAGAGCTTCTAGACCTTCCTATAAGAAGTTAGCCAAAAAGTAGCTTCGAAAAACGCTTAGGTTAAGTTTCAGAGTTGCTTCTAATGTACCAAAGCTGGACTTAGACATAATTTCACTCTCACAACATTATGGCTGGTTGGAGAGGGTCCGAACCACAAGTACCGGGTCCATGGTTCTGGCCGTATACTGGGGGGACGGGGACGACTCCCATTAACCCCTGACTATACCGGGGATACGCTTATCACAATGCCTTTCTGGTCTGTGCTGAAGCAGGGCATTCTGGCAGCCAAGTGGCTTGACCTTTATTAGTGAGCCTGGTTACCCCCTCTCGGAACCACAGACTTAGAAATCGCCAGCTCATATACAGTGCATAAAATATATTTATATATAAACCCTTATACACCATTTTAATAAAAAATATCACAAAATTCTTCTAAGTCCCTCGGGAAGAGTGAAAGACGCGCACGTTCATTTTCAGAGCTCCTAGACCTTCCTATAAGAAGTTAGCCAAAAAGTAGCTTCGAAAAACGCTTAGGTTAAGTTTCAGAGTTGCTTCTAATGTACCAAAGCTGGACTTAGACATAATTTCACTCTCACAACATTATGGCTGGTTGGAGAGGGTCCGAACCACAAGTACCGGGTCCATGGTTCTGGCAGTATACTGGGGGGAAGGGGACGACTCCCATTAACCCCTGACTATACGCTTATCACAATGCCTTTCTGGTCTGTGCTGAAGCAGGGCATTCTGGCAGCCAAGTGGCTTGACCTTTATTAGTGAGCCTGGTTACCCCCTCTCGGAACCACAGACTTAGAAATCGCCAGCTCATATACAGTGCATAAAATATATTTATATATAAACCCTTATACACCATTTTAATATAAAATATCACAAAATTCTTCTAAGTCCCTCGGGAAGAGTGAAAGACGCGCACGTTCATTTTCAGAGCTTCTAGACCTTCCTATAAGAAGTTAGCCAAAAAGTAGCTTCGAAAAACGCTTAGGTTAAGTTTCAGAGTTGCTTCTAATGTACCAAAGCTGGACTTAGATATAATTTCACTCTCACAACATTATGGCTGGTTGGAGACAGTCCGAACCACAAGTACCGGGTCCATGGTTCTGGCCGTATACTGGGGGGACGGGGACGACTCCCATTAACCCCTGACTATACCGGGGATACGCTTATCACAATGCCTTTCTGGTCTGTGCTGAAGCAGGGCATTCTGGCAGGCAAGTGGCTTGACCTTTATTAGTGAGTCTGGTTACCCCCTCTCGGAACCACAGACTTAGAAATCGCCAGCTCATATACAGTGCATAAAATATATTTATATATATACCCTTATACACCTTTTTAATAAAAAATATCACAAAATTCTTCTAAGTCCCTCGGGAAGAGTGAAAGACGCGCACGTTCATTTTCAGAGCTTCTAGACCTTCCTATAAGAAGTTAGCCAAAAAGTAGCTTCGAAAAACGCTTAGGTTAAGTTTCAGAGTTGCTTCTAATGTACCAAAGCTGGACTTAGATATAATTTCACTCTCACAACATTATGGCTGGTTGGAGACAGTCCGAACCACAAGTACCGGGTCCATGGTTCTGGCCGTATACTGGGGGGACGGGGACGACTCCCATTAACCCCTGACTATACCGGGGATACGCTTATCACAATGCCTTTCTGGTCTGTGCTGAAGCAGGGCATTCTGGCAGCCAAGTGGCTTGACCTTTATTAGTGAGCCTGGTTACCCCCTCTCGGAACCACAGACTTAGAAATCGCCAGCTCATATACAGTGCATAAAATATATTTATATATATACCCTTATACACCATTTTAATAAAAAATATCACAAAATTCTTCTAAGTCTCTCGAGAAGAGTGAAAGACGCGCACGTTCATTTTTGCAGAGCTCCTAGACCTTCATATAAGAAGTTAGCTAAAAAGTAGCTTCGAAAAACGCTTAGGTTAAGTTTCAGAGTTGCTTCTAATGTACCAAAGCTGGACTTAGACATAATTTCACTCTCACAACATTATGGCTGGTTGGAGAGGGTCCGAACCACAAGTACTGGGTCCATGGTTCTGGCCGTATACTGGGGTGACGGGGACGACTCCCATTAACCCCTGACTATACGCTTATCACAATGCCTTTCTGGTCTGTGCTGAAGCAGGGCATTCTGGCAGCCAAGTGGCTTGACCTTTATTAGTGAGCCTGGTTACCCCCTCTCGGAACCACAGACTTAGAAATCGCCAGCTCATATACAGTGCATAAAATATATTTATATATAAACCCTTATACACCATTTTAATAAAAAATATCACAAAATTCTTCTAAGTCCCTCGGGAAGAGTGAAAGACGCGCACGTTCATTTTCAGAGCTTCTAGACCTTCCTATAAGAAGTTAGCCAAAAAGTAGCTTCGTAAAACGCTTAGGTTAAGTTTCAGAGTTGCTTCTAATGTACCAAAGCTGGACTTAGATATAATTTCACTCTCACAACATTATGGCTGGTTGGAGACAGTCCGAACCACAAGTACCGGGTCCATGGTTCTGGCCGTATACTGGGGGGACGGGGACGACTCCCATTAACCCCTGACTATACCGGGGATACGCTTATCACAATGCCTTTCTGGTCTGTGCTAAAGCAGGGCATTCTGGCAGGCAAGTGGCTTGACCTTTATTAGTGAGTCTGGTTACCCCCTCTCGGAACCACAGACTTAGAAATCGCCAGCTCATATACAGTGCATAAAATATATTTATATATATACCCTTATACACCTTTTTAATAAAAAAATATCACAAAATTCTTCTAAGTCCCTCGGGAAGAGTGAAAGACGCGCACGTTCATTTTCAGAGCTTCTAGACCTTCCTATAAGAAGTTAGCCAAAAAGTAGCTTCGAAAAACGCTTAGGTTAAGTTTCAGAGTTGCTTCTAATGTACCAAAGCTGGACTTAGATATAATTTCACTCTCACAACATTATGGCTGGTTGGAGACAGTCCGAACCACAAGTACCGGGTCCATGGTTCTGGCCGTATACTGGGGGGACGGGGACGACTCCCATTAACCCCTAACTATACCGGGGATACGCTTATCACAATAACTTTCTGGTCTGTGCTGAAGCAGGGCATTCTGGCAGGCAAGTGGCTTGACCTTTATTAGTGAGTCTGGTTACCCCCTCTCGGAACCACAGACTTAGAAATCGCCAGCTCATATACAGTGCATAAAATATATTTATATATATACCCTTATACACCATTTTAATAAAAAATATCACAAAATTCTTCTAAGTCCCTCGGGAAGAGTGAAAGACGCGCACGTTCATTTTTAGAGCTCCTAGACCTTCCTATAAGAAGTTAGCTAAAAAGTAGCTTCGAAAAACGCTTAGGTTAAGTTTCAGAGTTGCTTCTAATGTACCAAAGCTGGACTTAGATATAATTTCACTCTCACAACATTATGGCTGGTTGGAGACAGTCCGAACCACAAGTACCGGGTCCATGGTTCTGGCCGTATACTGGGGGGACGGGGACGAATCCCATTAACCCCTGACTATACCGGGGATACGCTTATCACAATAACTTTCTGGTCTGTGCTGAAGCAGGGCATTCTGGCAGGCAAGTGGCTTGACCTTTATTAGTGAGTCTGGTTACCCCCTCTCGGAACCACAGACTTAGAAATCGCAAGCTCATATACAGTGCATAAAATATATTTATATATATACCCTTATACACCATTTTAATAAAAAATATCACAAAATTCTTCTAAGTCCCTCGGGAAGAGTGAAAGACGCGCACGTTCATTTTCAGAGCTCCTAGACCTTCCTATAAGAAGTTAGCTAAAAAGTAGCTTCGAAAAACGCTTAGGTTAAGTTTCAGAGTTGCTTCTAATGTACCAAAGCTGGACTTAGACATAATTTCACTCTCACAACATTATGGCTGGTTGGAGACAGTCCGAACCACAAGTACCGGGTCCATGGTTCTGGCCGTATACTGGGGGGACGGGGACGACTCCCATTAACCCCTGACTATACCGGGGATACGCTTATCACAATGCCTTTCTGGTCTGTGCTGAAGCAGGGCATTCTGGCAGCCAAGTGGCTTGACCTTTATTAGTGAGCCTGGTTACCCCCTCTCGGAACCACAGACTTAGAAATCGCCAGCTCATATACAGTGCATAAAATATATTTATATATATACCCTTATACACCATTTTAATAAAAAATATCACAAAATTCTTCTAAGTCTCTCGAGAAGAGTGAAAGACGCGCACGTTCATTTTTGCAGAGCTCCTAGACCTTCATATAAGAAGTTAGCTTAAAAAGTAGCTTCGAAAAACGCTTAGGTTAAGTTTCAGAGTTGCTTCTAATGTACCAAAGCTGGACTTAGACATAATTTCACTCTCACAACATTATGGCTGGTTGGAGAGGGTCCGAACCACAAGTACTGGGTCCATGGTTCTGGCCGTATACTGGGGTGACGGGGACGACTCCCATTAACCCCTGACTATACGCTTATCACAATGCCTTTCTGGTCTGTGCTGAAGCAGGGCATTCTGGCAGCCAAGTGGCTTGACCTTTATTAGTGAGCCTGGTTACCCCCTCTCGGAACCACAGACTTAGAAATCGCCAGCTCATATACAGTGCATAAAATATATTTATATATAAACCCTTATACACCATTTTAATAAAAAATATCACAAAATTCTTCTAAGTCCCTCGGGAAGAGTGAAAGACGCGCACGTTCATTTTCAGAGCTTCTAGACCTTCCTATAAGGAGTTAGCCAAAAAGTAGCTTCGAAAAACGCTTAGGTTAAGTTTCAGAGTTGCTTCTAATGTACCAAAGCTGGACTTAGATATAATTTCACTCTCACAACATTATGGCTGGTTGGAGACAGTCCGAACCACAAGTACAGGGTCCATGGTTCTGGCCGTATACTGGGGGGACGGGGACGACTCCCATTAACCCCTGACTATACCGGGGATACGCTTATCACAATGCCTTTCTGGTCTGTGCTGAAGCAGGGCATTCTGGCAGGCAAGTGGCTTGACCTTTATTAGTGAGTCTGGTTACCCCCTCTCGGAACCACAGACTTAGAAATCGCCAGCTCATATACAGTGCATAAAATATATTTATATATATACCCTTATACACCTTTTTAATAAAAAATATCACAAAATTCTTCTAAGTCCCTCGGGAAGAGTGAAAGACGCGCACGTTCATTTTCAGAGCTTCTAGACCTTCCTATAAGAAGTTAGCCAAAAAGTAGCTTCGAAAAACGCTTAGGTTAAGTTTCAGAGTTGCTTCTAATGTACCAAAGCTGGACTTAGATATAATTTCACTCTCACAACATTATGGCTGGTTGGAGACAGTCCGAACCACAAGTACCGGGTCCATGGTTCTGGCCGTATACTGGGGGGACGGGGACGACTCCCATTAACCCCTAACTATACCGGGGATACGCTTATCACAATAACTTTCTGGTCTGTGCTGAAGCAGGGCATTCTGGCAGGCAAGTGGCTTGACCTTTATTAGTGAGTCTGGTTACCCCCTCTCGGAACCACAGACTTAGAAATCGCCAGCTCATATACAGTGCATAAAATATATTTATATATATACCCTTATACACCATTTTAATAAAAAATATCACAAAATTCTTCTAAGTCCCTCGGGAAGAGTGAAAGACGCGCACGTTCATTTTCAGAGCTCCTAGACCTTCCTATAAGAAGTTAGCTAAAAAGTAGCTTCGAAAAACGCTTAGGTTAAGTTTCAGAGTTGCTTCTAATGTACCAAAGCTGGACTTAGATATAATTTCACTCTCACAACATTATGGCTGGTTGGAGACAGTCCGAACCACAAGTACCGGGTCCATGGTTCTGGCCGTATACTGGGGGGACGGGGACGACTCCCATTAACCCCTGACTATACCGGGGATACGCTTATCACAATAACTTTCTGGTCTGTGCTGAAGCAGGGCATTCTGGCAGGCAAGTGGCTTGACCTTTATTAGTGAGTCTGGTTACCCCCTCTCGGAACCACAGACTTAGAAATCGCCAGCTCATATACAGTGCATAAAATATATTTATATATATACCCTTATACACCATTTTAATAAAAAATATCACAAAATTCTTCTAAGTCCCTCGGGAAGAGTGAAAGACGCGCACGTTCATTTTCAGAGCTCCTAGACCTTCCTATAAGAAGTTAGCTAAAAAGTAGCTTCGAAAAACGCTTAGGTTAAGTTTCAGAGTTGCTTCTAATGTACCAAAGCTGGACTTAGACATAATTTCACTCTCACAACATTATGGCTGGTTGGAGAGGGTCCGAACCACAAGTACCGGGTCCATGGTTCTGGCCGTATACTGGGGGGACGGGGACGACTCCCATTAACCCCTGACTATACCGGGGATACGCTTATCACAATGCCTTTCTGGTCTGTGCTGAAGCAGGGCATTCTGGCAGCCAAGTGGCTTGACCTTTATTAGTGAGCCTGGTTACCCCCTCTCGGAACCACAGACTTAGAAATCGCCAGCTCATATACAGTGCATAAAATATATTTATATATATACCCTTATACACCATTTTAATAAAAAATATCACAAAATTCTTCTAAGTCTCTCGAGAAGAGTGAAAGACGCGCACGTTCATTTTCAGAGCTCCTAGACCTTCATATAAGAAGTTAGCTAAAAAGTAGCTTCGAAAAACGCTTAGGTTAAGTTTCAGAGTTGCTTCTAATGTACCAAAGCTGGACTTAGACATAATTTCACTCTCACAACATTATGGCTGGTTGGAGAGGGTCCGAACCACAAGTACTGGGTCCATGGTTCTGGCCGTATACTGGGGTGACGGGGACGACTCCCATTAACCCCTGACTATACGCTTATCACAATGCCTTTCTGGTCTGTGCTGAAGCAGGGCATTCTGGCAGCCAAGTGGCTTGACCTTTATTAGTGAGCCTGGTTACCCCCTCTCGGAACCACAGACTTAGAAATCGCCAGCTCATATACAGTGCATAAAATATATTTATATATAAACCCTTATACACCATTTTAATAAAAAATATCACAAAATTCTTCTAAGTCCCTCGGGAAGAGTGAAAGACGCGCACGTTCATTTTCAGAGCTTCTAGACCTTCCTATAAGGAGTTAGCCAAAAAGTAGCTTCGAAAAACGCTTAGGTTAAGTTTCAGAGTTGCTTCTAATGTACCAAAGCTGGACTTAGATATAATTTCACTCTCACAACATTATGGCTGGTTGGAGACAGTCCGAACCACAAGTACCGGGTCCATGGTTCTGGCCGTATACTGGGGGGACGGGGACGACTCCCATTAACCCCTGACTATACCGGGGATACGCTTATCACAATGCCTTTCTGGTCTGTGCTGAAGCAGGGCATTCTGGCAGGCAAGTGGCTTGACCTTTATTAGTGAGTCTGGTTACCCCCTCTCGGAACCACAGACTTAGAAATCGCCAGCTCATATACAGTGCATAAAATATATTTATATATATACCCTTATACACCTTTTTAATAAAAAATATCACAAAATTCTTCTAAGTCCCTCGGGAAGAGTGAAAGACGCGCACGTTCATTTTCAGAGCTCCTAGACCTTCCTATAAGAATTTAGCCAGAAAGTAGCTTCGAAAAACGCTTAGGTTAAGTTTCAGAGTTGCTTCTAATGTACCAAAGCTGGACTTAGATATAATTTCACTCTCACAACATTATGGCTGGTTGGAGACAGTCCGAACCACAAGTACCGGGTCCATGGTTCTGGCCGTATACTGGGGGGACGGGGACGACTCCCATTAACCCCTAACTATACCGGGGATACGCTTATCACAATAACTTTCTGGTCTGTGCTGAAGCAGGGCATTCTGGCAGGCAAGTGACTTGACCTTTATTAGTGAGTCTGGTTACCCCCTCTCGGAACCACAGACTTAGAAATCGCCAGCTCATATACAGTGCATAAAATATATTTATATATATACCCTTATACACCATTTTAATAAAAAATATCACAAAATTCTTCTAAGTCCCTCGGGAAGAGTGAAAGACGCGCACGTTCATTTTCAGAGCTCCTAGACCTTCCTATAAGAAGTTAGCTAAAAAGTAGCTTCGAAAAACGCTTAGGTTAAGTTTCAGAGTTGCTTCTAATGTACCAAAGCTGGACTTAGATATAATTTCACTCTCACAACATTATGGCTGGTTGGAGACAGTCCGAACCACAAGTACCGGGTCCATGGTTCTGGCCGTATACTGGGGGGACGGGGACGACTCCCATTAACCCCTGACTATACCGGGGATACGCTTATCACAATGCCTTTCTGGTCTGTGCTGAAGCAGGGCATTCTGGCAGGCAAGTGGCTTGACCTTTATTAGTGAGTCTGGTTACCCCCTCTCGGAACCACAGACTTAGAAATCGCCAGCTCATATACAGTGCATAAAATATATTTATATATATACCCTTATACACCTTTTTAATAAAAAATATCACAAAATTCTTCTAAGTCCCTCGGGAAGAGTGAAAGACGCGCACGTTCATTTTCAGAGCTTCTAGACCTTCCTATAAGAAGTTAGCCAAAAAGTAGCTTCGAAAAACGCTTAGGTTAAGTTTCAGAGTTGCTTCTAATGTACCAAAGCTGGACTTAGATATAATTTCACTCTCACAACATTATGGCTGGTTGGAGACAGTCCGAACCACAAGTACCGGGTCCATGGTTCTGGCCGTATACTGGGGGGACGGGGACGACTCCCATTAACCCCTAACTATACCGGGGATACGCTTATCACAATAACTTTCTGGTCTGTGCTGAAGCAGGGCATTCTGGCAGGCAAGTGGCTTGACCTTTATTAGTGAGTCTGGTTACCCCCTCTCGGAACCACAGACTTAGAAATCGCCAGCTCATATACAGTGCATAAAATATATTTATATATATACCCTTATACACCATTTTAATAAAAAATATCACAAAATTCTTCTAAGTCCCTCGGGAAGAGTGAAAGACGCGCACGTTCATTTTCAGAGCTCCTAGACCTTCCTATAAGAAGTTAGCTAAAAAGTAGCTTCGAAAAACGCTTAGGTTAAGTTTCAGAGTTGCTTCTAATGTACCAAAGCTGGACTTAGACATAATTTCACTCTCACAACATTATGGCTGGTTGGAGAGGGTCCGAACCACAAGTACCGGGTCCATGGTTCTGGCCGTATACTGGGGGGACGGGGACGACTCCCATTAACCCCTGACTATACCGGGGATACGCTTATCACAATGCCTTTCTGGTCTGTGCTGAAGCAGGGCATTCTGGCAGCCAAGTGGCTTGACCTTTATTAGTGAGCCTGGTTACCCCCTCTCGGAACCACAGACTTAGAAATCACCAGCTCATATACAGTGCATAAAATATATTTATATATATACCCTTATACACCATTTTAATAAAAAATATCACAAAATTCTTCTAAGTCTCTCGAGAAGAGTGAAAGACGCGCACGTTCATTTTCAGAGCTCCTAGACCTTCATATAAGAAGTTAGCTAAAAAGTAGCTTCGAAAAACGCTTAGGTTAAGTTTCAGAGTTGCTTCTAATGTACCAAAGCTGGACTTAGACATAATTTCACTCTCACAACATTATGGCTGGTTGGAGAGGGTCCGAACCACAAGTACTGGGTCCATGGTTCTGGCCGTATACTGGGGTGACAGGGACGACTCCCATTAACCCCTGACTATACGCTTATCACAATGCCTTTCTGGTCTGTGCTGAAGCAGGGCATTCTGGCAGCCAAGTGGCTTGACCTTTATTAGTGAGCCTGGTTACCCCCTCTCGGAACCACAGACTTAGAAATCGCCAGCTCATATACAGTGCATAAAATATATTTATATATAAACCCTTATACACCATTTTAATAAAAAATATCACAAAATTCTTCTAAGTCCCTCGGGAAGAGTGAAAGACGCGCACGTTCATTTTCAGAGCTTCTAGACCTTCCTATAAGAAGTTAGCCAAAAAGTAGCTTCGAAAAACGCTTAGGTTAAGTTTCAGAGTTGCTTCTAATGTACCAAAGCTGGACTTAGATATAATTTCACTCTCACAACATTATGGCTGGTTGGAGACAGTCCGAACCACAAGTACCGGGTCCATGGTTCTGGCCGTATACTGGGGGGACGGGGACGACTCCCATTAACCCCTGACTATACCGGGGATACGCTTATCACAATGCCTTTCTGGTCTGTGCTGAAGCAGGGCATTCTGGCAGGCAAGTGGCTTGACCTTTATTAGTGAGCCTGGTTACCCCCTCTCGGAACCACAGACTTAGAAATCGCCAGCTCATATACAGTGCATAAAATATATTTATATATAAACCCTTATACACCATTTTAATAAAAAATATCACAAAATTCTTCTAAGTCCCTCGGGAAGAGTGAAAGACGCGCACGTTCATTTTCAGAGCTTCTAGACCTTCCTATAAGAAGTTAGCCAAAAAGTAGCTTCGAAAAACGCTTAGGTTAAGTTTCAGAGTTGCTTCTAATGTACCAAAGCTGGACTTAGATATAATTTCACTCTCACAACATTATGGCTGGTTGGAGACAGTCCGAACCACAAGTACCGGGTCCATGGTTCTGGCCGTATACTGGGGGGACGGGGACGACTCCCATTAACCCCTGACTATACCGGGGATACGCTTATCACAATGCCTTTCTGGTCTGTGCTGAAGCAGGGCATTCTGGCAGGCAAGTGGCTTGACCTTTATTAGTGAGTCTGGTTACCCCCTCTCGGAACCACAGACTTAGAAATCGCCAGCTCATATACAGTGCATAAAATATATTTATATATATACCCTTATACACCTTTTTAATAAAAAATATCACAAAATTCTTCTAAGTCCCTCGGGAAGAGTGAAAGACGCGCACGTTCATTTTCAGAGCTTCTAGACCTTCCTATAAGAAGTTAGCCAAAAAGTAGCTTCGAAAAACGCTTAGGTTAAGTTTCAGAGTTGCTTCTAATGTACCAAAGCTGGACTTAGATATAATTTCACTCTCACAACATTATGGCTGGTTGGAGACAGTCCGAACCACAAGTACCGGGTCCATGGTTCTGGCCGTATACTGGGGGGACGGGGACGACTCCCATTAACCCCTAACTATACCGGGGATACGCTTATCACAATAACTTTCTGGTCTGTGCTGAAGCAGGGCATTCTGGCAGGCAAGTGGCTTGACCTTTATTAGTGAGTCTGGTTACCCCCTCTCGGAACCACAGACTTAGAAATCGCCAGCTCATATACAGTGCATAAAATATATTTATATATATACCCTTATACACCATTTTAATAAAAAATATCACAAAATTCTTCTAAGTCCCTCGGGAAGAGTGAAAGACGCGCACGTTCATTTTCAGAGCTCCTAGACCTTCCTATAAGAAGTTAGCTAAAAAGTAGCTTCGAAAAACGCTTAGGTTAAGTTTCAGAGTTGCTTCTAATGTTCCAAAGCTGGACTTAGACATAATTTCACTCTCACAACATTATGGCTGGTTGGAGACAGTCCGAACCACAAGTACCGGGTCCATGGTTCTGGCCGTATACTGGGGGGACGGGGACGACTCCCATTAACCCCTAACTATACCGGGGATACGCTTATCACAATAACTTTCTGGTCTGTGCTGAAGCAGGGCATTCTGGCAGCCAAGTGGCTTGACCTTTATTAGTGAGCCTGGTTACCCCCTCTCGGAACCACAGACTTAGAAATCGCCAGCTCATATACAGTGCATAAAATATATTTATATATATACCCTTATACACCATTTTAATAAAAAATATCACAAAATTCTTCTAAGTCTCTCGAGAAGAGTGAAAGACGCGCACGTTCATTTTTAGAGCTCCAAGACCTTCCTATAAGAAGTTAGCTAAAAAGTAGCTTCGAAAAACGCTTAGGTTAAGTTTCAGAGTTGCTTCTAATGTACCAAAGCTGGACTTAGACATAATTTCACTCTCACAACATTATGGCTGGTTGGAGAGGGTCCGAACCACAAGTACTGGGTCCATGGTTCTGGCCGTATACTGGGGGGACGGGCACGACTCCCATTAACCCCTGACTATACCGGGGATACGCTTATCACAATGCCTTTCTGGTCTGTGCTGAAGCAGGGCATTCTGGCAGCCAAGTGGCTTGACCTTTATTAGTGAGCCTGGTTACCCCCTCTCGGAACCACAGACTTGGAAATCGCCAGCTCATATACAGTGCATAAAATATATTTATATATAAACCCTTATACACCATTTTAATAAAAAATATCACAAAATTCTTCTAAGTCCCTCGGGAAGAGTGAAAGACGCGCACGTTCATTTTCAGAGCTCCAAGACCTTCCTATAAGAAGTTAGCTAAAAAGTAGCTTCGAAAAACGCTTAGGTTAAGTTTCAGAGTTGCTTCTAATGTACCAAAGCTGGACTTAGACATAATTTCACTCTCACAACATTATGGCTGGTTGGAGAGGGTCCGAACCACAAGTACCGGGTCCATGGTTCTGGCAGTATACTGGGGGGACGGGGACGACTCCCATTAACCCCTGACTATACCGGGGATACGCTTATCACAATGCCTTTCTGGTCTGTGCTGAAGCAGGGCATTCTGGCAGCCAAGTGGCTTGACCTTTATTAGTGAGCCTGGTTACCCCCTCTCGGAACCACAGACTTAGAAATCGCCAGCTCATATACAGTGCATAAAATATATTTATATATATACCCTTATACACCATTTTAATAAAAAATATCACAAAATTCTTCTAAGTCTCTCGAGAAGAGTGAAAGACGCGCACGTTCATTTTTAGAGCTCCAAGACCTTCCTATAAGAAGTTAGCTAAAAAGTAGCTTCGAAAAACGCTTAGGTTAAGTTTCAGAGTTGCTTCTAATGTACCAAAGCTGGACTTAGACATAATTTCACTCTCACAACATTATGGCTGGTTGGAGACAGTCCGAACCACAAGTACCGGGTCCATGGTTCTGGCCGTATACTGGGGGGACGGGGACGACTCCCATTAACCCCTAACTATACCGGGGATACGCTTATCACAATAACTTTCTGGTCTGTGCTGAAGCAGGGCATTCTGGCAGCCAAGTGGCTTGACCTTTATTAGTGAGCCTGGTTACCCCCTCTCGGAACCACAGACTTAGAAATCGCCAGCTCATATACAGTGCATAAAATATATTTATATATATACCCTTATACACCATTTTAATAAAAAATATCACAAAATTCTTCTAAGTCTCTCGAGAAGAGTGAAAGACGCGCACGTTCATTTTTAGAGCTCCAAGACCTTCCTATAAGAAGTTAGCTAAAAAGTAGCTTCGAAAAACGCTTAGGTTAAGTTTCAGAGTTGCTTCTAATGTACCAAAGCTGGACTTAGACATAATTTCACTCTCACAACATTATGGCTGGTTGGAGAGGGTCCGAACCACAAGTACTGGGTCCATGGTTCTGGCCGTATACTGGGGGGACGGGCACGACTCCCATTAACCCCTGACTATACCGGGGATACGCTTATCACAATGCCTTTCTGGTCTGTGCTGAAGCAGGGCATTCTGGCAGCCAAGTGGCTTGACCTTTATTAGTGAGCCTGGTTACCCCCTCTCGGAACCACAGACTTGGAAATCGCCAGCTCATATACAGTGCATAAAATATATTTATATATAAACCCTTATACACCATTTTAATAAAAAATATCACAAAATTCTTCTAAGTCCCTCGGGAAGAGTGAAAGACGCGCACGTTCATTTTCAGAGCTCCAAGACCTTCCTATAAGAAGTTAGCTAAAAAGTAGCTTCGAAAAACGCTTAGGTTAAGTTTCAGAGTTGCTTCTAATGTACCAAAGCTGGACTTAGACATAATTTCACTCTCACAACATTATGGCTGGTTGGAGAGGGTCCGAACCACAAGTACCGGGTCCATGGTTCTGGCAGTATACTGGGGGGACGGGGACGACTCCCATTAACCCCTGACTATACCGGGGATACGCTTATCACAATGCCTTTCTGGTCTGTGCTGAAGCAGGGCATTCTGGCAGCCAAGTGGCTTGACCTTTATTAGTGAGCCTGGTTACCCCCTCTCGGAACCACAGACTTAGAAATCGCCAGCTCATATACAGTGCATAAAATATATTTATATATATACCCTTATACACCATTTTAATAAAAAATATCACAAAATTCTTCTAAGTCCCTCGGGAAGAGTGAAAGACGCGTACGTTCATTCTCAGAGCTCCTAGACCTTCCTATAAGAAGTTAGCCAAAAAGTAGCTTCGAAAAACGCTTAGGTTAAGTTTCAGAGTTGCTTCTAATGTACCAAAGCTGGACTTAGACATAATTTCACTCTCACAACATTATGGCTGGTTGGAGACAGTCCGAACCACAAGTACCGGGTCCATGGTTCTGGCCGTATACTGGGGGGACGGGGACGACTCCCATTAACCCCTGACTATACCGGGGATACGCTTATCACAATGCCTTTCTGGTCTGTGCTGAAGCAGGTCATTCTGGCAGGCAAGTGGCTTGACCTTTATTAGTGAGCCTGGTTACCCCCTCTCGGAACCACAGACTTAGAAATCGCCAGCTCATATACAGTGCATAAAATATATTTATATATATACCCTTATACACCATTTTAATAAAAAATATCACAAAATTATTCTAAGTCTCTCGAGAAGAGTGAAAGACGCGCACGTTCATTTTCAGAGCTCCTAGACCTTCATATAAGAAGTTAGCTAAAAAGTAGCTTCGAAAAACGCTTAGGTTAAGTTTCAGAGTTGCTTCTAATGTACCAAAGCTGGACTTAGACATAATTTCACTCTCACAACATTATGGCTGGTTGGAGAGGGTCCGAACCACAAGTACTGGGTCCATGGTTCTGGCCGTATACTGGGGTGACGGGGACGACTCCCATTAACCCCTGACTATACGCTTATCACAATGCCTTTCTGGTCTGTGCTGAAGCAGGGCATTCTGGCAGCCAAGTGGCTTGACCTTTATTAGTGAGCCTGGTTACCCCCTCTCGGAACCACAGACTTAGAAATCGCCAGCTCATATACAGTGCATAAAATATATTTATATATATACCCTTATACACCATTTTAATAAAAAATATCACAAAATTCTTCTAAGTCCCTCGGGAAGAGTGAAAGACGCGCACGTTCATTTTCAGAGCTTCTAGACCTTCCTATAAGAAGTTAGCCAAAAAGTAGCTTCGAAAAACGCTTAGGTTAAGTTTCAGAGTTGCTTCTAATGTACCAAAGCTGGACTTAGATATAATTTCACTCTCACAACATTATGGCTGGTTGGAGACAGTCCAAACCACAAGTACCGGGTCCATGGTTCTGGCCGTATACTGGGGGGACGGGGACGACTCCCATTAACCCCTGACTATACCGGGGATACGCTTATCACAATGCCTTTCTGGTCTGTGCTGAAGCAGGGCATTCTGGCAGGCAAGTGGCTTGACCTTTATTAGTGAGTCTGGTTACCCCCTCTCGGAACCACAGACTTAGAAATCGCCAGCTCATATACAGTGCATAAAATATATTTATATATATACCCTTATACACCATTTTAATAAAAAATATCACAAAATTCTTCTAAGTCCCTCGGGAAGAGTGAAAGACGCGCACGTTCATTTTCAGAGCTCCTAGACCTTCCTATAAGAAGTTAGCTAAAAAGTAGCTTCGAAAAACGCTTAGGTTAAGTTTCAGAGTTGCTTCTAATGTACCAAAGCTGGACTTAGACATAATTTCACTCTCACAACATTATGGCTGGTTGGAGACGGTCCGAACCACAAGTACCGGGTCCATGGTTCTGGCCGTATACTGGGGGGACGGGGACGACTCCCATTAACCCCTGACTATACCGGGGATACGCTTATCACAATGCCTTTCTGGTCTGTGCTGAAGCAGGGCATTCTGGCAGCCAAGTGGCTTGACCTTTATTAGTGAGCCTGGTTACCCCCTCTCGGAACCACAGACTTAGAAATCGCCAGCTCATATACAGTGCATAAAATATATTTATATATAAACCCTTATACACCATTTTAATAAAAAATATCACAAAATTCTTCTAAGTCCCTCGGGAAGAGTGAAAGACGCGCACGTTCATTTTCAGAGCTCCTAGACCTTCCTATAAGAAGTTAGCCAAAAAGTAGCTTCGAAAAACGCTTAGGTTAAGTTTCAGAGTTGCTTCTAATGTACCAAAGCTGGACTTAGACATAATTTCACTTTCACAACATTATGGCTGGTTGGAGACAGTCCGAACCACAAGTACCGGGTCCATGGTTCTGGCCGTATACTGGGGGGACGGGGACGACTCCCATTAACCCCTGACTATACCGGGGATACGCTTATCACAATGCCTTTCTGGTCTGTGCTGAAGCAGGGCATTCTGGCAGCCAAGTGGCTTGACCTTTATTAGTGAGCCTGGTTACCCCCTCTCGGAACCACAGACTTAGAAATCGCCAGCTCATATACAGTGCATAAAATATATTTATATATATACCCTTATACACCATTTTAATAAAAAATATCACAAAATTCTTCTAAGTCCCTCGGGAAGAGTGAAAGACGCGCACGTTCATTTTCAGAGCTCCTAGACCTTCCTATAAGAAGTTAGCTAAAAAGTAGCTTCGAAAAACGCTTAGGTTAAGTTTCAGAGTTGCTTCTAATGTACCAAAGCTGGACTTAGACATAATTTCACTCTCACAACATTATGGCTGGTTGGAGACAGTCCGAACCACAAGTACTGGGTCCATGGTTCTGGCCGTATACTGGGGGGACGGGGACGACTCTCATTAACCCCTGACTATACCGGGGATACGCTTATCACAATGCCTTTCTGGTCTGTGCTGAAGCAGGGCATTCTGGCAGGCAAGTGGCTTGACCTTTATTAGTGAGCCTGGTTACCCCCTCTCGGAACCACAGACTTAGAAATCGCCAGCTCATATACAGTGCATAAAATATATTTATATATATACCCTTATACACCATTTTAATAAAAAATATCACAAAATTCTTCTAAGTCCCTCGGGAAGAGTGAAAGACGCGTACGTTCATTTTCAGAGCTCCTAGACCTTCCTATAAGAAGTTAGCCAAAAAGTAGCTTCGAAAAACGCTTAGGTTAAGTTTCAGAGTTGCTTCTAATGTACCAAAGCTGGACTTAGATATAATTTCACTCTCACAACATTATGGCTGGTTGGAGACAGTCCGAACCACAAGTACCGGGTCCATGGTTCTGGCCGTATACTGGGGGGACGGGGACGACTCCCATTAACCCCTAACTATACCGGGGATACGCTTATCACAATAACTTTCTGGTCTGTGCTGAAGCAGGGCATTCTGGCAGGCAAGTGGCTTGACCTTTATTAGTGAGTCTGGTTACCCCCTCTCGGAACCACAGACTTAGAAATCGCCAGCTCATATACAGTGCATAAAATATATTTATATATATACCCTTATACACCATTTTAATAAAAAATATCACAAAATTCTTCTAAGTCCCTCGGGAAGAGTGAAAGACGCGCACGTTCATTTTCAGAGCTCCTAGACCTTCCTATAAGAAGTTAGCTAAAAAGTAGCTTCGAAAAACGCTTAGGTTAAGTTTCAGAGTTGCTTCTAATGTACCAAAGCTGGACTTAGACATAATTTCACTCTCACAACATTATGGCTGGTTGGAGACAGTCCGAACCACAAGTACCGGGTCCATGGTTCTGGCCGTATACTGGGGGGACGGGGACGACTCCCATTAACCCCTAACTATACCGGGGATACGCTTATCACAATAACTTTCTGGTCTGTGCTGAAGCAGGGCATTCTGGCAGCCAAGTGGCTTGACCTTTATTAGTGAGCCTGGTTACCCCCTCTCGGAACCACAGACTTAGAAATCGCCAGCTCATATACAGTGCATAAAATATATTTATATATAAACCCTTATACACCATTTTAATAAAAAATATCACAAAATTCTTCTAAGTCCCTCGGGAAGAGTGAAAGACGCGCACGTTCATTTTCAGAGCTCCTAGACCTTCCTATAAGAAGTTAGCCAAAAAGTAGCTTCGAAAAACGCTTAGGTTAAGTTTCAGAGTTGCTTCTAATGTACCAAAGCTGGACTTAGACATAATTTCACTTTCACAACATTATGGCTGGTTGGAGACAGTCCGAACCACAAGTACCGGGTCCATGGTTCTGGCCGTATACTGGGGGGACGGGGACGACTCCCATTAACCCCTGACTATACCGGGGATACGCTTATCACAATGCCTTTCTGGTCTGTGCTGAAGCAGGGCATTCTGGCAGCCAAGTGGCTTGACCTTTATTAGTGAGCCTGGTTACCCCCTCTCGGAACCACAGACTTAGAAATCGCCAGCTCATATACAGTGCATAAAATATATTTATATATATACCCTTATACACCATTTTAATAAAAAATATCACAAAATTCTTCTAAGTCCCTCGGGAAGAGTGAAAGACGCGCACGTTCATTTTCAGAGCTCCTAGACCTTCCTATAAGAAGTTAGCTAAAAAGTAGCTTCGAAAAACGCTTAGGTTAAGTTTCAGAGTTGCTTCTAATGTACCAAAGCTGGACTTAGACATAATTTCACTCTCACAACATTATGGCTGGTTGGAGACAGTCCGAACCACAAGTACTGGGTCCATGGTTCTGGCCGTATACTGGGGGGACGGGGACGACTCTCATTAACCCCTGACTATACCGGGGATACGCTTATCACAATGCCTTTCTGGTCTGTGCTGAAGCAGGGCATTCTGGCAGGCAAGTGGCTTGACCTTTATTAGTGAGCCTGGTTACCCCCTCTCGGAACCACAGACTTAGAAATCGCCAGCTCATATACAGTGCATAAAATATATTTATATATATACCCTTATACACCATTTTAATAAAAAATATCACAAAATTCTTCTAAGTCCCTCGGGAAGAGTGAAAGACGCGTACGTTCATTTTCAGAGCTCCTAGACCTTCCTATAAGAAGTTAGCCAAAAAGTAGCTTCGAAAAACGCTTAGGTTAAGTTTCAGAGTTGCTTCTAATGTACCAAAGCTGGACTTAGATATAATTTCACTCTCACAACATTATGGCTGGTTGGAGACAGTCCGAACCACAAGTACCGGGTCCATGGTTCTGGCCGTATACTGGGGGGACGGGGACGACTCCCATTAACCCCTAACTATACCGGGGATACGCTTATCACAATAACTTTCTGGTCTGTGCTGAAGCAGGGCATTCTGGCAGGCAAGTGGCTTGACCTTTATTAGTGAGTCTGGTTACCCCCTCTCGGAACCACAGACTTAGAAATCGCCAGCTCATATACAGTGCATAAAATATATTTATATATATACCCTTATACACCATTTTAATAAAAAATATCACAAAATTCTTCTAAGTCCCTCGGGAAGAGTGAAAGACGCGCACGTTCATTTTCAGAGCTCCTAGACCTTCCTATAAGAAGTTAGCTAAAAAGTAGCTTCGAAAAACGCTTAGGTTAAGTTTCAGAGTTGCTTCTAATGTACCAAAGCTGGACTTAGACATAATTTCACTCTCACAACATTATGGCTGGTTGGAGACAGTCCGAACCACAAGTACCGGGTCCATGGTTCTGGCCGTATACTGGGGGGACGGGGACGACTCCCATTAACCCCTAACTATACCGGGGATACGCTTATCACAATAACTTTCTGGTCTGTGCTGAAGCAGGGCATTCTGGCAGCCAAGTGGCTTGACCTTTATTAGTGAGCCTGGTTACCCCCTCTCGGAACCACAGACTTAGAAATCGCCAGCTCATATACAGTGCATAAAATATATTTATATATATACCCTTATACACCATTTTAATAAAAAATATCACAAAATTCTTCTAAGTCTCTCGAGAAGAGTGAAAGACGCGCACGTTCATTTTTAGAGCTCCAAGACCTTCCTATAAGAAGTTAGCTAAAAAGTAGCTTCGAAAAACGCTTAGGTTAAGTTTCAGAGTTGCTTCTAATGTACCAAAGCTGGACTTAGACATAATTTCACTCTCACAACATTATGGCTGGTTGGAGAGGGTCCGAACCACAAGTACTGGGTCCATGGTTCTGGCCGTATACTGGGGGGACGGGCACGACTCCCATTAACCCCTGACTATACCGGGGATACGCTTATCACAATGCCTTTCTGGTCTGTGCTGAAGCAGGGCATTCTGGCAGCCAAGTGGCTTGACCTTTATTAGTGAGCCTGGTTACCCCCTCTCGGAACCACAGACTTAGAAATCGCCAGCTCATATACAGTGCATAAAATATATTTATATATAAACCCTTATACACCATTTTAATAAAAAATATCACAAAATTCTTCTAAGTCCCTCGGGAAGAGTGAAAGACGCGCACGTTCATTTTCAGAGCTCCAAGACCTTCCTATAAGAAGTTAGCTAAAAAGTAGCTTCGAAAAACGCTTAGGTTAAGTTTCAGAGTTGCTTCTAATGTACCAAAGCTGGACTTAGACATAATTTCACTCTCACAACATTATGGCTGGTTGGAGAGGGTCCGAACCACAAGTACCGGGTCCATGGTTCTGGCAGTATACTGGGGGGACGGGGACGACTCCCATTAACCCCTGACTATACCGGGGATACGCTTATCACAATGCCTTTCTGGTCTGTGCTGAAGCAGGGCATTCTGGCAGCCAAGTGGCTTGACCTTTATTAGTGAGCCTGGTTACCCCCTCTCGGAACCACAGACTTAGAAATCGCCAGCTCATATACAGTGCATAAAATATATTTATATATATACCCTTATACACCATTTTAATAAAAAATATCACAAAATTCTTCTAAGTCCCTCGGGAAGAGTGAAAGACGCGTACGTTCATTCTCAGAGCTCCTAGACCTTCCTATAAGAAGTTAGCCAAAAAGTAGCTTCGAAAAACGCTTAGGTTAAGTTTCAGAGTTGCTTCTAATGTACCAAAGCTGGACTTAGACATAATTTCACTCTCACAACATTATGGCTGGTTGGAGACAGTCCGAACCACAAGTACCGGGTCCATGGTTCTGGCCGTATACTGGGGGGACGGGGACGACTCCCATTAACCCCTGACTATACCGGGGATACGCTTATCACAATGCCTTTCTGGTCTGTGCTGAAGCAGGTCATTCTGGCAGGCAAGTGGCTTGACCTTTATTAGTGAGCCTGGTTACCCCCTCTCGGAACCACAGACTTAGAAATCGCCAGCTCATATACAGTGCATAAAATATATTTATATATATACCCTTATACACCATTTTAATAAAAAATATCACAAAATTATTCTAAGTCTCTCGAGAAGAGTGAAAGACGCGCACGTTCATTTTCAGAGCTCCTAGACCTTCATATAAGAAGTTAGCTAAAAAGTAGCTTCGAAAAACGCTTAGGTTAAGTTTCAGAGTTGCTTCTAATGTACCAAAGCTGGACTTAGACATAATTTCACTCTCACAACATTATGGCTGGTTGGAGAGGGTCCGAACCACAAGTACTGGGTCCATGGTTCTGGCCGTATACTGGGGTGACGGGGACGACTCCCATTAACCCCTGACTATACGCTTATCACAATGCCTTTCTGGTCTGTGCTGAAGCAGGGCATTCTGGCAGCCAAGTGGCTTGACCTTTATTAGTGAGCCTGGTTACCCCCTCTCGGAACCACAGACTTAGAAATCGCCAGCTCATATACAGTGCATAAAATATATTTATATATATACCCTTATACACCATTTTAATAAAAAATATCACAAAATTCTTCTAAGTCCCTCGGGAAGAGTGAAAGACGCGCACGTTCATTTTCAGAGCTTCTAGACCTTCCTATAAGAAGTTAGCCAAAAAGTAGCTTCGAAAAACGCGTAGGTTAAGTTTCAGAGTTGCTTCTAATGTACCAAAGCTGGACTTAGATATAATTTCACTCTCACAACATTATGGCTGGTTGGAGACAGTCCAAACCACAAGTACCGGGTCCATGGTTCTGGCCGTATACTGGGGGGACGGGGACGACTCCCATTAACCCCTGACTATACCGGGGATACGCTTATCACAATGCCTTTCTGGTCTGTGCTGAAGCAGGGCATTCTGGCAGGCAAGTGGCTTGACCTTTATTAGTGAGTCTGGTTACCCCCTCTCGGAACCACAGACTTAGAAATCGCCAGCTCATATACAGTGCATAAAATATATTTATATATATACCCTTATACACCATTTTAATAAAAAATATCACAAAATTCTTCTAAGTACCTCGGGAAGAGTGAAAGACGCGCACGTTCATTTTCAGAGCTCCTAGACCTTCCTATAAGAAGTTAGCCAAAAAGTAGCTTCGAAAAACGCTTAGGTTAAGTTTCAGAGTTGCTTCTAATGTACCAAAGCTGGACTTAGACATAATTTCACTTTCACAACATTATGGCTGGTTGGAGACAGTCCGAACCACAAGTACCGGGTCCATGGTTCTGGCCGTATACTGGGGGGACGGGGACGACTCCCATTAACCCCTGACTATACCGGGGATACGCTTATCACAATGCCTTTCTGGTCTGTGCTGAAGCAGGGCATTCTGGCAGCCAAGTGGCTTGACCTTTATTAGTGAGCCTGGTTACCCCCTCTCGGAACCACAGACTTAGAAATCGCCAGCTCATATACAGTGCATAAAATATATTTATATATATACCCTTATACACCATTTTAATAAAAAATATCACAAAATTCTTCTAAGTCCCTCGGGAAGAGTGAAAGACGCGTACGTTCATTTTCAGAGCTCCTAGACCTTCCTATAAGAAGTTAGCCAAAAAGTAGCTTCGAAAAACGCTTAGGTTAAGTTTCAGAGTTGCTTCTAATGTACCAAAGCTGGACTTAGACATAATTTCACTCTCACAACATTATGGCTGGTTGGAGACAGTCCGAACCACAAGTACCGGGTCCATGGTTCTGGCCGTATACTGGGGGGACGGGGACGACTCCCATTAACCCCTGACTATACCGGGGATACGCTTATCACAATGCCTTTCTGGTCTGTGCTGAAGCAGGGCATTCTGGCAGCCAAGTGGCTTGACCTTTATTAGTGAGCCTGGTTACCCCCTCTCGGAACCACAGACTTAGAAATCGCCAGCTCATATACAGTGCATAAAATATATTTATATATATACCCTTATACACCATTTTAATAAAAAATATCACAAAATTCTTCTAAGTCCCTCGGGAAGAGAGAAAGACGCGCACGTTCATTTTCAGAGCTCCTAGACCTTCCTATAAGAAGTTAGCTAGAAAGTAGCTTCGAAAAACGCTTAGGTTAAGTTTCAGAGTTGCTTCTAATGTACCAAAGCTGGACTTAGACATAATTTCACTCTCACAACATTATGGCTGGTTGGAGACGGTCCGAACCACAAGTACCGGGTCCATGGTTCTGGCCGTATACTGGGGGGACGGGGACGACTCCCATTAACCCCTGACTATACCGGGGATACGCTTATCACAATGCCTTTCTGGTCTGTGCTGAAGCAGGGCATTCTGGCAGCCAAGTGGCTTGACCTTTATTAGTGAGCCTGGTTACCCCCTCTCGGAACCACAGACTTAGAAATCGCCAGCTCATATACAGTGCATAAAATATATTTATATATAAACCCTTATACACCATTTTAATAAAAAATATCACAAAATTCTTCTAAGTCCCTCGGGAAGAGTGAAAGACGCGCACGTTCATTTTCAGAGCTCCAAGACCTTCCTATAAGAAGTTAGCTAAAAAGTATCTTCGAAAAACGCTTAGGTTAAGTTTCAGAGTTGCTTCTAATGTACCAAAGCTGGACTTAGACATAATTTCACTCTCACAACATTATGGCTGGTTGGAGACAGTCCGAACCACAAGTACCGGGTCCATGGTTCTGGCAGTATACTGGGGGGACGGGGACGACTCCCATTAACCCCTGACTATACCGGGGATACGCTTATCACAATGCCTTTCTGGTCTGTGCTGAAGCAGGGCATTCTGGCAGCCAAGTGGCTTGACCTTTATTAGTGAGCCTGGTTACCCCCTCTCGGAACCACAGACTTAGAAATCGCCAGCTGATATACAGTGCATAAAATATATTTATATATATACCCTTATACACCATTTTAATAAAAAATATCACAAAATTCTTTTAAGTCTCTCGGGAAGAGTGAAAGACGCGCACGTTCATTTTCAGAGCTCCTAGACCTTCCTATAAGAAGTTAGCTAAAAAGTAGCTTCGAAAAACGCTTAGGTTAAGTTTCAGAGTTGCTTCTAATGTACCAAAGCTGGACTTAGACATAATTTCACTCTCACAAAATTATGGCTGGTTGGAGAGGGTCCGAACCACAAGTACTGGGTCCATGGTTCTGGCCGTATACTGGGGGGACGGGGACGACTCCCATTAACCCCTGACTATACCGGGGATACGCTTATCACAATGCCTTTCTGGTCTGTGCTGAAGCAGGGCATTCTGGCAGCCAAGTGGCTTGACCTTTATTAGTGAGCCTGGTTACCCCCTCTCGGAACCACAGACTTAGAAATCGCCAGCTCATATACAGTGCATAAAATATATTTATATATATACCCTTATACACCATTTTAATAAAAAATATCACAAAATTCTTCTAAGTCCCTCGGGAAGAGTGAAAGACGCGCACGTTCATTTTCAGCGCTCCTAGACCTTCCTATAAGAAGTTAGCCAAAAAGTAGCTTCGAAAAACGCTTAGGTTAAGTTTCAGAGTTGCTTCTAATGTACCAAAGCTGGACTTAGACATAATTTCACTTTCACAACATTATGGCTGGTTGGAGACAGTCCGAACAACAAGTACCGGGTCCATGGTTCTGGCCGTATACTGGGGGGACGGGGACGACTCCCATTAACCCCTGACTATACCGGGGATACGCTTATCACAATGCCTTTCTGGTCTGTGCTGAAGCAGGGCATTCTGGCAGCCAAGTGGCTTGACCTTTATTAGTGAGCCTGGTTACCCCCTCTCGGAACCACAGACTTAGAAATCGCCAGCTCATATACAGTGCATAAAATATATTTATATATATACCCTTATACACCATTTTAATAAAAAATATCACAAAATTCTTCTAAGTCCCTCGGGAAGAGTGAAAGACGCGCACGTTCATTTTCAGCGCTCCTAGACCTTCCTATAAGAAGTTAGCCAAAAAGTAGCTTCGAAAAACGCTTAGGTTAAGTTTCAGAGTTGCTTCTAATGTACCAAAGCTGGACTTAGACATAATTTCACTTTCACAACATTATGGCTGGTTGGAGACAGTCCGAACCACAAGTACCGGGTCCATGGTTCTGGCCGTATACTGGGGGGACGGGGACGACTCCCATTAACCCCTGACTATACCGGGGATACGCTTATCACAATGCCTTTCTGGTCTGTGCTGAAGCAGGGCATTCTGGCAGCCAAGTTGCTTGACCTTTATTAGTGAGCCTGGTTACCCCCTCTCGGAACCACAGACTTAGAAATCGCCAGCTCATATACAGTGCATAAAATATATTTATATATATACCCTTATACACCATTTTAATAAAAAATATCACAAAATTCTTCTAAGTCCCTCGGGAAGAGTGAAAGACGCGCACGTTCATTTTCAGAGCTCCTAGACCTTCCTATAAGAAGTTAGCTAAAAAGTAGCTTCGAAAAACGCTTAGGTTAAGTTTCAGAGTTGCTTCTAATGTACCAAAGCTGGACTTAGACATAATTTCACTCTCACAACATTATGGCTGGTTGGAGACAGTCCGAACCACAAGTACTGGGTCCATGGTTCTGGCCGTATACTGGGGGGACGGGGACGACTCTCATTAACCCCTGACTATACCGGGGATACGCTTATCACAATGCCTTTCTGGTCTGTGCTGAAGCAGGGCATTCTGGCAGGCAAGTGGCTTGACCTTTATTAGTGAGCCTGGTTACCCCCTCTCGGAACCACAGACTTAGAAATCGCCAGCTCATATACAGTGCATAAAATATATTTATATATATACCCTTATACACCATTTTAATAAAAAATATCACAAAATTCTTCTAAGTCCCTCGGGAAGAGTGAAAGACGCGTACGTTCATTTTCAGAGCTCCTAGACCTTCCTATAAGAAGTTAGCCAAAAAGTAGCTTCGAAAAACGCTTAGGTTAAGTTTCAGAGTTGCTTCTAATGTACCAAAGCTGGACTTAGACATAATTTCACTCTCACAACATTATGGCTGGTTGGAGACAGTCCGAACCACAAGTACCGGGTCCATGGTTCTGGCCGTATACTGGGGGGACGGGGACGACTCCCATTAACCCCTGACTATACCGGGGATACGCTTATCACAATGCCTTTCTGGTCTGTGCTGAAGCAGGGCATTCTGGCAGCCAAGTGGCTTGACCTTTATTAGTGAGCCTGGTTACCCCCTCTCGGAACCACAGACTTAGAAATCGCCAGCTCATATACAGTGCATAAAATATATTTATATATATACCCTTATACACCATTTTAATAAAAAATATCACAAAATTCTTCTAAGTCCCTCGGGAAGAGTGAAAGACGCGCACGTTCATTTTCAGAGCTCCTAGACCTTCCTATAAGAAGTTAGCTAAAAAGTAGCTTCGAAAAACGCTTAGGTTAAGTTTCAGAGTTGCTTCTAATGTACCAAAGCTGGACTTAGACATAATTTCACTCTCACAACATTATGGCTGGTTGGAGAGGGTCCGAACCACAAGTACCGGGTCCATGGTTCTGGCCGTATACTGGGGGGACGGGGACGACTCCCATTAACCCCTGACTATACCGGGGATACGCTTATCACAATGCCTTTCTGGTCTGTGCTGAAGCAGGGCATTCTGGCAGCCAAGTGGCTTGACCTTTATTAGTGAGCCTGGTTACCCCCTCTCGGAACCACAGACTTAGAAATCGCCAGCTCATATACAGTGCATAAAATATATTTATATATATACCCTTATACACCATTTTAATAAAAAATATCACAAAATTCTTCTAAGTCCCTCGGGAAGAGTGAAAGACGCGCACGTTCATTTTCAGAGCTCCAAGACCTTCCTATAAGAAGTTAGCTAAAAAGTATCTTCGAAAAACGCTTAGGTTAAGTTTCAGAGTTGCTTCTAATGTACCAAAGCTGGACTTAGACATAATTTCACTCTCACAACATTATGGCTGGTTGGAGAGGGTCCGAACCACAAGTACCGGGTCCATGGTTCTGGCAGTATACTGGGGGGACGGGGACGACTCCCATTAACCCCTGACTATACCGGGGATACGCTTATCACAATGCCTTTCTGGTCTGTGCTGAAGCAGGGCATTCTGGCAGCCAAGTGGCTTGACCTTTATTAGTGAGCCTGGTTACCCCCTCTCGGAACCACAGACTTAGAAATCGCCAGCTCATATACAGTGCATAAAATATATTTATATATATACCCTTATACACCATTTTAATAAAAAATATCACAAAATTCTTCTAAGTCCCTCGGGAAGAGTGAAAGACTCGCACGTTCATTTTCAGAGCTCCTAGACCTTCCTATAAGAAGTTAGCCAAAAAGTAGCTTCGAAAAACGCTTAGGTTAAGTTTCAGAGTTGCTTCTAATGTACCAAAGCTGGACTTAGACATTATTTCACTCTCACAACATTATGGCTGGTTGGAGACAGTCCGAACCACAAGTACCGGGTCCATGGTTCTGGCCGTATACTGGGGGGACGGGGACGACTCCCATTAACCCCTGACTATACCGGGGATACGCTTATCACAATGCCTTTCTGGTCTGTGCTGAAGCAGGGCATTCTGGCAGCCAAGTGGCTTGACCTTTATTAGTGAGCCTGGTTACCCCCTCTCGGAACCACAGACTTAGAAATCGCCAGCTCATATACAGTGCATAAAATATATTTATATATATACCCTTATACACCATTTTAATAAAAAATATCACAAAATTCTTCTAAGTCCCTCGGGAAGAGAGAAAGACGCGCACGTTCATTTTCAGAGCTCCAAGACCTTCCTATAAGAAGTTAGCTAAAAAGTATCTTCGAAAAACGCTTAGGTTAAGTTTCAGAGTTGCTTCTAATGTACCAAAGCTGGACTTAGACATAATTTCACTCTCACATCATTATGGCTGGTTGGAGAGGGTCCGAACCACAAGTACCGGGTCCATGGTTCTGGCAGTATACTGGGGGGACGGGGACGACTCCCATTAACCCCTGACTATACCGGGGATACGCTTATCACAATGCCTTTCTGGTCTGTGCTGAAGCAGGGCATTCTGGCAGCCAAGTGGCTTGACCTTTATTAGTGAGCCTGGTTACCCCCTCTCGGAACCACAGACTTAGAAATCGCCAGCTCATATACAGTGCATAAAATATATTTATATATATACCCTTATACACCATTTTAATAAAAAATATCACAAAATTCTTCTAAGTCCCTCGCGAAGAGAGAAAGACGCGCACGTTCATTTTCAGAGCTCCAAGACCTTCCTATAAGAAGTTAGCTAAAAAGTAGCTTCGAAAAACGCTTAGGTTAAGTTTCAGAGTTGCTTCTAATGTACCAAAGCTGGACTTAGACATAATTTCACTCTCACAACATTATGGCTGGTTGGAGAGGGTCCGAACCACAAGTACCGGGTCCATGGTTCTGGCAGTATACTGGGGGGACGGGGACGACTCCCATTAACCCCTGACTATACCGGGGATACGCTTATCACAATGCCTTTCTGGTCTGTGCTGAAGCAGGGCATTCTGGCAGCCAAGTGGCTTGACCTTTATTAGTGAGCCTGGTTACCCCCTCTCGGAACCACAGACTTAGAAATCGCCAGCTCATATACAGTGCATAAAATATATTTATATATATACCCTTATACACCATTTTAATAAAAAATATCACAAAATTCTTTTAAGTCTCTCGGAAAGAGTGAAAGACGCGCACGTTCATTTTCAGAGCTCCTAGACCTTCCTATAAGAAGTTAGCTAAAAAGTAGCTTCGAAAAACGCTTAGGTTAAGTTTCAGAGTTGCTTCTAATGTACCAAAGCTGGACTTAGACATAATTTCACTCTCACAACATTATGGCTGGTTGGAGAGGGTCCGAACCACAAGTACTGGGTCCATGGTTCTGGCCGTATACTGGGGGGACGGGGACGACTCCCATTAACCCCTGACTATACCGGGGATACGCTTATCACAATGCCTTTCTGGTCTGTGCTGAAGCAGGGCATTCTGGCAGCCAAGTGGCTTGACCTTTATTAGTGAGCCTGGTTACCCCCTCTCGGAACCACAGACTTAGAAATCGCCAGCTCATATACAGTGCATAAAATATATTTATATATATACCCTTATACACCATTTTAATAAAAAATATCACAAAATTCTTCTAAGTCCCTCGGGAAGAGTGAAAGACGCGCACGTTCATTTTCAGAGCTCCTAGACCTTCCTATAAGAAGTTAGCCAAAAAGTAGCTTCGAAAAACGCTTAGGTTAAGTTTCAGAGTTGCTTCTAATGTACCAAAGCTGGACTTAGACATTATTTCACTCTCACAACATTATGGCTGGTTGGAGACAGTCCGAACCACAAGTACCGGGTCCATGGTTCTGGCCGTATACTGGGGGGACGGGGACGACTCCCATTAACCCCTGACTATACCGGGGATACGCTTATCACAATGCCTTTCTGGTCTGTGCTGAAGCAGGGCATTCTGGCAGCCAAGTGGCTTGACCTTTATTAGTGAGCCTGGTTACCCCCTCTCGGAACCACAGACTTAGAAATCGCCAGCTCATATACAGTGCATAAAATATATTTATATATATACCCTTATACACCATTTTAATAAAAAATATCACAAAATTCTTCTAAGTCCCTCGGGAAGAGAGAAAGACGCGCACGTTCATTTTCAGAGCTCCAAGACCTTCCTATAAGAAGTTAGCTAAAAAGTATCTTCGAAAAACGCTTAGGTTAAGTTTCAGAGTTGCTTCTAATGTACCAAAGCTGGACTTAGACATAATTTCACTCTCACATCATTATGGCTGGTTGGAGAGGGTCCGAACCACAAGTACCGGGTCCATGGTTCTGGCAGTATACTGGGGGGACGGGGACGACTCCCATTAACCCCTGACTATACCGGGGATACGCTTATCACAATGCCTTTCTGGTCTGTGCTGAAGCAGGGCATTCTGGCAGCCAAGTGGCTTGACCTTTATTAGTGAGCCTGGTTACCCCCTCTCGGAACCACAGACTTAGAAATCGCCAGCTCATATACAGTGCATAAAATATATTTATATATATACCCTTATACACCATTTTAATAAAAAATATCACAAAATTCTTCTAAGTCCCTCGCGAAGAGAGAAAGACGCGCACGTTCATTTTCAGAGCTCCAAGACCTTCCTATAAGAAGTTAGCTAAAAAGTAGCTTCGAAAAACGCTTAGGTTAAGTTTCAGAGTTGCTTCTAATGTACCAAAGCTGGACTTAGACATAATTTCACTCTCACAACATTATGGCTGGTTGGAGAGGGTCCGAACCACAAGTACCGGGTCCATGGTTCTGGCAGTATACTGGGGGGACGGGGACGACTCCCATTAACCCCTGACTATACCGGGGATACGCTTATCACAATGCCTTTCTGGTCTGTGCTGAAGCAGGGCATTCTGGCAGCCAAGTGGCTTGACCTTTATTAGTGAGCCTGGTTACCCCCTCTCGGAACCACAGACTTAGAAATCGCCAGCTCATATACAGTGCATAAAATATATTTATATATATACCCTTATACACCATTTTAATAAAAAATATCACAAAATTCTTTTAAGTCTCTCGGGAAGAGTGAAAGACGCGCACGTTCATTTTCAGAGCTCCTAGACCTTCCTATAAGAAGTTAGCTAAAAAGTAGCTTCGAAAAACGCTTAGGTTAAGTTTCAGAGTTGCTTCTAATGTACCAAAGCTGGACTTAGACATAATTTCACTCTCACAACATTATGGCTGGTTGGAGAGGGTCCGAACCACAAGTACTGGGTCCATGGTTCTGGCCGTATACTGGGGGGACGGGGACGACTCCCATTAACCCCTGACTATACCGGGGATACGCTTATCACAATGCCTTTCTGGTCTGTGCTGAAGCAGGGCATTCTGGCAGCCAAGTGGCTTGACCTTTATTAGTGAGCCTGGTTACCCCCTCTCGGAACCACAGACTTAGAAATCGCCAGCTCATATACAGTGCATAAAATATATTTATATATATACCCTTATACACCATTTTAATAAAAAATATCACAAAATTCTTCTAAGTCCCTCGGGAAGAGTGAAAGACGCGCACGTTCATTTTCAGAGCTCCAAGACCTTCCTATAAGAAGTTAGCTAAAAAGTATCTTCGAAAAACGCTTAGGTTAAGTTTCAGAGTTGCTTCTAATGTACCAAAGCTGGACTTAGACATAATTTCACTCTCACAACATTATGGCTGGTTGGAGAGGGTCCGAACCACAAGTACCGGGTCCATGGTTCTGGCAGTATACTGGGGGGACGGGGACGACTCCCATTAACCCCTGACTATACCGGGGATACGCTTATCACAATGCCTTTCTGGTCTGTGCTGAAGCAGGGCATTCTGGCAGCCAAGTGGCTTGACCTTTATTAGTGAGCCTGGTTACCCCCTCTCGGAACCACAGACTTAGAAATCGCCAGCTCATATACAGTGCATAAAATATATTTATATATATACCCTTATACACCATTTTAATAAAAAATATCACAAAATTCTTCTAAGTCCCTCGCGAAGAGAGAAAGACGCGCACGTTCATTTTCAGAGCTCCAAGACCTTCCTATAAGAAGTTAGCTAAAAAGTATCTTCGAAAAACGCTTAGGTTAAGTTTCAGAGTTGCTTCTAATGTACCAAAGCTGGACTTAGACATAATTTCACTCTCACAACATTATGGCTGGTTGGAGAGGGTCCGAACCACAAGTACCGGGTCCATGGTTCTGGCAGTATACTGGGGGGACGGGGACGACTCCCATTAACCCCTGACTATACCGGGGATACGCTTATCACAATGCCTTTCTGGTCTGTGCTGAAGCAGGGCATTCTGGCAGCCAAGTGGCTTGACCTTTATTAGTGAGCCTGGTTACCCCCTCTCGGAACCACAGACTTAGAAATCGCCAGCTCATATACAGTGCATAAAATATATTTATATATATACCCTTATACACCATTTTAATAAAAAATATCACAAAATTCTTCTAAGTCCCTCGCGAAGAGAGAAAGACGCGCACGTTCATTTTCAGAGCTCCAAGACCTTCCTATAAGAAGTTAGCTAAAAAGTAGCTTCGAAAAACGCTTAGGTTAAGTTTCAGAGTTGCTTCTAATGTACCAAAGCTGGACTTAGACATAATTTCACTCTCACAACATTATGGCTGGTTGGAGAGGGTCCGAACCACAAGTACCGGGTCCATGGTTCTGGCAGTATACTGGGGGGACGGGGACGACTCCCATTAACCCCTGACTATACCGGGGATACGCTTATCACAATGCCTTTCTGGTCTGTGCTGAAGCAGGGCATTCTGGCAGCCAAGTGGCTTGACCTTTATTAGTGAGCCTGGTTACCCCCTCTCGGAACCACAGACTTAGAAATCGCCAGCTCATATACAGTGCATAAAATATATTTATATATATACCCTTATACACCATTTTAATAAAAAATATCACAAAATTCTTCTAAGTCCCTCGGGAAGAGTGAAAGACTCGCACGTTCATTTTCAGAGCTCCTAGACCTTCCTATAAGAAGTTAGCCAAAAAGTAGCTTCGAAAAACGCTTAGGTTAAGTTTCAGAGTTGCTTCTAATGTACCAAAGCTGGACTTAGACATAATTTCACTCTCACAACATTATGGCTGGTTGGAGACAGTCCGAACCACAAGTACCGGGTCCATGGTTCTGGCCGTATACTGGGGGGACGGGGACGACTCCCATTAACCCCTGACTATACCGGGGATACGCTTATCACAATGCCTTTCTGGTCTGTGCTGAAGCAGGGCATTCTGGCAGCCAAGTGGCTTGACCTTTATTAGTGAGCCTGGTTACCCCCTCTCGGAACCACAGACTTAGAAATCGCCAGCTCATATACAGTGCATAAAATATATTTATATATATACCCTTATACACCATTTTAATAAAAAATATCACAAAATTCTTCTAAGTCCCTCGGGAAGAGTGAAAGACGCGCACGTTCATTTTCAGAGCTCCTAGACCTTCCTATAAGAAGTTAGCTAAAAAGTAGCTTCGAAAAACGCTTAGGTTAAGTTTCAGAGTTGCTTCTAATGTACCAAAGCTGGACTTACAGTAGACATAATTTCACTCTCACAACATTATGGCTGGTTGGAGAGGGTCCGAACCACAAGTACCGGGTCCATGGTTCTGGCCGTATACTGGGGGGACGGGGACGACTCCCATTAACCCCTGACTATACCGGGGATACGCTTATCACAATGCCTTTCTGGTCTGTGCTGAAGCAGGGCATTCTGGCAGCCAAGTGGCTTGACCTTTATTAGTGAGCCTGGTTACCCCCTCTCGGAACCACAGACTTAGAAATCGCCAGCTCATATACAGTGCATAAAATATATTTATATATATACCCTTATACACCATTTTAATAAAAAATATCACAAAATTCTTCTAAGTCCCTCGCGAAGAGAGAAAGACGCGCACGTTCATTTTCAGAGCTCCAAGACCTTCCTATAAGAAGTTAGCTAAAAAGTAGCTTCGAAAAACGCTTAGGTTAAGTTTCAGAGTTGCTTCTAATGTACCAAAGCTGGACTTAGACATAATTTCACTCTCACAACATTATGGCTGGTTGGAGAGGGTCCGAACCACAAGTACCGGGTCCATGGTTCTGGCAGTATACTGGGGGGACGGGGACGACTCCCATTAACCCCTGACTATACCGGGGATACGCTTATCACAATGCCTTTCTGGTCTGTGCTGAAGCAGGGCATTCTGGCAGCCAAGTGGCTTGACCTTTATTAGTGAGCCTGGTTACCCCCTCTCGGAACCACAGACTTAGAAATCGCCAGCTCATATACAGTGCATAAAATATATTTATATATATACCCTTATACACCATTTTAATAAAAAATATCACAAAATTCTTCTAAGTCCCTCGCGAAGAGAGAAAGACGCGCACGTTCATTTTCAGAGCTCCAAGACCTTCCTATAAGAAGTTAGCTAAAAAGTAGCTTCGAAAAACGCTTAGGTTAAGTTTCAGAGTTGCTTCTAATGTACCAAAGCTGGACTTAGACATAATTTCACTCTCACAACATTATGGCTGGTTGGAGAGGGTCCGAACCACAAGTACCGGGTCCATGGTTCTGGCAGTATACTGGGGGGACGGGGACGACTCCCATTAACCCCTGACTATACCGGGGATACGCTTATCACAATGCCTTTCTGGTCTGTGCTGAAGCAGGGCATTCTGGCAGCCAAGTGGCTTGACCTTTATTAGTGAGCCTGGTTACCCCCTCTCGGAACCACAGACTTAGAAATCGCCAGCTCATATACAGTGCATAAAATATATTTATATATATACCCTTATACACCATTTTAATAAAAAATATCACAAAATTCTTTTAAGTCTCTCGGGAAGAGTGAAAGACGCGCACGTTCATTTTCAGAGCTCCTAGACCTTCCTATAAGAAGTTAGCTAAAAAGTAGCTTCGAAAAACGCTTAGGTTAAGTTTCAGAGTTGCTTCTAATGTACCAAAGCTGGACTTAGACATAATTTCACTCTCACAACATTATGGCTGGTTGGAGAGGGTCCGAACCACAAGTACTGGGTCCATGGTTCTGGCCGTATACTGGGGGGACGGGGACGACTCCCATTAACCCCTGACTATACCGGGGATACGCTTATCACAATGCCTTTCTGGTCTGTGCTGAAGCAGGGCATTCTGGCAGCCAAGTGGCTTGACCTTTATTAGTGAGCCTGGTTACCCCCTCTCGGAACCACAGACTTAGAAATCGCCAGCTCATATACAGTGCATAAAATATATTTATATATATACCCTTATACACCATTTTAATAAAAAATATCACAAAATTCTTCTAAGTCCCTCGGGAAGAGTGAAAGACTCGCACGTTCATTTTCAGAGCTCCTAGACCTTCCTATAAGAAGTTAGCCAAAAAGTAGCTTCGAAAAACGCTTAGGTTAAGTTTCAGAGTTGCTTCTAATGTACCAAAGCTGGACTTAGACATAATTTCACTCTCACAACATTATGGCTGGTTGGAGACAGTCCGAACCACAAGTACCGGGTCCATGGTTCTGGCCGTATACTGGGGGGACGGGGACGACTCCCATTAACCCCTGACTATACCGGGGATACGCTTATCACAATGCCTTTCTGGTCTGTGCTGAAGCAGGGCATTCTGGCAGCCAAGTGGCTTGACCTTTATTAGTGAGCCTGGTTACCCCCTCTCGGAACCACAGACTTAGAAATCGCCAGCTCATATACAGTGCATAAAATATATTTATATATATACCCTTATACACCATTTTAATAAAAAATATCACAAAATTCTTCTAAGTCCCTCGGGAAGAGTGAAAGACGCGCACGTTCATTTTCAGAGCTCCAAGACCTTCCTATAAGAAGTTAGCTAAAAAGTATCTTCGAAAAACGCTTAGGTTAAGTTTCAGAGTTGCTTCTAATGTACCAAAGCTGGACTTAGACATAATTTCACTCTCACAACATTATGGCTGGTTGGAGAGGGTCCGAACCACAAGTACCGGGTCCATGGTTCTGGCAGTATACTGGGGGGACGGGGACGACTCCCATTAACCCCTGACTATACCGGGGATACGCTTATCACAATGCCTTTCTGGTCTGTGCTGAAGCAGGGCATTCTGGCAGCCAAGTGGCTTGACCTTTATTAGTGAGCCTGGTTACCCCCTCTCGGAACCACAGACTTAGAAATCGCCAGCTCATATACAGTGCATAAAATATATTTATATATATACCCTTATACACCATTTTAATAAAAAATATCACAAAATTCTTCTAAGTCCCTCGCGAAGAGAGAAAGACGCGCACGTTCATTTTCAGAGCTCCAAGACCTTCCTATAAGAAGTTAGCTAAAAAGTAGCTTCGAAAAACGCTTAGGTTAAGTTTCAGAGTTGCTTCTAATGTACCAAAGCTGGACTTAGACATAATTTCACTCTCACAACATTATGGCTGGTTGGAGAGGGTCCGAACCACAAGTACCGGGTCCATGGTTCTGGCAGTATACTGGGGGGACGGGGACGACTCCCATTAACCCCTGACTATACCGGGGATACGCTTATCACAATGCCTTTCTGGTCTGTGCTGAAGCAGGGCATTCTGGCAGCCAAGTGGCTTGACCTTTATTAGTGAGCCTGGTTACCCCCTCTCGGAACCACAGACTTAGAAATCGCCAGCTCATATACAGTGCATAAAATATATTTATATATATACCCTTATACACCATTTTAATAAAAAATATCACAAAATTCTTTTAAGTCTCTCGGGAAGAGTGAAAGACGCGCACGTTCATTTTCAGAGCTCCTAGACCTTCCTATAAGAAGTTAGCTAAAAAGTAGCTTCGAAAAACGCTTAGGTTAAGTTTCAGAGTTGCTTCTAATGTACCAAAGCTGGACTTAGACATAATTTCACTCTCACAACATTATGGCTGGTTGGAGAGGGTCCGAACCACAAGTACTGGGTCCATGGTTCTGGCCGTATACTGGGGGGACGGGGACGACTCCCATTAACCCCTGACTATACCGGGGATACGCTTATCACAATGCCTTTCTGGTCTGTGCTGAAGCAGGGCATTCTGGCAGCCAAGTGGCTTGACCTTTATTAGTGAGCCTGGTTACCCCCTCTCGGAACCACAGACTTAGAAATCGCCAGCTCATATACAGTGCATAAAATATATTTATATATAAACCCTTATACACCATTTTAATAAAAAATATCACAAAATTCTTCTAAGTCCCTCGGGAAGAGAGAAAGACGCGCACGTTCATTTTCAGAGCTCCTAGACCTTCCTATAAGAAGTTAGCTAAAAAGTAGCTTCGAAAAACGCTTAGGTTAAGTTTCAGAGTTGCTTCTAATGTACCAAAGCTGGACTTAGACATAATTTCGCTCTCACAACATTATGGCTGGTTGGAGAGGGTCCGAACCACAAGTACCGGGTCCATGGTTCTGGCAGTATACTGGGGGGACGGGGACGACTCCCATTAACCCCTGACTATACCGGGGATACGCTTATCACAATGCCTTTCTGGTCTGTGCTGAAGCAGGGCATTCTGGCAGCCAAGTGGCTTGACCTTTATTAGTGAGCCTGGTTACCCCCTCTCGGAACCACAGACTTAGAAATCGCCAGCTCATATACAGTGCATAAAATATATTTATATATATACCCTTATACACCATTTTAATAAAAAATATCACAAAATTCTTCTAAGTCTCTCGAGAAGAGTGAAAGACGCGCACGTTCATTTTCAGAGCTCCTAGACCTTCATATAAGAAGTTAGCTAAAAAGTAGCTTCGAAAAACGCTTAGGTTAAGTTTCAGAGTTGCTTCTAATGTACCAAAGCTGGACTTAGACATAATTTCACTCTCACAACATTATGGCTGGTTGGAGAGGGTCCGAACCACAAGTACTGGGTCCATGGTTCTGGCCGTATACTGGGGTGACGGGGACGACTCCCATTAACCCCTGACTATACGCTTATCACAATGCCTTTCTGGTCTGTGCTGAAGCAGGGCATTCTGGCAGCCAAGTGGCTTGACCTTTATTAGTGAGCCTGGTTACCCCCTCTCGGAACCACAGACTTAGAAATCGCCAGCTCATATACAGTGCATAAAATATATTTATATATATACCCTTAAACACCATTTTAATAAAAAATATCACAAAATTCTTCTAAGTCCCTCGGGAAGAGTGAAAGACGCGCACATTCATTTTCAGATCTTCTAGACCTTCCTATAAGAAGTTAGCCAAAAAGTAGCTTCGAAAAACGCTTAGGTTAAGTTTCAGAGTTGCTTCTAATGTACCAAAGCTGGACTTAGATATAATTTCACTCTCACAACATTATGGCTGGTTGGAGACAGTCCGAACCACAAGTACCGGGTCCATGGTTCTGGCCGTATACTGGGGGGACGGGGACGACTCCCATTAACCCCTGACTATACCGGGGATACGCTTATCACAATGCCTTTCTGGTCTGTGCTGAAGCAGGGCATTCTGGCAGCCAAGTGGCTTGACCTTTATTAGTGAGCCTGGTTACCCCCTCTCGGAACCACAAACTTAGAAATCGCCAGCTCATATACAGTGCATAAAATATATTTATATATATACCCTTATACACCATTTTAATAAAAAATATCACAAAATTCTTCTAAGTCCCTCGGGAAGAGTGAAAGACGCGCACGTTCATTTTCAGAGCTCCTAGACCTTCCTATAAGAAGTTAGCTAAAAAGTAGCTTCGAAAAACGCTTAGGTTAAGTTTCAGAGTTGCTTCTAATGTACCAAAGCTGGACTTAGACATAATTTCACTCTCACAACATTATGGCTGGTTGGAGAGGGTCCGAACCACAAGTACCGGGTCCATGGTTCTGGCAGTATACTGGGGGGACGGGGACGACTCCCATTAACCCCTGACTATACCGGGGATACGCTTATCACAATGCCTTTCTGGTCTGTGCTGAAGCAGGGCATTCTGGCAGCCAAGTGGCTTGACCTTTATTAGTGAGCCTGGTTACCCCCTCTCGGAACCACAGACTTAGAAATCGCCAGCTCATATACAGTGCATAAAATATATTTATATATATACCCTTATACACCATTTTAATAAAAAATATCACAAAATTCTTCTAAGTCCCTCGGGAAGAGTGAAAGACGCGCACGTTCATTTTCAGAGCTCCTAGACCTTCCTATAAGAAGTTAGCCAAAAAGTAGCTTCGAAAAACGCTTAGGTTAAGTTTCAGAGTTGCTTCTAATGTACCAAAGCTGGACTTAGACATAATTTCACTCTCACAACATTATGGCTGGTTGGAGACAGTCCGAACCACAAGTACCGGGTCCATGGTTCTGGCCGTATACTGGGGGGACGGGGACGACTCCCATTAACCCCTGACTATACCGGGGATACGCTTATCACAATGCCTTTCTGGTCTGTGCTGAAGCAGGGCATTCTGGCAGCCAAGTGGCTTGACCTTTATTAGTGAGCCTGGTTACCCCCTCTCGGAACCACAGACTTAGAAATCGCCAGCTCATATACAGTGCATAAAATATATTTATATATAAACCCTTATACACCATTTTAATAAAAAATATCACAAAATTCTTCTAAGTCCCTCGGGAAGAGAGAAAGACGCGCACGTTCATTTTCAGAGCTCCAAGACCTTCCTATAAGAAGTTAGCTAAAAAGTAGCTTCGAAAAACGCTTAGGTTAAGTTTCAGAGTTGCTTCTAATGTACCAAAGCTGGACTTAGACATAATTTCACTCTCACAACATTATGGCTGGTTGGAGAGGGTCCGAACCACAAGTACCGGGTCCATGGTTCTGGCAGTATACTGGGGGGACGGGGACGACTCCCATTAACCCCTGACTATACCGGGGATACGCTTATCACAATGCCTTTCTGGTCTGTGCTGAAGCAGGGCATTCTGGCAGCCAAGTGGCTTGACCTTTATTAGTGAGCCTGGTTACCCCCTCTCGGAACCACAGACTTAGAAATCGCCAGCTCATATACAGTGCATAAAATATATTTATATATATACCCTTATACACCATTTTATTAAAAAATATCACAAAATTCTTTTAAGTCTCTCGGGAAGAGTGAAAGACGCGCACGTTGATTTTCAGAGCTCCTAGACCTTCCTATAAGAAGTTAGCCAAAAAGTAGCTTCGAAAAACGCTTAGGTTAAGTTTCAGAGTTGCTTCTATTGTACCAAAGCTGGACTTAGACATAATTTCACTCTCACAACATTATGGCTGGTTGGAGACAGTCCGAACCACAAGTACCGGGTCCATGGTTCTGGCCGTATACTGGGGGGACGGGGACGACTCCCATTAACCCCTGACTATACCGGGGATACGCGTATCACAATGCCTTTCTGGTCTGTGCTGAAGCAGGGCATTCTGGCAGCCAAGTGGCTTGACCTTTATTAGTGAGCCTGGTTACCCCCTCTCGGAACCACAAACTTAGAAATCGCCAGCTCATATACAGTGCATAAAATATATTTATATATATACCCTTATACACCATTTTAATAAAAAATATCTCAAAATTCTTCTAAGTCCCTCGGGAAGAGTGAAAGACGCGCACGTGCATTTTCAGAGCTCCTAGACCTTCCTATAAGAAGTTAGCTAAAAAGTAGCTTCGAAAAACGCTTAGGTTAAGTTTCAGAGTTGCTTCTAATGTACCAAAGCTGGACTTAGACATAATTTCACTCTCACAACATTATGGCTGGTTGGAGAGGGTCCGAACCACAAGTACCGGGTCCATGGTTCTGGCAGTATACTGGGGGGACGGGGACGACTCCCATTAACCCCTGACTATACCGGGAATACGCTTATCACAATGCCTTTCTGGTCTGTGCTGAAGCAGGGCATTCTGGCAGCCAAGTGGCTTGACCTTTATTAGTGAGCCTGGTTACCCCCTCTCGGAACCACAGACTTAGAAATCGCCAGCTCATATACAGTGCATAAAATATATTTATATATATACCCTTATACACCATTTTAATAAAAAATATCACAAAATTCTTCTAAGTCCCTCGGGAAGAGTGAAAGACGCGCACGTTCATTTTCAGAGCTCCTAGACCTTCCTATAAGAAGTTAGCCAAAAAGTAGCTTCGAAAAACGCTTAGGTTAAGTTTCAGAGTTGCTTCTAATGTACCAAAGCTGGACTTAGACATAATTTCACTCTCACAACATTATGGCTGGTTGGAGACAGTCCGAACCACAAGTACCGGGTCCATGGTTCTGGCCGAATACTGGGGGGACGGGGACGACTCCCATTAACCCCTGACTATACCGGGGATACGCTTATCACAATGCCTTTCTGGTCTGTGCTGAAGCAGGGCATTCTGGCAGCCAAGTGGCTTGACCTTTATTAGTGAGCCTGGTTACCCCCTCTCGGAACCACAGACTTAGAAATCGCCAGCTCATATACAGTGCATAAAATATATTTATATATAAACCCTTATACACCATTTTAATAAAAAATATCACAAAATTCTTCTAAGTCCCTCGGGAAGAGAGAAAGACGCGCACGTTCATTTTCAGAGCTCCAAGACCTTCCTATAAGAAGTTAGCTAAAAAGTAGCTTCGAAAAACGCTTAGGTTAAGTTTCAGAGTTGCTTCTAATGTACCAAAGCTGGACTTAGACATAATTTCACTCTCACAACATTATGGCTGGTTGGAGAGGGTCCGAACCACAAGTACCGGGTCCATGGTTCTGGCAGTATACTGGGGGGACGGGGACGACTCCCATTAACCCCTGACTATACCGGGGATACGCTTATCACAATGCCTTTCTGGTCTGTGCTGAAGCAGGGCATTCTGGCAGCCAAGTGGCTTGACCTTTATTAGTGAGCCTGGTTACCCCCTCTCGGAACCACAGACTTAGAAATCGCCAGCTCATATACAGTGCATAAAATATATTTATATATATACCCTTATACACCATTTTATTAAAAAATATCACAAAATTCTTTTAAGTCTCTCGGGAAGAGTGAAAGACGCGCACGTTGATTTTCAGAGCTCCTAGACCTTCCTATAAGAAGTTAGCTAAAAAGTAGCTTCGAAAAACGCTTAGGTTAAGTTTCAGAGTTGCTTCTAATGTACCAAAGCTGGACTTAGACATAATTTCACTCTCACAACATTATGGCTGGTTGGAGACAGTCCGAACCACAAGTACCGGGTCCATGGTTCTGGCCGAATACTGGGGGGACGGGGACGACTCCCATTAACCCCTGACTATACCGGGGATACGCTTATCACAATGCCTTTCTGGTCTGTGCTGAAGCAGGGCATTCTGGCAGCCAAGTGGCTTGACCTTTATTAGTGAGCCTGGTTACCCCCTCTCGGAACCACAGACTTAGAAATCGCCAGCTCATATACAGTGCATAAAATATATTTATATATAAACCCTTATACACCATTTTAATAAAAAATATCACAAAATTCTTCTAAGTCCCTCGGGAAGAGAGAAAGACGCGCACGTTCATTTTCAGAGCTCCAAGACCTTCCTATAAGAAGTTAGCTAAAAAGTAGCTTCGAAAAACGCTTAGGTTAAGTTTCAGAGTTGCTTCTAATGTACCAAAGCTGGACTTAGACATAATTTCACTCTCACAACATTATGGCTGGTTGGAGAGGGTCCGAACCACAAGTACCGGGTCCATGGTTCTGGCAGTATACTGGGGGGACGGGGACGACTCCCATTAACCCCTGACTATACCGGGGATACGCTTATCACAATGCCTTTCTGGTCTGTGCTGAAGCAGGGCATTCTGGCAGCCAAGTGGCTTGACCTTTATTAGTGAGCCTGGTTACCCCCTCTCGGAACCACAGACTTAGAAATCGCCAGCTCATATACAGTGCATAAAATATATTTATATATATACCCTTATACACCATTTTATTAAAAAATATCACAAAATTCTTTTAAGTCTCTCGGGAAGAGTGAAAGACGCGCACGTTGATTTTCAGAGCTCCTAGACCTTCCTATAAGAAGTTAGCTAAAAAGTAGCTTCGAAAAACGCTTAGGTTAAGTTTCAGAGTTGCTTCTAATGTACCAAAGCTGGACTTAGACATAATTTCACTCTCACAACATTATGGCTGGTTGGAGACAGTCCGAACCACAAGTACCGGGTCCATGGTTCTGGCCGTATACTGGGGGGACGGGGACGACTCCCATTAACCCCTGACTATACCGGGGATACGCTTATCACAATGCCTTTCTGGTCTGTGCTGAAGCAGGGCATTCTGGCAGCCAAGTGGCTTGACCTTTATTAGTGAGCCTGGTTACCCCCTCTCGGAACCACAGACTTAGAAATCGCCAGCTCATATACAGTGCATAAAATATATTTATATATAAACCCTTATACACCATTTTAATAAAAAATATCACAAAATTCTTCTAAGTCCCTCGGGAAGAGAGAAAGACGCGCACGTTCATTTTCAGAGCTCCAAGACCTTCCTATAAGAAGTTAGCTAAAAAGTAGCTTCGAAAAACGCTTAGGTTAAGTTTCAGAGTTGCTTCTAATGTACCAAAGCTGGACTTAGACATAATTTCACTCTCACAACATTATGGCTGGTTGGAGAGGGTCCGAACCACAAGTACCGGGTCCATGGTTCTGGCAGTATACTGGGGGGACGGGGACGACTCCCATTAACCCCTGACTATACCGGGGATACGCTTATCACAATGCCTTTCTGGTCTGTGCTGAAGCAGGGCATTCTGGCAGCCAAGTGGCTTGACCTTTATTAGTGAGCCTGGTTACCCCCTCTCGGAACCACAGACTTAGAAATCGCCAGCTCATATACAGTGCATAAAATATATTTATATATATACCCTTATACACCATTTTATTAAAAAATATCACAAAATTCTTTTAAGTCTCTCGGGAAGAGTGAAAGACGCGCACGTTGATTTTCAGAGCTCCTAGACCTTCCTATAAGAAGTTAGCTAAAAAGTAGCTTCGAAAAACGCTTAGGTTAAGTTTCAGAGTTGCTTCTAATGTACCAAAGCTGGACTTAGACATAATTTCACTCTCACAACATTATGGCTGGTTGGAGACAGTCCGAACCACAAGTACCGGGTCCATGGTTCTGGCCGTATACTGGGGGGACGGGGACGACTCCCATTAACCCCTGACTATACCGGGGATACGCTTATCACAATGCCTTTCTGGTCTGTGCTGAAGCAGGGCATTCTGGCAGCCAAGTGGCTTGACCTTTATTAGTGAGCCTGGTTACCCCCTCTCGGAACCACAGACTTAGAAATCGCCAGCTCATATACAGTGCATAAAATATATTTATATATAAACCCTTATACACCATTTTAATAAAAAATATCACAAAATTCTTCTAAGTCCCTCGGGAAGAGAGAAAGACGCGCACGTTCATTTTCAGAGCTCCAAGACCTTCCTATAAGAAGTTAGCTAAAAAGTAGCTTCGAAAAACGCTTAGGTTAAGTTTCAGAGTTGCTTCTAATGTACCAAAGCTGGACTTAGACATAATTTCACTCTCACAACATTATGGCTGGTTGGAGAGGGTCCGAACCACAAGTACCGGGTCCATGGTTCTGGCAGTATACTGGGGGGACGGGGACGACTCCCATTAAACCCTGACTATACCGGGGATACGCTTATCACAATGCCTTTCTGGTCTGTGCTGAAGCAGGGCATTCTGGCAGCCAAGTGGCTTGACCTTTATTAGTGAGCCTGGTTACCCCCTCTCGGAACCACAGACTTAGAAATCGCCAGCTCATATACAGTGCATAAAATATATTTATATATATACCCTTATACACCATTTTAATAAAAAATATCACAAAATTCTTCTAAGTCCCTCGGGAAGAGTGAAAGACGCGCACGTTCATTTTCAGAGCTCCTAGACCTTCCTATAAGAAGTTAGCTAAAAAGTAGCTTCGAAAAACGCTTAGGTTAAGTTTCAGAGTTGCTTCTAATGTACCAAAGCTGGACTTAGACATAATTTCACTCTCACAACATTATGGCTGGTTGGAGACAGTCCGAACCACAAGTACCGGGTCCATGGTTCTGGCCGTATACTGGGGGGACGGGGACGACTCCCATTAACCCCTGACTATACCGGGGATACGCTTATCACAATGCCTTTCTGGTCTGTGCTGAAGCAGGGCATTCTGGCAGCCAAGTGGCTTGACCTTTATTAGTGAGCCTGGTTACCCCCTCTCGGAACCACAGACTTAGAAATCGCCAGCTCATATACAGTGCATAAAATATATTTATATATATATACCCTTATACACCATTTTAATAAAAAATATCACAAAATTCTTCTAAGTCCCTCGGGAAGAGAGAAAGACGCGCACGTTCATTTTCAGAGCTCCAAGACCTTCCTATAAGAAGTTAGCTAAAAAGTAGCTTCGAAAAACGCTTAGGTTAAGTTTCAGAGTTGCTTCTAATGTACCAAAGCTGGACTTAGACATAATTTCACTCTCACAACATTATGGCTGGTTGGAGAGGGTCCGAACCACAAGTACTGGGTCCATGGTTCTGGCAGTATACTGGGGGGACGGGGACGACTCCCATTAACCCCTGACTATACCGGGGATACGCTTATCACAATGCCTTTCTGGTCTGTGCTGAAGCAGGGCATTCTGGCAGCCAAGTGGCTTGACCTTTATTAGTGAGCCTGGTTACCCCCTCTCGGAACCACAGACTTAGAAATCGCCAGCTCATATACAGTGCATAAAATATATTTATATATATACCCTTATACACCATTTTAATAAAAAATATCACAAAATTCTTTTAAGTCTCTCGGGAAGAGTGAAAGACGCGCACGTTCATTTTCAGAGCTCCTAGACCTTCCTATAAGAAGTTAGCCAAAAAGTAGCTTCGAAAAACGCTTAGGTTAAGTTTCAGAGTTGCTTCTAATGTACCAAAGCTGGACTTAGACATAATTTCACTCTCACAACATTATGGCTGGTTGGAGACAGTCCAAACCACAAGTACCGGGTCCATGGTTCTGGCAGTATACTGGGGGGACGGGGACGACTCCCATTAACCCCTGACTATACCGGGGATACGCTTATCACAATGCCTTTCTGGTCTGTGCTGAAGCAGGGCATTCTGGCAGCCAAGTGGCTTGACCTTTATTAGTGAGCCTGGTTACCCCCTCTCGGAACCACAGACTTAGAAATCGCCAGCTCATATACAGTGCATAAAATATATTTATATATATACCCTTATACACCATTTTAATAAAAAATATCACAAAATTCTTTTAAGTCTCTCGGGAAGAGTGAAAGACGCGCACGTTCATTTTCAGAGCTCCTAGACCTTCCTATAAGAAGTTAGCTAAAAAGTAGCTTCGAAAAACGCTTAGGTTAAGTTTCAGAGTTGCTTCTAATGTACCAAAGCTGGACTTAGACATAATTTCACTCTCACAACATTATGGCTGGTTGGAGAGGGTCCGAACCACAAGTACCGGGTCCATGGTTCTGGCAGTATACTGGGGGGACGGGGACGACTCCCATTAACCCCTGACTATACCGGGGATACGCTTATCACAATGCCTTTCTGGTCTGTGCTGAAGCAGGGCATTCTGGCAGCCAAGTGGCTTGACCTTTATTAGTGAGCCTGGTTACCCCCTCTCGGAACCACAGACTTAGAAATCGCCAGCTCATATACAGTGCATAAAATATATTTATATATATACCCTTATACACCATTTTAATAAAAAATATCACAAAATTCTTCTAAGTCCCTCGGGAAGAGTGAAAGACGCGCACGTTCATTTTCAGAGCTCCTAGACCTTCCTATAAGAAGTTAGCTAAAAAGTAGCTTCGAAAAACGCTTAGGTTAAGTTTCAGAGTTGCTTCTAATGTACCAAAGCTGGACTTACTGTAGTCATAATTTCACTCTCACAACATTATGGCTGGTTGGAGACAGTCCGAACCACAAGTACCGGGTCCATGGTTCTGGCCGTATACTGGGGGGACGGGGACGACTCCCATTAACCCCTGACTATACCGGGGATACGCTTATCACAATGCCTTTCTGGTCTGTGCTGAAGCAGGGCATTCTGGCAGCCAAGTGGCTTGACCTTTATTAGTGAGCCTGGTTACCCCCTCTCGGAACCACAGACTTAGAAATCGCCAGCTCATATACAGTGCATAAAATATATTTATATATAAACCCTTATACACCATTTTAATAAAAAATATCACAAAATTCTTCTAAGTCCCTCGGGAAGAGAGAAAGACGCGCACGTTCATTTTCAGAGCTCCAAGACCTTCCTATAAGAAGTTAGCTAAAAAGTAGCTTCGAAAAATGCTTAGGTTAAGTTTCAGAGTTGCTTCTAATGTACCAAAGCTGGACTTAGACATAATTTCACTCTCACAACATTATGGCTGGTTGGAGAGGGTCCGAACCACAAGTACCGGGTCCATGGTTCTGGGCGTATACTGGGGGGACGGGGACGACTCCCATTAACCCCTGACTATACCGGGGATTCGCTTATCACAATGCCTTTCTGGTCTGTGCTGAAGCAGGGCATTCTGGCAGCCAAGTGGCTTGACCTTTATTAGTGAGCCTGGTTACCCCCTCTCGGAACCACAGATTTAGAAATCGCCAGCTCTATTACAGTGCATAAAATATATTTAAATATATACCCTTATACACCATTTTAATAAAAAATATCACAAAATTCTTCTAAGTCCCTCGGGAAGAGTGAAAGACGCGCACGTTCATTTTCAGAGCTCCTAGACCTTCCTATAAGAAGTTAGCCAAAAAGTAGCTTCGAAAAACGCTTAGGTTAAGTTTCAGAGTTGCTTCTAATGTACCAAAGCTGGACTTAGATATAATTTCACTCTCACAACATTATGGCTGGTTGGAGACAGTCCAAACCACAAGTACCGGGTCCATGGTTCTGGCAGTATACTGGGGGGACGGGGACGACTCCCATTAACCCCTGACTATACCGGGGATACGCTTATCACAATGCCTTTCTGGTCTGTGCTGAAGCAGGGCATTCTGGCAGCCAAGTGGCTTGACCTTTATTAGTGAGCCTGGTTACCCCCTCTCGGAACCACGGACTTAGAAATCGCCAGCTCATATACAGTGCATAAAATATATTTATATATATACCCTTATACACCATTTTAATAAAAAATATCACAAAATTCTTTTAAGTCTCTCGGGAAGAGTGAAAGACGCGCACGTTCATTTTCAGAGCTCCTAGACCTTCCTATAAGAAGTTAGCTAAAAAGTAGCTTCGAAAAACGCTTAGGTTAAGTTTCAGAGTTGCTTCTAATGTACCAAAGCTGGACTTAGACATAATTTCACTCTCACAACATTATGGCTGGTTGGAGAGGGTCCGAACCACAAGTACCGGGTCCATGGTTCTGGCAGTATACTGGGGGGACGGGGACGACTCCCATTAACCCCTGACTATACCGGGGATACGCTTATCACAATGCCTTTCTGGTCTGTGCTGAAGCAGGGCATTCTGGCAGCCAAGTGGCTTGACCTTTATTAGTGAGCCTGGTTACCCCCTCTCGGAACCACAGACTTAGAAATCGCCAGCTCATATACAGTGCATAAAATATATTTATATATATACCCTTATACACCATTTTAATAAAAAATATCACAAAATTCTTCTAAGTCCCTCGGGAAGAGTGAAAGACGCGCACGTTCATTTTCAGAGCTCCTAGACCTTCCTATAAGAAGTTAGCTAAAAAGTAGCTTCGAAAAACGCTTAGGTTAAGTTTCAGAGTTGCTTCTAATGTACCAAAGCTGGACTTACTGTAGTCATAATTTCACTCTCACAACATTATGGCTGGTTGGAGACAGTCCGAACCACAAGTACCGGGTCCATGGTTCTGGCCGTATACTGGGGGGACGGGGACGACTCCCATTAACCCCTGACTATACCGGGGATACGCTTATCACAATGCCTTTCTGGTCTGTGCTGAAGCAGGGCATTCTGGCAGCCAAGTGGCTTGACCTTTATTAGTGAGCCTGGTTACCCCCTCTCGGAACCACAGACTTAGAAATCGCCAGCTCATATACAGTGCATAAAATATATTTATATATAAACCCTTATACACCATTTTAATAAAAAATATCACAAAATTCTTCTAAGTCCCTCGGGAAGAGAGAAAGACGCGCACGTTCATTTTCAGAGCTCCAAGACCTTCCTATAAGAAGTTAGCTAAAAAGTAGCTTCGAAAAATGCTTAGGTTAAGTTTCAGAGTTGCTTCTAATGTACCAAAGCTGGACTTAGACATAATTTCACTCTCACAACATTATGGCTGGTTGGAGAGGGTCCGAACCACAAGTACCGGGTCCATGGTTCTGGGCGTATACTGGGGGGACGGGGACGACTCCCATTAACCCCTGACTATACCGGGGATTCGCTTATCACAATGCCTTTCTGGTCTGTGCTGAAGCAGGGCATTCTGGCAGCCAAGTGGCTTGACCTTTATTAGTGAGCCTGGTTACCCCCTCTCGGAACCACAGATTTAGAAATCGCCAGCTCTATTACAGTGCATAAAATATATTTAAATATATACCCTTATACACCATTTTAATAAAAAATATCACAAAATTCTTCTAAGTCCCTCGGGAAGAGTGAAAGACGCGCACGTTCATTTTCAGAGCTCCTAGACCTTCCTATAAGAAGTTAGCCAAAAAGTAGCTTCGAAAAACGCTTAGGTTAAGTTTCAGAGTTGCTTCTAATGTACCAAAGCTGGACTTAGACATAATTTCACTCTCACAACATTATGGCTGGTTGGAGACAGTCCTAACCACAAGTACTGGGTCCATGGTTCTGGGCGTATACTGGGGGGACGGGGACGACTCCCATTAACCCCTGACTATACCGGGGATACGCGTATCACAATGCCTTACTGGTCTGTGCTGAAGCAGGGCATTCTGGCAGCCAATTGGCTTGACCTTTATTAGTGAGCATGGTTACCCCCTCTCGGAACCACAGACTTAGAAATCGCCAGCTCATATACAGTGCATAAAATATATTTATATATATACCCTTATACACCATTTTAATAAAAAATATCACAAAATTCTTCTAAGTCCCTCGGGAAGAGAGAAAGACGCGCACGTTCATTTTCAGAGCTCCAAGACCTTCCTATAAAAAGTTAGCTAAAAAGTATCTTCGAAAAACGCTTAGGTTAAGTTTCAGAGTTGCTTCTAATGTACCAAAGCTGGACTTAGACATAATTTCACTCTCACAACATTATGGCTGGTTGGAGAGGGTCCGAACCACAAGTACCGGGTCCATGGTTCTGGCAGTATACTGGGGGGACGGGGACGACTCCCATTTACCCCTGACTATACCGGGGATACGCTTATCACAATGCCTTTCTGGTCTGTGCTGAAGCAGGGCATTCTGGCAGCCAAGTGGCTTGACCTTTATTAGTGAGCCTGGTTACCCCCTCTCGGAACCACAGACTTAGAAATCGCCAGCTCATATACAGTGCATAAAATATATTTATATATATACCCTTATACACCATTTTAATAAAAAATATCACAAAATTCTTTAAAGTCTCTCTGGAAGAGTGAAAGACGCGCACGTTCATTTTCAGAGCTCTTAGACCTTCCTATAAGAAGTTAGCTAAAAAGTAGCTTCGAAAAACGCTTAGGTTAAGTTTCAGAGTTGCTTCTAATGTACCAAAGCTGGACTTAGACATAATTTCACTCTCACAACATTATGGCTGGTTGGAGAGGGTCCGAACCACAAGTACTGGGTCCATGGTTCTGGCCGTATACTGGGGGGACGGGGACGACTCCCATTAACCCCTGACTATACCGGGGATACGCTTATCACAATGGCTTTCTGGTCTGTGCTGAAGCAGGGCATTCTGGCAGCCAAGTGGCTTGACCTTTATTAGTGAGCCTGGTTACCCCCTCTCGGAACCACAGACTTAGAAATCGCCAGCTCATATACAGTGCATAAAATATATTTATATATATACCCTTATACACCATTTTAATAATAATTATCACACAATTCTTTTAAGTCTCTCGGGAAGAGTGAAAGACGCGCACATTCATTTTCAGAGCTCCTAGACCTTCCTATAAGAAGTTAGCTAAAAAGTAGCTTCGAAAAACGCTTAGGTTAAGTTTCAGTGTTGCTTCTAATGTACCAAAGCTGGACTTAGACATAATTTCACTCTCACAACATTATGGCTGGTTGGAGACAGTCCGAACCACAAGTACCGGGTCCATGGTTCTGGCCGTATACTGGGGGGACGGGGACGACTCCCATTAACCCCTGACTATACCGGGGATACGCTTATCACAATGCCTTTCTGGTCTGTGCTGAAGCAGGGCATTCTGGCAGCCAAGTGGCTTGACCTTTATTAGTGAGCCTGGTTACCCCCTCTCGGAACCACAGACTTAGAAATCGCCAGCTCATATACAGTGCATAAAATATATTTATATATATACCCTTATACACCATTTTAATAAAAAATATCACAAAATTCTTCTAAGTCCCTCGGGAAGAGAGAAAGACGCGCACGTTCATTTTCAGAGCTCCAAGACCTTCCTATAAGAAGTTAGCTAAAAAGTAGCTTCGAAAAACGCTTAGGTTAAGTTTCAGAGTTGCTTCTAATGTACCAAAGCTGGACTTAGACATAATTTCACTCTCACAACATTATGGCTGGTTGGAGAGGGTCCGAACCACAAGTACCGGGTCCATGGTTCTGGCAGTATACTGGGGGGACGGGGACGACTCCCATTAACCCCTGACTATACCGGGGATACGCTTATCACAATGCCTTTCTGGTCTGTGCTGAAGCAGGGCATTCTGGCAGCCAAGTGGCTTGACCTTTATTAGTGAGCCTGGTTACCCCCTCTCGGAACCACAGACTTAGAAATCGCCAGCTCATATACAGTGCATAAAATATATTTATATATATACCCTTATACACCATTTTAATAAAAAATATCACAAAATTCTTTTAAGTCTCTCGGGAAGAGTGAAAGACCCGCACGTTCATTTTCAGTGCTCCTAGACCTTCCTATAAGAAGTTATCTAAAAAGTAGCTTCGAAAAACGCTTAGGTTAAGTTTCAGAGTTGCTTCTAATGTACCAAAGCTGGACTTAGACATAATTTCACTCTCACAACATTATGGCTGGTTGGAGAGGGTCCGAACCACAAGTACTGGGTCCATGGTTCTGGCCGTATACTGGGGGGACGGGGACGACTCCCATTAACCCCTGACTATACCGGGGATACGCTTATCACAATGCCTTTCTGGTCTGTGCTGAAGCAGGGCATTCTGGCAGCCAAGTGGCTTGACCTTTATTAGTGAGCCTGGTTACCCCCTCTCGGAACCACAGACTTAGAAATCGCCAGCTCATATACAGTGCATAAAATATATTTATATATAAACCCTTATACACCATTTTAATAAAAAATATCACAAAATTCTTCTAAGTCCCTCGGGAAGAGTGAAAGACGCGCACATTCATTTTCAGAGCTCCTAGACCTTCCTATAAGAAGTTAGCTAAAAAGTAGCTTCGAAAAACGCTTAGGTTAAGTTTCAGTGTTGCTTCTAATGTACCAAAGCTGGACTTAGACATAATTTCACTCTCACAACATTATGGCTGGTTGGAGACAGTCCGAACCACAAGTACCGGGTCCATGGTTCTGGCCGTATACTGGGGGGACGGGGACGACTCCCATTAACCCCTGACTATACCGGGGATACGCTTATCACAATGCCTTTCTGGTCTGTGCTGAAGCAGGGCATTCTGGCAGCCAAGTGGCTTGACCTTTATTAGTGAGCCTGGTTACCCCCTCTCGGAACCACAGACTTAGAAATCGCCAGCTCATATACAGTGCATAAAATATATTTATATATATACCCTTATACACCATTTTAATAAAAAATATCACAAAATTCTTCTAAGTCCCTCGGGAAGAGAGAAAGACGCGCACGTTCATTTTCAGAGCTCCAAGACCTTCCTATAAGAAGTTAGCTAAAAAGTAGCTTCGAAAAACGCTTAGGTTAAGTTTCAGAGTTGCTTCTAATGTACCAAAGCTGGACTTAGACATAATTTCACTCTCACAACATTATGGCTGGTTGGAGAGGGTCCGAACCACAAGTACCGGGTCCATGGTTCTGGCAGTATACTGGGGGGACGGGGACGACTCCCATTAACCCCTGACTATACCGGGGATACGCTTATCACAATGCCTTTCTGGTCTGTGCTGAAGCAGGGCATTCTGGCAGCCAAGTGGCTTGACCTTTATTAGTGAGCCTGGTTACCCCCTCTCGGAACCACAGACTTAGAAATCGCCAGCTCATATACAGTGCATAAAATATATTTATATATATACCCTTATACACCATTTTAATAAAAAATATCACAAAATTCTTTTAAGTCTCTCGGGAAGAGTGAAAGACGCGCACGTTCATTTTCAGAGCTTCTAGACCTTCCTATAAGAAGTTAGCTAAAAAGTAGCTTCGAAAAACGCTTAGGTTAAGTTTCAGAGTTGCTTCTAATGTACCAAAGCTGGACTTAGACATAATTTCACTCTCACAACATTATGGCTGGTTGGAGAGGGTCCGAACCACAAGTACTGGGTCCATGGTTCTGGCCGTATACTGGGGGGACGGGGACGACTCCCATTAACCCCTGACTATACCGGGGATACGCTTATCACAATGCCTTTCTGGTCTGTGCTGAAGCAGGGCATTCTGGCAGCCAAGTGGCTTGACCTTTATTAGTGAGCCTGGTTACCCCCTCTCGGAACCACAGACTTAGAAATCGCCAGCTCATATACAGTGCATAAAATATATTTATATATAAACCCTTATACACCATTTTAATAAAAAATATCACAAAATTCTTCTAAGTCCCTCGGGAAGAGAGAAAGACGCGCACGTTCATTTTCAGAGCTCCAAGACCTTCCTATAAGAAGTTAGCTAAAAAGTAGCTTCGAAAAACGCGTAGGTTAAGTTTCAGAGTTGCTTCTAATGTACCAAAGCTGGACTTAGACATAATTTCACTCTCACAACATTATGGCTGGTTGGAGAGGGTCCGAACCACAAATACCGGGTCCATGGTTCTGGCAGTATACTGGGGGGACGGGGACGACTCCCATTAACCCCTGACTATACCGGGGATACGCTTATCACAATGCCTTTCTGGTCTGTGCTGAAGCAGGGCATTCTGGCAGCCAAGTGGCTTGACCTTTATTAGTGAGCCTGGTTACCCCCTCTCGGAACCACAGACTTAGAAATCGCCAGCTCATATACAGTGCATAAAATATATTTATATATATACCCTTATACACCATTTTAATAAAAAATATCACAAAATTCTTTTAAGTCTCTCGGGAAGAGTGAAAGACGCGCACGTTCATTTTCAGAGCTCCTAGACCTTCCTACTGTATAAGAAGTTAGCTAAAAAGAAGCTTCGAAAAACGCTTAGGTTAAGTTTCAGAGTTGCTTCTAATGTAGCAAAGCTGGACTTAGACATAATTTCACTCTCACAACATTATGGCTGGTTGGAGAGGGTCCGAACCACAAGTACTGGGTCCATGGTTCTGGCCGTATACTGGGTGGACGGGGACGACTACCATTAACCCCTGACTATACCGGGGATACGCTTATCACAATGCCTTTCTGGTCTGTGCTGAAGCAGGGCATTCTGGCAGCCAAGTAGCTTGACCTTTATTAGTGAGCCTGGTTACCCCCTCTCGGAACCACAGACTTAGAAATCGCCAGCTCATATACAGTGCATAAAATATATTTATATATATACCCTTATACACCATTTTAATAAAAAATATCACAAAATTCTTCTAAGTCCCTCGGGAAGAGTGAAAGACGCGCACGTTCATTTTCAGAGCTCCTAGACCTTCCTATAAGAAGTTAGCTAAAAAGTAGCTTCGAAAAACGCTTAGGTTAAGTTTCAGAGTTGCTTCTAATGTACCAAAGCTGGACTTAGACATAATTTCACTCTCACAACATTATGGCTGGTTGGAGACAGTCCGAACCACAAGTACCGGGTCCATGGTTCTGGCCGTATACTGGGGGGACGGGGACGACTCCCATTAACCCCTGACTATACCGGGGATACGCTTATCACAATGCCTTTCTGGTCTGTGCTGAAGCAGGGCATTCTGGCAGCCAAGTGGCTTGACCTTTATTAGTGAGCCTGGTTACCCCCTCTCGGAACCACAGACTTAGAAATCGCCAGCTCATATACAGTGCATAAAATATATTTATATATATACCCTTATACACCATTTTAATAAAAAATATCACAAAATTCTTCTAAGTCCCTCGGGAAGAGAGAAAGACGCGCACGTTCATTTTCAGAGCTCCAAGACCTTCCTATAAGAAGTTAGCTAAAAAGTAGCTTCGAAAAACGCTTAGGTTAAGTTTCAGAGTTGCTTCTAATGTACCAAAGCTGGACTTAGACATAATTTCACTCTCACAACATTATGGCTGGTTGGAGAGGGTCCGAACCACAAGTACCGGGTCCATGGTTCTGGCAGTATACTGGGGGGACGGGGACGACTCCCATTAACCCCTGACTATACCGGGGATACGCTTATCACAATGCCTTTCTGGTCTGTGCTGAAGCAGGGCATTCTGGCAGCCAAGTGGCTTGACCTTTATTAGTGAGCCTGGTTACCCCCTCTCGGAACCACAGACTTAGAAATCGCCAGCTCATATACAGTGCATAAAATATATTTATATATATACCCTTATACACCATTTTAATAAAAAATATCACAAAATTCTTTTAAGTCTCTCGGGAAGAGTGAAAGACGCGCACGTTCATTTTCAGTGCTCCTAGACCTTCCTATAAGAAGTTATCTAAAAAGTAGCTTCGAAAAACGCTTAGGTTAAGTTTCAGAGTTGCTTCTAATGTACCAAAGCTGGACTTAGACATAATTTCACTCTCACAACATTATGGCTGGTTGGAGAGGGTCCGAACCACAAGTACTGGGTCCATGGTTCTGGCCGTATACTGGGGGGACGGGGACGACTCCCATTAACCCCTGACTATACCGGGGATACGCTTATCACAATGCCTTTCTGGTCTGTGCTGAAGCAGGGCATTCTGGCAGCCAAGTGGCTTGACCTTTATTAGTGAGCCTGGTTACCCCCTCTCGGAACCACAGACTTAGAAATCGCCAGCTCATATACAGTGCATAAAATATATTTATATATAAACCCTTATACACCATTTTAATAAAAAATATCACAAAATTCTTCTAAGTCCCTCGGGAAGAGTGAAAGACGCGCACATTCATTTTCAGAGCTCCTAGACCTTCCTATAAGAAGTTAGCTAAAAAGTAGCTTCGAAAAACGCTTAGGTTAAGTTTCAGTGTTGCTTCTAATGTACCAAAGCTGGACTTAGACATAATTTCACTCTCACAACATTATGGCTGGTTGGAGACAGTCCGAACCACAAGTACCGGGTCCATGGTTCTGGCCGTATACTGGGGGGACGGGGACGACTCCCATTAACCCCTGACTATACCGGGGATACGCTTATCACAATGCCTTTCTGGTCTGTGCTGAAGCAGGGCATTCTGGCAGCCAAGTGGCTTGACCTTTATTAGTGAGCCTGGTTACCCCCTCTCGGAACCACAGACTTAGAAATCGCCAGCTCATATACAGTGCATAAAATATATTTATATATATACCCTTATACACCATTTTAATAAAAAATATCACAAAATTCTTCTAAGTCCCTCGGGAAGAGAGAAAGACGCGCACGTTCATTTTCAGAGCTCCAAGACCTTCCTATAAGAAGTTAGCTAAAAAGTAGCTTCGAAAAACGCTTAGGTTAAGTTTCAGAGTTGCTTCTAATGTACCAAAGCTGGACTTAGACATAATTTCACTCTCACAACATTATGGCTGGTTGGAGAGGGTCCGAACCACAAGTACCGGGTCCATGGTTCTGGCAGTATACTGGGGGGACGGGGACGACTCCCATTAACCCCTGACTATACCGGGGATACGCTTATCACAATGCCTTTCTGGTCTGTGCTGAAGCAGGGCATTCTGGCAGCCAAGTGGCTTGACCTTTATTAGTGAGCCTGGTTACCCCCTCTCGGAACCACAGACTTAGAAATCGCCAGCTCATATACAGTGCATAAAATATATTTATATATATACCCTTATACACCATTTTAATAAAAAATATCACAAAATTCTTTTAAGTCTCTCGGGAAGAGTGAAAGACGCGCACGTTCATTTTCAGTGCTCCTAGACCTTCCTATAAGAAGTTATCTAAAAAGTAGCTTCGAAAAACGCTTAGGTTAAGTTTCAGAGTTGCTTCTAATGTACCAAAGCTGGACTTAGACATAATTTCACTCTCACAACATTATGGCTGGTTGGAGAGGGTCCGAACCACAAGTACTGGGTCCATGGTTCTGGCCGTATACTGGGGGGACGGGGACGACTCCCATTAACCCCTGACTATACCGGGGATACGCTTATCACAATGCCTTTCTGGTCTGTGCTGAAGCAGGGCATTCTGGCAGCCAAGTGGCTTGACCTTTATTAGTGAGCCTGGTTACCCCCTCTCGGAACCACAGACTTAGAAATCGCCAGCTCATATACAGTGCATAAAATATATTTATATATAAACCCTTATACACCATTTTAATAAAAAATATCACAAAATTCTTCTAAGTCCCTCGGGAAGAGTGAAAGACGCGCACATTCATTTTCAGAGCTCCTAGACCTTCCTATAAGAAGTTAGCTAAAAAGTAGCTTCGAAAAACGCTTAGGTTAAGTTTCAGTGTTGCTTCTAATGTACCAAAGCTGGACTTAGACATAATTTCACTCTCACAACATTATGGCTGGTTGGAGACAGTCCGAACCACAAGTACCGGGTCCATGGTTCTGGCCGTATACTGGGGGGACGGGGACGACTCCCATTAACCCCTGACTATACCGGGGATACGCTTATCACAATGCCTTTCTGGTCTGTGCTGAAGCAGGGCATTCTGGCAGCCAAGTGGCTTGACCTTTATTAGTGAGCCTGGTTACCCCCTCTCGGAACCACAGACTTAGAAATCGCCAGCTCATATACAGTGCATAAAATATATTTATATATATACCCTTATACACCATTTTAATAAAAAATATCACAAAATTCTTCTAAGTCCCTCGGGAAGAGAGAAAGACGCGCACGTTCATTTTCAGAGCTCCAAGACCTTCCTATAAGAAGTTAGCTAAAAAGTAGCTTCGAAAAACGCTTAGGTTAAGTTTCAGAGTTGCTTCTAATGTACCAAAGCTGGACTTAGACATAATTTCACTCTCACAACATTATGGCTGGTTGGAGAGGGTCCGAACCACAAGTACCGGGTCCATGGTTCTGGCAGTATACTGGGGGGACGGGGACGACTCCCATTAACCCCTGACTATACCGGGGATACGCTTATCACAATGCCTTTCTGGTCTGTGCTGAAGCAGGGCATTCTGGCAGCCAAGTGGCTTGACCTTTATTAGTGAGCCTGGTTACCCCCTCTCGGAACCACAGACTTAGAAATCGCCAGCTCATATACAGTGCATAAAATATATTTATATATATACCCTTATACACCATTTTAATAAAAAATATCACAAAATTCTTTTAAGTCTCTCGGGAAGAGTGAAAGACGCGCACGTTCATTTTCAGAGCTCCTAGACCTTCCTATAAGAAGTTAGCTAAAATGTAGCTTCGAAAAACGCTTAGGTTAAGTTTCAGAGTTGCTTCTAATGTACCAAAGCTGGACTTAGACATAATTTCACTCTCACAACATTATGGCTGGTTGGAGAGGGTCCGAACCACAAGTACTGGGTCCATGGTTCTGGCCGTATACTGGGGGGACGGGGACGACTCCCATTAACCCCTGACTATACCGGGGATACGCTTATCACAATGCCTTTCTGGTCTGTGCTGAAGCAGGGCATTCTGGCAGCCAAGTGGCTTGACCTTTATTAGTGAGCCTGGTTACCCCCTCTCGGAACCACAGACTTAGAAATCGCCAGCTCATATACAGTGCATAAAATATATTTATATATAAACCCTTATACACCATTTTAATAAAAAATATCACAAAATTCTTCTAAGTCCCTCGGGAAGAGAGAAAGACGCGCACGTTCATTTTCAGAGCTCCAAGACCTTCCTATAAGAAGTTAGCTAAAAAGTAGCTTCGAAAAACGCGTAGGTTAAGTTTCAGAGTTGCTTCTAATGTACCAAAGCTGGACTTAGACATAATTTCACTCTCACAACATTATGGCTGGTTGGAGAGGGTCCGAACCACAAATACCGGGTCCATGGTTCTGGCAGTATACTGGGGGGACGGGGACGACTCCCATTAACCCCTGACTATACCGGGGATACGCTTATCACAATGCCTTTCTGGTCTGTGCTGAAGCAGGGCATTCTGGCAGCCAAGTGGCTTGACCTTTATTAGTGAGCCTGGTTACCCCCTCTCGGAACCACAGACTTAGAAATCGCCAGCTCATATACAGTGCATAAAATATATTTATATATATACCCTTATACACCATTTTAATAAAAAATATCACAAAATTCTTTTAAGTCTCTCGGGAAGAGTGAAAGACGCGCACGTTCATTTTCAGAGCTCCTAGACCTTCCTACTGTATAAGAAGTTAGCTAAAAAGAAGCTTCGAAAAACGCTTAGGTTAAGTTTCAGAGTTGCTTCTAATGTAGCAAAGCTGGACTTAGACATAATTTCACTCTCACAACATTATGGCTGGTTGGAGAGGGTCCGAACCACAAGTACTGGGTCCATGGTTCTGGCCGTATACTGGGTGGACGGGGACGACTACCATTAACCCCTGACTATACCGGGGATACGCTTATCACAATGCCTTTCTGGTCTGTGCTGAAGCAGGGCATTCTGGCAGCCAAGTAGCTTGACCTTTATTAGTGAGCCTGGTTACCCCCTCTCGGAACCACAGACTTAGAAATCGCCAGCTCATATACAGTGCATAAAATATATTTATATATATACCCTTATACACCATTTTAATAAAAAATATCACAAAATTCTTCTAAGTCCCTCGGGAAGAGTGAAAGACGCGCACGTTCATTTACAGAGCTCCTAGACCTTCCTATAAGAAGTTAGCTAAAAAGTAGCTTCGAAAAACGCTTAGGTTAAGTTTCAGAGTTGCTTCTAATGTACCAAAGCTGGACTTAGACATAATTTCACTCTCACAACATTATGGCTGGTTGGAGACAGTCCGAACCACAAGTACCGGGTCCATGGTTCTGGCCGTATACTGGGGGGACGGGGACGACTCCCATTAACCCCTGACTATACCGGGGATACGCTTATCACAATGCCTTTCTGGTCTGTGCTGAAGCAGGGCATTCTGGCAGCCAAGTGGCTTGACCTTTATTAGTGAGCCTGGTTACCCCCTCTCGGAACCACAGACTTAGAAATCGCCAGCTCATATACAGTGCATAAAATATATTTATATATATACCCTTATACACCATTTTAATAAAAAAATATCACAAAATTCTTTTAAGTCTCTCGGGAAGAGTGAAAGACATGCACGTTCATTTTCAGAGCTCCTAGACCTTCCTATAAGAAGTTAGCTAAAAAGTAGCTTCGAAAAACGCTTAGGTTAAGTTTCAGAGTTGCTTCTAATGTACCAAAGCTGGACTTAGACATAATTTCACTCTCACAACATTATGGCTGGTTGGAGAGGGTCCGAACCACAAGTACCGGGTCCATGGTTCTGGCCGTATACTGGGGGGACGGGGACGACTCCCATTAACCCCTGACTATACCGGGGATACGCTTATCACAATGCCTTTCTGGTCTGTGCTGAAGCAGGGCATTCTGGCAGCCAAGTGGCTTGACCTTTATTAGTGAGCCTGGTTACCCCCTCTCGGAACCACAGACTTAGAAATCGCCAGCTCATATACAGTGCATAAAATATATTTATATATATACCCTTATACACCATTTTAATAAAAAATATCACAAAATTCTTCTAAGTCCCTCGGGAAGAGAGAAAGACGCGCACGTTCATTTTCAGAGCTCCAAGACCTTCCTATAAGAAGTTAGCTAAAAAGTAGCTTCGAAAAACGCGTAGGTTAAGTTTCAGAGTTGCTTCTAATGTACCAAAGCTGGACTTAGACATAATTTCACTCTCACAACATTATGGCTGGTTGGAGAGGGTCCGAACCACAAATACCGGGTCCATGGTTCTGGCAGTATACTGGGGGGACGGGGACGACTCCCATTAACCCCTGACTATACCGGGGATACGCTTATCACAATGCCTTTCTGGTCTGTGCTGAAGCAGGGCATTCTGGCAGCCAAGTGGCTTGACCTTTATTAGTGAGCCTGGTTACCCCCTCTCGGAACCACAGACTTAGAAATCGCCAGCTCATATACAGTGCATAAAATATATTTATATATATACCCTTATACACCATTTTAATAAAAAATATCACAAAATTCTTTTAAGTCTCTCGGGAAGAGTGAAAGACGCGCACGTTCATTTTCAGAGCTCCTAGACCTTCCTACTGTATAAGAAGTTAGCTAAAAAGAAGCTTCGAAAAACGCTTAGGTTAAGTTTCAGAGTTGCTTCTAATGTAGCAAAGCTGGACTTAGACATAATTTCACTCTCACAACATTATGGCTGGTTGGAGAGGGTCCGAACCACAAGTACTGGGTCCATGGTTCTGGCCGTATACTGGGTGGACGGGGACGACTACCATTAACCCCTGACTATACCGGGGATACGCTTATCACAATGCCTTTCTGGTCTGTGCTGAAGCAGGGCATTCTGGCAGCCAAGTAGCTTGACCTTTATTAGTGAGCCTGGTTACCCCCTCTCGGAACCACAGACTTAGAAATCGCCAGCTCATATACAGTGCATAAAATATATTTATATATATACCCTTATACACCATTTTAATAAAAAATATCACAAAATTCTTCTAAGTCCCTCGGGAAGAGTGAAAGACGCGCACGTTCATTTACAGAGCTCCTAGACCTTCCTATAAGAAGTTAGCTAAAAAGTAGCTTCGAAAAACGCTTAGGTTAAGTTTCAGAGTTGCTTCTAATGTACCAAAGCTGGACTTAGACATAATTTCACTCTCACAACATTATGGCTGGTTGGAGACAGTCCGAACCACAAGTACCGGGTCCATGGTTCTGGCCGTATACTGGGGGGACGGGGACGACTCCCATTAACCCCTGACTATACCGGGGATACGCTTATCACAATGCCTTTCTGGTCTGTGCTGAAGCAGGGCATTCTGGCAGCCAAGTGGCTTGACCTTTATTAGTGAGCCTGGTTACCCCCTCTCGGAACCACAGACTTAGAAATCGCCAGCTCATATACAGTGCATAAAATATATTTATATATATACCCTTATACACCATTTTAATAAAAAAATATCACAAAATTCTTTTAAGTCTCTCGGGAAGAGTGAAAGACATGCACGTTCATTTTCAGAGCTCCTAGACCTTCCTATAAGAAGTTAGCTAAAAAGTAGCTTCGAAAAACGCTTAGGTTAAGTTTCAGAGTTGCTTCTAATGTACCAAAGCTGGACTTAGACATAATTTCACTCTCACAACATTATGGCTGGTTGGAGAGGGTCCGAACCACAAGTACCGGGTCCATGGTTCTGGCCGTATACTGGGGGGACGGGGACGACTCCCATTAACCCCTGACTATACCGGGGATACGCTTATCACAATGCCTTTCTGGTCTGTGCTGAAGCAGGGCATTCTGGCAGCCAAGTGGCTTGACCTTTATTAGTGAGCCTGGTTACCCCCTCTCGGAACCACAGACTTAGAAATCGCCAGCTCATATACAGTGCATAAAATATATTTATATATAAACCCTTATACACCATTTTAATAAAAAATATCACAAAATTCTTCTAAGTCCCTCGGGAAGAGTGAAAGACGCGCACGTTCATTTTCAGAGCTCCTAGACCTTCCTATAAGAAGTTAGCTAAAAAGTAGCTTCGAAAAACGCTTAGGTTAAGTTTCAGAGTTGCTTCTAATGTACCAAAGCTGGACTTAGACATAATTTCACTCTCACAACATTATGGCTGGTTGGAGACAGTCCGAACCACAAGTACCGGGTCCATGGTTCTGGCCGTATACTGGGGGGACGGGGACGACTCCCATTAACCCCTGACTATACCGGGGATACGCTTATCACAATGCCTTTCTGGTCTGTGCTGAAGCAGGGCATTCTGGCAGCCAAGTGGCTTGACCTTTATTAGTGAGCCTGGTTACCCCCTCTCGGAACCACAGACTTAGAAATCGCCAGCTCATATACAGTGCATAAAATATATTTATATATATACCCTTATACACCATTTTAATAAAAAAATATCACAAAATTCTTTTAAGTCTCTCGGGAAGAGTGAAAGACATGCACGTTCATTTTCAGAGCTCCTAGACCTTCCTATAAGAAGTTAGCTAAAAAGTAGCTTCGAAAAACGCTTAGGTTAAGTTTCAGAGTTGCTTCTAATGTACCAAAGCTGGACTTAGACATAATTTCACTCTCACAACATTATGGCTGGTTGGAGAGGGTCCGAACCACAAGTACCGGGTCCATGGTTCTGGCCGTATACTGGGGGGACGGGGACGACTCCCATTAACCCCTGACTATACCGGGGATACGCTTATCACAATGCCTTTCTGGTCTGTGCTGAAGCAGGGCATTCTGGCAGCCAAGTGGCTTGACCTTTATTAGTGAGCCTGGTTACCCCCTCTCGGAACCACAGACTTAGAAATCGCCAGCTCATATACAGTGCATAAAATATATTTATATATATACCCTTATACACCATTTTAATAAAAAAATATCACAAAATTCTTTTAAGTCTCTCGGGAAGAGTGAAAGACGTGCACGTTCATTTTCAGAGCTCCTAGACCTTCCTATAAGAAGTTAGCTAAAAAGTAGCTTCGAAAAACGCTTAGGTTAAGTTTCAGAGTTGCTTCTAATGTACCAAAGCTGGACTTAGACATAATTTCACTCTCACAACATTATGGCTGGTTGGAGAGGGTCCGAACCACAAGTACCGGGTCCATGGTTCTGGCCGTATACTGGGGGGACGGGGACGACTCCCATTAACCCCTGACTATACCGGGGATACGCTTATCACAATGCCTTTCTGGTCTGTGCTGAAGCAGGGCATTCTGGCAGCCAAGTGGCTTGACCTTTATTAGTGAGCCTGGTTACCCCCTCTCGGAACCACAGACTTAGAAATCGCCAGCTCATATACAGTGCATAAAATATATTTATATATATACCCTTATACACCATTTTAATAAAAAAATATCACAAAATTCTTTTAAGTCTCTCGGGAAGAGTGAAAGACGTGCACGTTCATTTTCAGAGCTCCTAGACCTTCCTATAAGAAGTTAGCTAAAAAGTAGCTTCGAAAAACGCTTAGGTTAAGTTTCAGTGTTGCTTCTAATGTACCAAAGCTGGACTTAGACATAATTTCACTCTCACAACATTATGGCTGGTTGGAGACGGTCCGAACCACAAGTACCGGGTCCATGGTTCTGGCCGTATACTGGGGGGACGGGGACGACTCCCATTAACCCCTGACTATACCGGGGATACGCTTATCACAATGCCTTTCTGGTCTGTGCTGAAGCAGGGCATTCTGGCAGCCAAGTGGCTTGACCTTTATTAGTGAGCCTGGTTACCCCCTCTCGGAACCACAGACTTAGAAATCGCCAGCTCATATACAGTGCATAAAATATATTTATATATATACCCTTATACACCATTTTAATAAAAAATATCACAAAATTCTTCTAAGTCCCTCGGGAAGAGAGAAAGACGCGCACGTTCATTTTCAGAGCTCCAAGACCTTCCTATAAGAAGTTAGCTAAAAAGTAGCTTCGAAAAACGCTTAGGTTAAGTTTCAGAGTTGCTTCTAATGTACCAAAGCTGGACTTAGACATAATTTCACTCTCACAACAGTATGGCTGGTTGGAGAGGGTCCGAACCACAAGTACCGGGTCCATGGTTCTGGCAGTATACTGGGGGGACGGGGACGACTCCCATTAACCCCTGACTATACCGGGGATACGCTTATCACAATGCCTTTCTGGTCTGTGCTGAAGCAGGGCATTCTGGCAGCCAAGTGGCTTGACCTTTATTAGTGAGCCTGGTTACCCCCTCTCGGAACCACAGACTTAGAAATCGCCAGCTCATATACAGTGCATAAAATATATTTATATATATACCCTTATACACCATTTTAATAAAAAATATCACAAAATTCTTTTAAGTCTCTCGGGAAGAGTGAAAGACGCGCACGTTCATTTTCAGAGCTCCTAGACCTTCCTATAAGAAGTTAGCTAAAAAGTAGCTTCGAAAAACGCTTAGGTTAAGTTTCAGAGTTGCTTCTAATGTACCAAAGCTGGACTTAGACATAATTTCACTCTCACAACATTATGGCTGGTTGGAGAGGGTCCGAACCACAAGTACTGGGTCCATGGTTCTGGCCGTATACTGGGGGGACGGGGACGACTCCCATTAACCCCTGACTATACCGGGGATACGCTTATCACAATGCCTTTCTGGTCTGTGCTGAAGCAGGGCATTCTGGCAGCCAAGTGGCTTGACCTTTATTAGTGAGCCTGGTTACCCCCTCTCGGAACCACAGACTTAGAAATCGCCAGCTCATATACAGTGCATAAAATATATTTATATATAAACCCTTATACACCATTTTAATAAAAAATATCACAAAATTCTTCTAAGTCCCTCGGGAAGAGAGAAAGACGCGCACGTTCATTTTCAGAGCTCCAAGACCTTCCTATAAGAAGTTAGCTAAAAAGTAGCTTCGAAAAACGCGTAGGTTAAGTTTCAGAGTTGCTTCTAATGTACCAAAGCTGGACTTAGACATAATTTCACTCTCACAACATTATGGCTGGTTGGAGAGGGTCCGAACCACAAATACCGGGTCCATGGTTCTGGCAGTATACTGGGGGGACGGGGACGACTGCCATTAACCCCTGACTATACCGGGGATACGCTTATCACAATGCCTTTCTGGTCTGTGCTGAAGCAGGGCATTCTGGCAGCCAAGTGGCTTGACCTTTATTAGTGAGCCTGGTTACCCCCTCTCGGAACCACAGACTTAGAAATCGCCAGCTCATATACAGTGCATAAAATATATTTATATATATACCCTTATACACCATTTTAATAAAAAATATCACAAAATTCTTCTAAGTCCCTCGGGAAGAGTGAAAGACGCGCACGTTCATTTTCAGAGCTCCTAGACCTTCCTATAAGAAGTTAGCTAAAAAGTAGCTTCGAAAAACGCTTAGGTTAAGTTTCAGAGTTGCTTCTAATGTACCAAAGCTGGACTTACTGTAGTCATAATTTCACTCTCACAACATTATGGCTGGTTGGAGACAGTCCGAACCACAAGTACCGGGTCCATGGTTCTGGCCGTATACTGGGGGGACGGGGACGACTCCCATTAACCCCTGACTATACCGGGGATACGCTTATCACAATGCCTTTCTGGTCTGTGCTGAAGCAGGGCATTCTGGCAGCCAAGTGGCTTGACCTTTATTAGTGAGCCTGGTTACCCCCTCTCGGAACCACAGACTTAGAAATCGCCAGCTCATATACAGTGCATAAAATATATTTATATATAAACCCTTATACACCATTTTAATAAAAAATATCACAAAATTCTTCTAAGTCCCTCGGGAAGAGAGAAAGACGCGCACGTTCATTTTCAGAGCTCCAAGACCTTCCTATAAGAAGTTAGCTAAAAAGTAGCTTCGAAAAATGCTTAGGTTAAGTTTCAGAGTTGCTTCTAATGTACCAAAGCTGGACTTAGACATAATTTCACTCTCACAACATTATGGCTGGTTGGAGAGGGTCCGAACCACAAGTACCGGGTCCATGGTTCTGGGCGTATACTGGGGGGACGGGGACGACTCCCATTAACCCCTGACTATACCGGGGATTCGCTTATCACAATGCCTTTCTGGTCTGTGCTGAAGCAGGGCATTCTGGCAGCCAAGTGGCTTGACCTTTATTAGTGAGCCTGGTTACCCCCTCTCGGAACCACAGATTTAGAAATCGCCAGCTCTATTACAGTGCATAAAATATATTTAAATATATACCCTTATACACCATTTTAATAAAAAATATCACAAAATTCTTCTAAGTCCCTCGGGAAGAGTGAAAGACGCGCACGTTCATTTTCAGAGCTCCTAGACCTTCCTATAAGAAGTTAGCCAAAAAGTAGCTTCGAAAAACGCTTAGGTTAAGTTTCAGAGTTGCTTCTAATGTACCAAAGCTGGACTTAGATATAATTTCACTCTCACAACATTATGGCTGGTTGGAGACAGTCCAAACCACAAGTACCGGGTCCATGGTTCTGGCAGTATACTGGGGGGACGGGGACGACTCCCATTAACCCCTGACTATACCGGGGATACGCTTATCACAATGCCTTTCTGGTCTGTGCTGAAGCAGGGCATTCTGGCAGCCAAGTGGCTTGACCTTTATTAGTGAGCCTGGTTACCCCCTCTCGGAACCACGGACTTAGAAATCGCCAGCTCATATACAGTGCATAAAATATATTTATATATATACCCTTATACACCATTTTAATAAAAAATATCACAAAATTCTTTTAAGTCTCTCGGGAAGAGTGAAAGACGCGCACGTTCATTTTCAGAGCTCCTAGACCTTCCTATAAGAAGTTAGCTAAAAAGTAGCTTCGAAAAACGCTTAGGTTAAGTTTCAGAGTTGCTTCTAATGTACCAAAGCTGGACTTAGACATAATTTCACTCTCACAACATTATGGCTGGTTGGAGAGGGTCCGAACCACAAGTACCGGGTCCATGGTTCTGGCAGTATACTGGGGGGACGGGGACGACTCCCATTAACCCCTGACTATACCGGGGATACGCTTATCACAATGCCTTTCTGGTCTGTGCTGAAGCAGGGCATTCTGGCAGCCAAGTGGCTTGACCTTTATTAGTGAGCCTGGTTACCCCCTCTCGGAACCACAGACTTAGAAATCGCCAGCTCATATACAGTGCATAAAATATATTTATATATATACCCTTATACACCATTTTAATAAAAAATATCACAAAATTCTTCTAAGTCCCTCGGGAAGAGTGAAAGACGCGCACGTTCATTTTCAGAGCTCCTAGACCTTCCTATAAGAAGTTAGCTAAAAAGTAGCTTCGAAAAACGCTTAGGTTAAGTTTCAGAGTTGCTTCTAATGTACCAAAGCTGGACTTACTGTAGTCATAATTTCACTCTCACAACATTATGGCTGGTTGGAGACAGTCCGAACCACAAGTACCGGGTCCATGGTTCTGGCCGTATACTGGGGGGACGGGGACGACTCCCATTAACCCCTGACTATACCGGGGATACGCTTATCACAATGCCTTTCTGGTCTGTGCTGAAGCAGGGCATTCTGGCAGCCAAGTGGCTTGACCTTTATTAGTGAGCCTGGTTACCCCCTCTCGGAACCACAGACTTAGAAATCGCCAGCTCATATACAGTGCATAAAATATATTTATATATAAACCCTTATACACCATTTTAATAAAAAATATCACAAAATTCTTCTAAGTCCCTCGGGAAGAGAGAAAGACGCGCACGTTCATTTTCAGAGCTCCAAGACCTTCCTATAAGAAGTTAGCTAAAAAGTAGCTTCGAAAAATGCTTAGGTTAAGTTTCAGAGTTGCTTCTAATGTACCAAAGCTGGACTTAGACATAATTTCACTCTCACAACATTATGGCTGGTTGGAGAGGGTCCGAACCACAAGTACCGGGTCCATGGTTCTGGGCGTATACTGGGGGGACGGGGACGACTCCCATTAACCCCTGACTATACCGGGGATTCGCTTATCACAATGCCTTTCTGGTCTGTGCTGAAGCAGGGCATTCTGGCAGCCAAGTGGCTTGACCTTTATTAGTGAGCCTGGTTACCCCCTCTCGGAACCACAGATTTAGAAATCGCCAGCTCTATTACAGTGCATAAAATATATTTAAATATATACCCTTATACACCATTTTAATAAAAAATATCACAAAATTCTTCTAAGTCCCTCGGGAAGAGTGAAAGACGCGCACGTTCATTTTCAGAGCTCCTAGACCTTCCTATAAGAAGTTAGCCAAAAAGTAGCTTCGAAAAACGCTTAGGTTAAGTTTCAGAGTTGCTTCTAATGTACCAAAGCTGGACTTAGACATAATTTCACTCTCACAACATTATGGCTGGTTGGAGACAGTCCTAACCACAAGTACTGGGTCCATGGTTCTGGGCGTATACTGGGGGGACGGGGACGACTCCCATTAACCCCTGACTATACCGGGGATACGCGTATCACAATGCCTTACTGGTCTGTGCTGAAGCAGGGCATTCTGGCAGCCAATTGGCTTGACCTTTATTAGTGAGCATGGTTACCCCCTCTCGGAACCACAGACTTAGAAATCGCCAGCTCATATACAGTGCATAAAATATATTTATATATATACCCTTATACACCATTTTAATAAAAAATATCACAAAATTCTTCTAAGTCCCTCGGGAAGAGAGAAAGACGCGCACGTTCATTTTCAGAGCTCCAAGACCTTCCTATAAAAAGTTAGCTAAAAAGTATCTTCGAAAAACGCTTAGGTTAAGTTTCAGAGTTGCTTCTAATGTACCAAAGCTGGACTTAGACATAATTTCACTCTCACAACATTATGGCTGGTTGGAGAGGGTCCGAACCACAAGTACCGGGTCCATGGTTCTGGCAGTATACTGGGGGGACGGGGACGACTCCCATTTACCCCTGACTATACCGGGGATACGCTTATCACAATGCCTTTCTGGTCTGTGCTGAAGCAGGGCATTCTGGCAGCCAAGTGGCTTGACCTTTATTAGTGAGCCTGGTTACCCCCTCTCGGAACCACAGACTTAGAAATCGCCAGCTCATATACAGTGCATAAAATATATTTATATATATACCCTTATACACCATTTTAATAAAAAATATCACAAAATTCTTTAAAGTCTCTCTGGAAGAGTGAAAGACGCGCACGTTCATTTTCAGAGCTCTTAGACCTTCCTATAAGAAGTTAGCTAAAAAGTAGCTTCGAAAAACGCTTAGGTTAAGTTTCAGAGTTGCTTCTAATGTACCAAAGCTGGACTTAGACATAATTTCACTCTCACAACATTATGGCTGGTTGGAGAGGGTCCGAACCACAAGTACTGGGTCCATGGTTCTGGCCGTATACTGGGGGGACGGGGACGACTCCCATTAACCCCTGACTATACCGGGGATACGCTTATCACAATGGCTTTCTGGTCTGTGCTGAAGCAGGGCATTCTGGCAGCCAAGTGGCTTGACCTTTATTAGTGAGCCTGGTTACCCCCTCTCGGAACCACAGACTTAGAAATCGCCAGCTCATATACAGTGCATAAAATATATTTATATATATACCCTTATACACCATTTTAATAATAATTATCACACAATTCTTTTAAGTCTCTCGGGAAGAGTGAAAGACGCGCACATTCATTTTCAGAGCTCCTAGACCTTCCTATAAGAAGTTAGCTAAAAAGTAGCTTCGAAAAACGCTTAGGTTAAGTTTCAGTGTTGCTTCTAATGTACCAAAGCTGGACTTAAACATAATTTCACTCTCACAACATTATGGCTGGTTGGAGACAGTCCGAACCACAAGTACCGGGTCCATGGTTCTGGCCGTATACTGGGGGGACGGGGACGACTCCCATTAACCCCTGACTATACCGGGGATACGCTTATCACAATGCCTTTCTGGTCTGTGCTGAAGCAGGGCATTCTGGCAGCCAAGTGGCTTGACCTTTATTAGTGAGCCTGGTTACCCCCTCTCGGAACCACAGACTTAGAAATCGCCAGCTCATATACAGTGCATAAAATATATTTATATATATACCCTTATACACCATTTTAATAAAAAATATCACAAAATTCTTCTAAGTCCCTCGGGAAGAGAGAAAGACGCGCACGTTCATTTTCAGAGCTCCAAGACCTTCCTATAAGAAGTTAGCTAAAAAGTAGCTTCGAAAAACGCTTAGGTTAAGTTTCAGAGTTGCTTCTAATGTACCAAAGCTGGACTTAGACATAATTTCACTCTCACAACATTATGGCTGGTTGGAGAGGGTCCGAACCACAAGTACCGGGTCCATGGTTCTGGCAGTATACTGGGGGGACGGGGACGACTCCCATTAACCCCTGACTATACCGGGGATACGCTTATCACAATGCCTTTCTGGTCTGTGCTGAAGCAGGGCATTCTGGCAGCCAAGTGGCTTGACCTTTATTAGTGAGCCTGGTTACCCCCTCTCGGAACCACAGACTTAGAAATCGCCAGCTCATATACAGTGCATAAAATATATTTATATATATACCCTTATACACCATTTTAATAAAAAATATCACAAAATTCTTTTAAGTCTCTCGGGAAGAGTGAAAGACCCGCACGTTCATTTTCAGTGCTCCTAGACCTTCCTATAAGAAGTTATCTAAAAAGTAGCTTCGAAAAACGCTTAGGTTAAGTTTCAGAGTTGCTTCTAATGTACCAAAGCTGGACTTAGACATAATTTCACTCTCACAACATTATGGCTGGTTGGAGAGGGTCCGAACCACAAGTACTGGGTCCATGGTTCTGGCCGTATACTGGGGGGACGGGGACGACTCCCATTAACCCCTGACTATACCGGGGATACGCTTATCACAATGCCTTTCTGGTCTGTGCTGAAGCAGGGCATTCTGGCAGCCAAGTGGCTTGACCTTTATTAGTGAGCCTGGTTACCCCCTCTCGGAACCACAGACTTAGAAATCGCCAGCTCATATACAGTGCATAAAATATATTTATATATAAACCCTTATACACCATTTTAATAAAAAATATCACAAAATTCTTCTAAGTCCCTCGGGAAGAGTGAAAGACGCGCACATTCATTTTCAGAGCTCCTAGACCTTCCTATAAGAAGTTAGCTAAAAAGTAGCTTCGAAAAACGCTTAGGTTAAGTTTCAGTGTTGCTTCTAATGTACCAAAGCTGGACTTAGACATAATTTCACTCTCACAACATTATGGCTGGTTGGAGACAGTCCGAACCACAAGTACCGGGTCCATGGTTCTGGCCGTATACTGGGGGGACGGGGACGACTCCCATTAACCCCTGACTATACCGGGGATACGCTTATCACAATGCCTTTCTGGTCTGTGCTGAAGCAGGGCATTCTGGCAGCCAAGTGGCTTGACCTTTATTAGTGAGCCTGGTTACCCCCTCTCGGAACCACAGACTTAGAAATCGCCAGCTCATATACAGTGCATAAAATATATTTATATATATACCCTTATACACCATTTTAATAAAAAATATCACAAAATTCTTCTAAGTCCCTCGGGAAGAGAGAAAGACGCGCACGTTCATTTTCAGAGCTCCAAGACCTTCCTATAAGAAGTTAGCTAAAAAGTAGCTTCGAAAAACGCTTAGGTTAAGTTTCAGAGTTGCTTCTAATGTACCAAAGCTGGACTTAGACATAATTTCACTCTCACAACATTATGGCTGGTTGGAGAGGGTCCGAACCACAAGTACCGGGTCCATGGTTCTGGCAGTATACTGGGGGGACGGGGACGACTCCCATTAACCCCTGACTATACCGGGGATACGCTTATCACAATGCCTTTCTGGTCTGTGCTGAAGCAGGGCATTCTGGCAGCCAAGTGGCTTGACCTTTATTAGTGAGCCTGGTTACCCCCTCTCGGAACCACAGACTTAGAAATCGCCAGCTCATATACAGTGCATAAAATATATTTATATATATACCCTTATACACCATTTTAATAAAAAATATCACAAAATTCTTTTAAGTCTCTCGGGAAGAGTGAAAGACGCGCACGTTCATTTTCAGAGCTCCTAGACCTTCCTATAAGAAGTTAGCTAAAAAGTAGCTTCGAAAAACGCTTAGGTTAAGTTTCAGAGTTGCTTCTAATGTACCAAAGCTGGACTTAGACATAATTTCACTCTCACAACATTATGGCTGGTTGGAGAGGGTCCGAACCACAAGTACTGGGTCCATGGTTCTGGCCGTATACTGGGGGGACGGGGACGACTCCCATTAACCCCTGACTATACCGGGGATACGCTTATCACAATGCCTTTCTGGTCTGTGCTGAAGCAGGGCATTCTGGCAGCCAAGTGGCTTGACCTTTATTAGTGAGCCTGGTTACCCCCTCTCGGAACCACAGACTTAGAAATCGCCAGCTCATATACAGTGCATAAAATATATTTATATATAAACCCTTATACACCATTTTAATAAAAAATATCACAAAATTCTTCTAAGTCCCTCGGGAAGAGAGAAAGACGCGCACGTTCATTTTCAGAGCTCCAAGACCTTCCTATAAGAAGTTAGCTAAAAAGTAGCTTCGAAAAACGCGTAGGTTAAGTTTCAGAGTTGCTTCTAATGTACCAAAGCTGGACTTAGACATAATTTCACTCTCACAACATTATGGCTGGTTGGAGAGGGTCCGAACCACAAATACCGGGTCCATGGTTCTGGCAGTATACTGGGGGGACGGGGACGACTCCCATTAACCCCTGACTATACCGGGGATACGCTTATCACAATGCCTTTCTGGTCTGTGCTGAAGCAGGGCATTCTGGCAGCCAAGTGGCTTGACCTTTATTAGTGAGCCTGGTTACCCCCTCTCGGAACCACAGACTTAGAAATCGCCAGCTCATATACAGTGCATAAAATATATTTATATATATACCCTTATACACCATTTTAATAAAAAATATCACAAAATTCTTTTAAGTCTCTCGGGAAGAGTGAAAGACGCGCACGTTCATTTTCAGAGCTCCTAGACCTTCCTACTGTATAAGAAGTTAGCTAAAAAGAAGCTTCGAAAAACGCTTAGGTTAAGTTTCAGAGTTGCTTCTAATGTAGCAAAGCTGGACTTAGACATAATTTCACTCTCACAACATTATGGCTGGTTGGAGAGGGTCCGAACCACAAGTACTGGGTCCATGGTTCTGGCCGTATACTGGGTGGACGGGGACGACTACCATTAACCCCTGACTATACCGGGGATACGCTTATCACAATGCCTTTCTGGTCTGTGCTGAAGCAGGGCATTCTGGCAGCCAAGTAGCTTGACCTTTATTAGTGAGCCTGGTTACCCCCTCTCGGAACCACAGACTTAGAAATCGCCAGCTCATATACAGTGCATAAAATATATTTATATATATACCCTTATACACCATTTTAATAAAAAATATCACAAAATTCTTCTAAGTCCCTCGGGAAGAGTGAAAGACGCGCACGTTCATTTTCAGAGCTCCTAGACCTTCCTATAAGAAGTTAGCTAAAAAGTAGCTTCGAAAAACGCTTAGGTTAAGTTTCAGAGTTGCTTCTAATGTACCAAAGCTGGACTTAGACATAATTTCACTCTCACAACATTATGGCTGGTTGGAGACAGTCCGAACCACAAGTACCGGGTCCATGGTTCTGGCCGTATACTGGGGGGACGGGGACGACTCCCATTAACCCCTGACTATACCGGGGATACGCTTATCACAATGCCTTTCTGGTCTGTGCTGAAGCAGGGCATTCTGGCAGCCAAGTGGCTTGACCTTTATTAGTGAGCCTGGTTACCCCCTCTCGGAACCACAGACTTAGAAATCGCCAGCTCATATACAGTGCATAAAATATATTTATATATATACCCTTATACACCATTTTAATAAAAAATATCACAAAATTCTTCTAAGTCCCTCGGGAAGAGAGAAAGACGCGCACGTTCATTTTCAGAGCTCCAAGACCTTCCTATAAGAAGTTAGCTAAAAAGTAGCTTCGAAAAACGCTTAGGTTAAGTTTCAGAGTTGCTTCTAATGTACCAAAGCTGGACTTAGACATAATTTCACTCTCACAACATTATGGCTGGTTGGAGAGGGTCCGAACCACAAGTACCGGGTCCATGGTTCTGGCAGTATACTGGGGGGACGGGGACGACTCCCATTAACCCCTGACTATACCGGGGATACGCTTATCACAATGCCTTTCTGGTCTGTGCTGAAGCAGGGCATTCTGGCAGCCAAGTGGCTTGACCTTTATTAGTGAGCCTGGTTACCCCCTCTCGGAACCACAGACTTAGAAATCGCCAGCTCATATACAGTGCATAAAATATATTTATATATATACCCTTATACACCATTTTAATAAAAAATATCACAAAATTCTTTTAAGTCTCTCGGGAAGAGTGAAAGACGCGCACGTTCATTTTCAGTGCTCCTAGACCTTCCTATAAGAAGTTATCTAAAAAGTAGCTTCGAAAAACGCTTAGGTTAAGTTTCAGAGTTGCTTCTAATGTACCAAAGCTGGACTTAGACATAATTTCACTCTCACAACATTATGGCTGGTTGGAGAGGGTCCGAACCACAAGTACTGGGTCCATGGTTCTGGCCGTATACTGGGGGGACGGGGACGACTCCCATTAACCCCTGACTATACCGGGGATACGCTTATCACAATGCCTTTCTGGTCTGTGCTGAAGCAGGGCATTCTGGCAGCCAAGTGGCTTGACCTTTATTAGTGAGCCTGGTTACCCCCTCTCGGAACCACAGACTTAGAAATCGCCAGCTCATATACAGTGCATAAAATATATTTATATATAAACCCTTATACACCATTTTAATAAAAAATATCACAAAATTCTTCTAAGTCCCTCGGGAAGAGTGAAAGACGCGCACATTCATTTTCAGAGCTCCTAGACCTTCCTATAAGAAGTTAGCTAAAAAGTAGCTTCGAAAAACGCTTAGGTTAAGTTTCAGTGTTGCTTCTAATGTACCAAAGCTGGACTTAGACATAATTTCACTCTCACAACATTATGGCTGGTTGGAGACAGTCCGAACCACAAGTACCGGGTCCATGGTTCTGGCCGTATACTGGGGGGACGGGGACGACTCCCATTAACCCCTGACTATACCGGGGATACGCTTATCACAATGCCTTTCTGGTCTGTGCTGAAGCAGGGCATTCTGGCAGCCAAGTGGCTTGACCTTTATTAGTGAGCCTGGTTACCCCCTCTCGGAACCACAGACTTAGAAATCGCCAGCTCATATACAGTGCATAAAATATATTTATATATATACCCTTATACACCATTTTAATAAAAAATATCACAAAATTCTTCTAAGTCCCTCGGGAAGAGAGAAAGACGCGCACGTTCATTTTCAGAGCTCCAAGACCTTCCTATAAGAAGTTAGCTAAAAAGTAGCTTCGAAAAACGCTTAGGTTAAGTTTCAGAGTTGCTTCTAATGTACCAAAGCTGGACTTAGACATAATTTCACTCTCACAACATTATGGCTGGTTGGAGAGGGTCCGAACCACAAGTACCGGGTCCATGGTTCTGGCAGTATACTGGGGGGACGGGGACGACTCCCATTAACCCCTGACTATACCGGGGATACGCTTATCACAATGCCTTTCTGGTCTGTGCTGAAGCAGGGCATTCTGGCAGCCAAGTGGCTTGACCTTTATTAGTGAGCCTGGTTACCCCCTCTCGGAACCACAGACTTAGAAATCGCCAGCTCATATACAGTGCATAAAATATATTTATATATATACCCTTATACACCATTTTAATAAAAAATATCACAAAATTCTTTTAAGTCTCTCGGGAAGAGTGAAAGACGCGCACGTTCATTTTCAGAGCTCCTAGACCTTCCTATAAGAAGTTAGCTAAAATGTAGCTTCGAAAAACGCTTAGGTTAAGTTTCAGAGTTGCTTCTAATGTACCAAAGCTGGACTTAGACATAATTTCACTCTCACAACATTATGGCTGGTTGGAGAGGGTCCGAACCACAAGTACTGGGTCCATGGTTCTGGCCGTATACTGGGGGGACGGGGACGACTCCCATTAACCCCTGACTATACCGGGGATACGCTTATCACAATGCCTTTCTGGTCTGTGCTGAAGCAGGGCATTCTGGCAGCCAAGTGGCTTGACCTTTATTAGTGAGCCTGGTTACCCCCTCTCGGAACCACAGACTTAGAAATCGCCAGCTCATATACAGTGCATAAAATATATTTATATATAAACCCTTATACACCATTTTAATAAAAAATATCACAAAATTCTTCTAAGTCCCTCGGGAAGAGAGAAAGACGCGCACGTTCATTTTCAGAGCTCCAAGACCTTCCTATAAGAAGTTAGCTAAAAAGTAGCTTCGAAAAACGCGTAGGTTAAGTTTCAGAGTTGCTTCTAATGTACCAAAGCTGGACTTAGACATAATTTCACTCTCACAACATTATGGCTGGTTGGAGAGGGTCCGAACCACAAATACCGGGTCCATGGTTCTGGCAGTATACTGGGGGGACGGGGACGACTCCCATTAACCCCTGACTATACCGGGGATACGCTTATCACAATGCCTTTCTGGTCTGTGCTGAAGCAGGGCATTCTGGCAGCCAAGTGGCTTGACCTTTATTAGTGAGCCTGGTTACCCCCTCTCGGAACCACAGACTTAGAAATCGCCAGCTCATATACAGTGCATAAAATATATTTATATATATACCCTTATACACCATTTTAATAAAAAATATCACAAAATTCTTTTAAGTCTCTCGGGAAGAGTGAAAGACGCGCACGTTCATTTTCAGAGCTCCTAGACCTTCCTACTGTATAAGAAGTTAGCTAAAAAGAAGCTTCGAAAAACGCTTAGGTTAAGTTTCAGAGTTGCTTCTAATGTAGCAAAGCTGGACTTAGACATAATTTCACTCTCACAACATTATGGCTGGTTGGAGAGGGTCCGAACCACAAGTACTGGGTCCATGGTTCTGGCCGTATACTGGGTGGACGGGGACGACTACCATTAACCCCTGACTATACCGGGGATACGCTTATCACAATGCCTTTCTGGTCTGTGCTGAAGCAGGGCATTCTGGCAGCCAAGTAGCTTGACCTTTATTAGTGAGCCTGGTTACCCCCTCTCGGAACCACAGACTTAGAAATCGCCAGCTCATATACAGTGCATAAAATATATTTATATATATACCCTTATACACCATTTTAATAAAAAATATCACAAAATTCTTCTAAGTCCCTCGGGAAGAGTGAAAGACGCGCACGTTCATTTTCAGAGCTCCTAGACCTTCCTATAAGAAGTTAGCTAAAAAGTAGCTTCGAAAAACGCTTAGGTTAAGTTTCAGAGTTGCTTCTAATGTACCAAAGCTGGACTTAGACATAATTTCACTCTCACAACATTATGGCTGGTTGGAGACAGTCCGAACCACAAGTACCGGGTCCATGGTTCTGGCCGTATACTGGGGGGACGGGGACGACTCCCATTAACCCCTGACTATACCGGGGATACGCTTATCACAATGCCTTTCTGGTCTGTGCTGAAGCAGGGCATTCTGGCAGCCAAGTGGCTTGACCTTTATTAGTGAGCCTGGTTACCCCCTCTCGGAACCACAGACTTAGAAATCGCCAGCTCATATACAGTGCATAAAATATATTTATATATATACCCTTATACACCATTTTAATAAAAAAATATCACAAAATTCTTTTAAGTCTCTCGGGAAGAGTGAAAGACATGCACGTTCATTTTCAGAGCTCCTAGACCTTCCTATAAGAAGTTAGCTAAAAAGTAGCTTCGAAAAACGCTTAGGTTAAGTTTCAGAGTTGCTTCTAATGTACCAAAGCTGGACTTAGACATAATTTCACTCTCACAACATTATGGCTGGTTGGAGAGGGTCCGAACCACAAGTACCGGGTCCATGGTTCTGGCCGTATACTGGGGGGACGGGGACGACTCCCATTAACCCCTGACTATACCGGGGATACGCTTATCACAATGCCTTTCTGGTCTGTGCTGAAGCAGGGCATTCTGGCAGCCAAGTGGCTTGACCTTTATTAGTGAGCCTGGTTACCCCCTCTCGGAACCACAGACTTAGAAATCGCCAGCTCATATACAGTGCATAAAATATATTTATATATAAACCCTTATACACCATTTTAATAAAAAATATCACAAAATTCTTCTAAGTCCCTCGGGAAGAGTGAAAGACGCGCACGTTCATTTTCAGAGCTCCTAGACCTTCCTATAAGAAGTTAGCTAAAAAGTAGCTTCGAAAAACGCTTAGGTTAAGTTTCAGAGTTGCTTCTAATGTACCAAAGCTGGACTTAGACATAATTTCACTCTCACAACATTATGGCTGGTTGGAGACAGTCCGAACCACAAGTACCGGGTCCATGGTTCTGGCCGTATACTGGGGGGACGGGGACGACTCCCATTAACCCCTGACTATACCGGGGATACGCTTATCACAATGCCTTTCTGGTCTGTGCTGAAGCAGGGCATTCTGGCAGCCAAGTGGCTTGACCTTTATTAGTGAGCCTGGTTACCCCCTCTCGGAACCACAGACTTAGAAATCGCCAGCTCATATACAGTGCATAAAATATATTTATATATATACCCTTATACACCATTTTAATAAAAAAATATCACAAAATTCTTTTAAGTCTCTCGGGAAGAGTGAAAGACATGCACGTTCATTTTCAGAGCTCCTAGACCTTCCTATAAGAAGTTAGCTAAAAAGTAGCTTCGAAAAACGCTTAGGTTAAGTTTCAGAGTTGCTTCTAATGTACCAAAGCTGGACTTAGACATAATTTCACTCTCACAACATTATGGCTGGTTGGAGAGGGTCCGAACCACAAGTACCGGGTCCATGGTTCTGGCCGTATACTGGGGGGACGGGGACGACTCCCATTAACCCCTGACTATACCGGGGATACGCTTATCACAATGCCTTTCTGGTCTGTGCTGAAGCAGGGCATTCTGGCAGCCAAGTGGCTTGACCTTTATTAGTGAGCCTGGTTACCCCCTCTCGGAACCACAGACTTAGAAATCGCCAGCTCATATACAGTGCATAAAATATATTTATATATATACCCTTATACACCATTTTAATAAAAAAATATCACAAAATTCTTTTAAGTCTCTCGGGAAGAGTGAAAGACGTGCACGTTCATTTTCAGAGCTCCTAGACCTTCCTATAAGAAGTTAGCTAAAAAGTAGCTTCGAAAAACGCTTAGGTTAAGTTTCAGAGTTGCTTCTAATGTACCAAAGCTGGACTTAGACATAATTTCACTCTCACAACATTATGGCTGGTTGGAGAGGGTCCGAACCACAAGTACCGGGTCCATGGTTCTGGCCGTATACTGGGGGGACGGGGACGACTCCCATTAACCCCTGACTATACCGGGGATACGCTTATCACAATGCCTTTCTGGTCTGTGCTGAAGCAGGGCATTCTGGCAGCCAAGTGGCTTGACCTTTATTAGTGAGCCTGGTTACCCCCTCTCGGAACCACAGACTTAGAAATCGCCAGCTCATATACAGTGCATAAAATATATTTATATATATACCCTTATACACCATTTTAATAAAAAAATATCACAAAATTCTTTTAAGTCTCTCGGGAAGAGTGAAAGACGTGCACGTTCATTTTCAGAGCTCCTAGACCTTCCTATAAGAAGTTAGCTAAAAAGTAGCTTCGAAAAACGCTTAGGTTAAGTTTCAGTGTTGCTTCTAATGTACCAAAGCTGGACTTAGACATAATTTCACTCTCACAACATTATGGCTGGTTGGAGACGGTCCGAACCACAAGTACCGGGTCCATGGTTCTGGCCGTATACTGGGGGGACGGGGACGACTCCCATTAACCCCTGACTATACCGGGGATACGCTTATCACAATGCCTTTCTGGTCTGTGCTGAAGCAGGGCATTCTGGCAGCCAAGTGGCTTGACCTTTATTAGTGAGCCTGGTTACCCCCTCTCGGAACCACAGACTTAGAAATCGCCAGCTCATATACAGTGCATAAAATATATTTATATATATACCCTTATACACCATTTTAATAAAAAATATCACAAAATTCTTCTAAGTCCCTCGGGAAGAGAGAAAGACGCGCACGTTCATTTTCAGAGCTCCAAGACCTTCCTATAAGAAGTTAGCTAAAAAGTAGCTTCGAAAAACGCTTAGGTTAAGTTTCAGAGTTGCTTCTAATGTACCAAAGCTGGACTTAGACATAATTTCACTCTCACAACAGTATGGCTGGTTGGAGAGGGTCCGAACCACAAGTACCGGGTCCATGGTTCTGGCAGTATACTGGGGGGACGGGGACGACTCCCATTAACCCCTGACTATACCGGGGATACGCTTATCACAATGCCTTTCTGGTCTGTGCTGAAGCAGGGCATTCTGGCAGCCAAGTGGCTTGACCTTTATTAGTGAGCCTGGTTACCCCCTCTCGGAACCACAGACTTAGAAATCGCCAGCTCATATACAGTGCATAAAATATATTTATATATATACCCTTATACACCATTTTAATAAAAAATATCACAAAATTCTTTTAAGTCTCTCGGGAAGAGTGAAAGACGCGCACGTTCATTTTCAGAGCTCCTAGACCTTCCTATAAGAAGTTAGCTAAAAAGTAGCTTCGAAAAACGCTTAGGTTAAGTTTCAGAGTTGCTTCTAATGTACCAAAGCTGGACTTAGACATAATTTCACTCTCACAACATTATGGCTGGTTGGAGAGGGTCCGAACCACAAGTACTGGGTCCATGGTTCTGGCCGTATACTGGGGGGACGGGGACGACTCCCATTAACCCCTGACTATACCGGGGATACGCTTATCACAATGCCTTTCTGGTCTGTGCTGAAGCAGGGCATTCTGGCAGCCAAGTGGCTTGACCTTTATTAGTGAGCCTGGTTACCCCCTCTCGGAACCACAGACTTAGAAATCGCCAGCTCATATACAGTGCATAAAATATATTTATATATAAACCCTTATACACCATTTTAATAAAAAATATCACAAAATTCTTCTAAGTCCCTCGGGAAGAGAGAAAGACGCGCACGTTCATTTTCAGAGCTCCAAGACCTTCCTATAAGAAGTTAGCTAAAAAGTAGCTTCGAAAAACGCGTAGGTTAAGTTTCAGAGTTGCTTCTAATGTACCAAAGCTGGACTTAGACATAATTTCACTCTCACAACATTATGGCTGGTTGGAGAGGGTCCGAACCACAAATACCGGGTCCATGGTTCTGGCAGTATACTGGGGGGACGGGGACGACTGCCATTAACCCCTGACTATACCGGGGATACGCTTATCACAATGCCTTTCTGGTCTGTGCTGAAGCAGGGCATTCTGGCAGCCAAGTGGCTTGACCTTTATTAGTGAGCCTGGTTACCCCCTCTCGGAACCACAGACTTAGAAATCGCCAGCTCATATACAGTGCATAAAATATATTTATATATATACCCTTATACACCATTTTAATAAAAAATATCACAAAATTCTTTTAAGTCTCTCGGGAAGAGTGAAAGACGCGCACGTTCATTTTCAGAGCTCCTAGACCTTCCTACTGTATAAGAAGTTAGCTAAAAAGAAGCTTCGAAAAACGCTTAGGTTAAGTTTCAGAGTTGCTTCTAATGTAGCAAAGCTGGACTTAGACATAATTTCACTCTCACAACATTATGGCTGGTTGGAGAGGGTCCGAACCACAAGTACTGGGTCCATGGTTCTGGCCGTATACTGGGTGGACGGGGACGACTACCATTAACCCCTGACTATACCGGGGATACGCTTATCACAATGCCTTTCTGGTCTGTGCTGAAGCAGGGCATTCTGGCAGCCAAGTAGCTTGACCTTTATTAGTGAGCCTGGTTACCCCCTCTCGGAACCACAGACTTAGAAATCGCCAGCTCATATACAGTGCATAAAATATATTTATATATATACCCTTATACACCATTTTAATAAAAAATATCACAAAATTCTTCTAAGTCCCTCGGGAAGAGTGAAAGACGCGCACGTTCATTTTCAGAGCTCCTAGACCTTCCTATAAGAAGTTAGCTAAAAAGTAGCTTCGAAAAACGCTTAGGTTAAGTTTCAGAGTTGCTTCTAATGTACCAAAGCTGGACTTAGACATAATTTCACTCTCACAACATTATGGCTGGTTGGAGACAGTCCGAACCACAAGTACCGGGTCCATGGTTCTGGCCGTATACTGGGGGGACGGGGACGACTCCCATTAACCCCTGACTATACCGGGGATACGCTTATCACAATGCCTTTCTGGTCTGTGCTGAAGCAGGGCATTCTGGCAGCCAAGTGGCTTGACCTTTATTAGTGAGCCTGGTTACCCCCTCTCGGAACCACAGACTTAGAAATCGCCAGCTCATATACAGTGCATAAAATATATTTATATATATACCCTTATACACCATTTTAATAAAAAAATATCACAAAATTCTTTTAAGTCTCTCGGGAAGAGTGAAAGACATGCACGTTCATTTTCAGAGCTCCTAGACCTTCCTATAAGAAGTTAGCTAAAAAGTAGCTTCGAAAAACGCTTAGGTTAAGTTTCAGAGTTGCTTCTAATGTACCAAAGCTGGACTTAGACATAATTTCACTCTCACAACATTATGGCTGGTTGGAGAGGGTCCGAACCACAAGTACCGGGTCCATGGTTCTGGCCGTATACTGGGGGGACGGGGACGACTCCCATTAACCCCTGACTATACCGGGGATACGCTTATCACAATGCCTTTCTGGTCTGTGCTGAAGCAGGGCATTCTGGCAGCCAAGTGGCTTGACCTTTATTAGTGAGCCTGGTTACCCCCTCTCGGAACCACAGACTTAGAAATCGCCAGCTCATATACAGTGCATAAAATATATTTATATATATACCCTTATACACCATTTTAATAAAAAAATATCACAAAATTCTTTTAAGTCTCTCGGGAAGAGTGAAAGACGTGCACGTTCATTTTCAGAGCTCCTAGACCTTCCTATAAGAAGTTAGCTAAAAAGTAGCTTCGAAAAACGCTTAGGTTAAGTTTCAGAGTTGCTTCTAATGTACCAAAGCTGGACTTAGACATAATTTCACTCTCACAACATTATGGCTGGTTGGAGAGGGTCCGAACCACAAGTACTGGGTCCATGGTTCTGGCCGTATACTGGGGGGACGGGGACGACTCCCATTAACCCCTGACTATACCGGGGATACGCTTATCACAATGCCTTTCTGGTCTGTGCTGAAGCAGGGCATTCTGGCAGCCAAGTGGCTTGACCTTTATTAGTGAGCCTGGTTACCCCCTCTCGGAACCACAGACTTAGAAATCGCCAGCTCATATACAGTGCATAAAATATATTTATATATAAACCCTTATACACCATTTTAATAAAAAATATCACAAAATTCTTCTAAGTCCCTCGGGAAGAGTGAAAGACGCGCACGTTCATTTTCAGAGCTCCTAGACCTTCCTATAAGAAGTTAGCTAAAAAGTAGCTTCGAAAAACGCTTAGGTTAAGTTTCAGAGTTGCTTCTAATGTACCAAAGCTGGACTTAGACATAATTTCACTCTCACAACATTATGGCTGGTTGGAGACAGTCCGAACCACAAGTACCGGGTCCATGGTTCTGGCCGTATACTGGGGGGACGGGGACGACTCCCATTAACCCCTGACTATACCGGGGATACGCTTATCACAATGCCTTTCTGGTCTGTGCTGAAGCAGGGCATTCTGGCAGCCAAGTGGCTTGACCTTTATTAGTGAGCCTGGTTACCCCCTCTCGGAACCACAGACTTAGAAATCGCCAGCTCATATACAGTGCATAAAATATATTTATATATATACCCTTATACACCATTTTAATAAAAAAATATCACAAAATTCTTTTAAGTCTCTCGGGAAGAGTGAAAGACATGCACGTTCATTTTCAGAGCTCCTAGACCTTCCTATAAGAAGTTAGCTAAAAAGTAGCTTCGAAAAACGCTTAGGTTAAGTTTCAGAGTTGCTTCTAATGTACCAAAGCTGGACTTAGACATAATTTCACTCTCACAACATTATGGCTGGTTGGAGAGGGTCCGAACCACAAGTACCGGGTCCATGGTTCTGGCCGTATACTGGGGGGACGGGGACGACTCCCATTAACCCCTGACTATACCGGGGATACGCTTATCACAATGCCTTTCTGGTCTGTGCTGAAGCAGGGCATTCTGGCAGCCAAGTGGCTTGACCTTTATTAGTGAGCCTGGTTACCCCCTCTCGGAACCACAGACTTAGAAATCGCCAGCTCATATACAGTGCATAAAATATATTTATATATATACCCTTATACACCATTTTAATAAAAAAATATCACAAAATTCTTTTAAGTCTCTCGGGAAGAGTGAAAGACGTGCACGTTCATTTTCAGAGCTCCTAGACCTTCCTATAAGAAGTTAGCTAAAAAGTAGCTTCGAAAAACGCTTAGGTTAAGTTTCAGAGTTGCTTCTAATGTACCAAAGCTGGACTTAGACATAATTTCACTCTCACAACATTATGGCTGGTTGGAGAGGGTCCGAACCACAAGTACCGGGTCCATGGTTCTGGCCGTATACTGGGGGGACGGGGACGACTCCCATTAACCCCTGACTATACCGGGGATACGCTTATCACAATGCCTTTCTGGTCTGTGCTGAAGCAGGGCATTCTGGCAGCCAAGTGGCTTGACCTTTATTAGTGAGCCTGGTTACCCCCTCTCGGAACCACAGACTTAGAAATCGCCAGCTCATATACAGTGCATAAAATATATTTATATATATACCCTTATACACCATTTTAATAAAAAAATATCACAAAATTCTTTTAAGTCTCTCGGGAAGAGTGAAAGACGTGCACGTTCATTTTCAGAGCTCCTAGACCTTCCTATAAGAAGTTAGCTAAAAAGTAGCTTCGAAAAACGCTTAGGTTAAGTTTCAGAGTTGCTTCTAATGTACCAAAGCTGGACTTAGACATAATTTCACTCTCACAACATTATGGCTGGTTGGAGAGGGTCCGAACCACAAGTACTGGGTCCATGGTTCTGGCCGTATACTGGGGGGACGGGGACGACTCCCATTAACCCCTGACTATACCGGGGATACGCTTATCACAATGCCTTTCTGGTCTGTGCTGAAGCAGGGCATTCTGGCAGCCAAGTGGCTTGACCTTTATTAGTGAGCCTGGTTACCCCCTCTCGGAACCACAGACTTAGAAATCGCCAGCTCATATACAGTGCATAAAATATATTTATATATAAACCCTTATACACCATTTTAATAAAAAATATCACAAAATTCTTCTAAGTCCCTCGGGAAGAGAGAAAGACGCGCACGTTCATTTTCAGAGCTCCTAGACCTTCCTATAAGAAGTTAGCCAAAAAGTAGCTTCGAAAAACGCTTAGGTTAAGTTTCAGAGTTGCTTCTAATGTACCAAAGCTGGACTTAGACATAATTTCACTCTCACAACATTATGGCTGGTTGGAGACAGTCCGAACCACAAGTACCGGGTCCATGGTTCTGGCCGTATACTGGGGGGACGGGGACGACTCCCATTAACCCCTGACTATACCGGGGATACGCTTATCACAATGCCTTTCTGGTCTGTGCTGAAGCAGGGCATTCTGACAGCCAAGTGGCTTGACCTTTATTAGTGAGCCTGGTTACCCCCTCTCGGAACCACAGACTTAGAAATCGCCAGCTCATATACAGTGCATAAAATATATTTATATATAAACCCTTATACACCATTTTAATAAAAAATATCACAAAATTCTTCTAAGTCCCTCGGGAAAAGTGAAAGACGCGCACGTTCATTTTCAGAGCTCCAAGACCTTCCTATAAGAAGTTAGCTAAAAAGTAGCTTCGAAAAACGCTTAGGTTAAGTTTCAGAGTTGCTTCTAATGTACCAAAGCTGGACTTAGACATAATTTCACTCTCACAACATTATGGCTGGTTGGAGAGGGTCCGAACCACAAGTACCGGGTCCATGGTTCTGGCAGTATACTGGGGGGACGGGGACGACTCCCATTAACCCCTGACTATACCGGGGATACGCTTATCACAATGCCTTTCTGGTCTGTGCTGAAGCAGGGCATTCTGGCAGCCAAGTGGCTTGACCTTTATTAGTGAGCCTGGTTACCCCCTCTCGGAACCACAGACTTAGAAATCGCCAGCTCATATACAGTGCATAAAATATATTTATATATATACCCTTATACACCATTTTAATAAAAAATATCACAAAATTATTTTAAGTCTCTCGGGAAGAGTGAAAGACGCGCACGTTCATTTTCAGAGCTCCTAGACCTTCCTATAAGAAGTTAGCTAAAAAGTAGCTTCGAAAAACGCTTAGGTTAAGTTTCAGAGTTGCTTCTAATGTACCAAAGCTGGACTTAGACATAATTTCACTCTCACAACATTATGGCTGGTTGGAGAGGGTCCGAACCACAAGTACTGGGTCCATGGTTCTGGCCGTATACTGGGGGGACGGGGACGACTCCCATTAACCCCTGACTATACCGGGGATACGCTTATCACAATGCCTTTCTGGTCTGTGCTGAAGCAGGGCATTCTGGCAGCCAAGTAGCTTGACCTTTATTAGTGAGCCTGGTTACCCCCTCTCGGAACCACAGACTTAGAAATCGCCAGCTCATATACAGTGCATAAAATATATTTATATATATACCCTTATACACCATTTTAATAAAAAATATCACAAAATTCTTCTAAGTCCCTCGGGAAGAGTGAAAGACGCGCACGTTCATTTTCAGAGCTCCTAGACCTTCCTATAAGAAGTTAGCTAAAAAGTAGCTTCGAAAAACGCTTAGGTTAAGTTTCAGAGTTGCTTCTAATGTACTGTACCAAAGCTGGACTTAGACATAATTTCACTCTCACAACATTATGGCTGGTTGGAGACAGTCCGAACCACAAGTACCGGGTCCATGGTTCTGGCCGTATACTGGGGGGACGGGGACGACTCCCATTAACCCCTGACTATACCGGGGATACGCTTATCACAATGCCTTTCTGGTCTGTGCTGAAGCAGGGCATTCTGGCAGCCAAGTGGCTTGACCTTTATTAGTGAGCCTGGTTACCCCCTCTCGGAACCACAGACTTAGAAATCGCCAGCTCATATACAGTGCATAAAATATATTTATATATATACCCTTATACACCATTTTAATAAAAAATATCACAAAATTCTTCTAAGTCCCTCGGGAAGAGAGAAAGACGCGCACGTTCATTTTCAGAGCTCCAAGACCTTCCTATAAGAAGTTACTGTAGCTAAAAAGTAGCTTCGAAAAACGCTTAGGTTAAGTTTCAGAGTTGCTTCTAATGTACCAAAGCTGGACTTAGACATAATTTCACTCTCACAACATTATGGCTGGTTGGAGAGGGTCCGAACCACAAGTACCGGGTCCATGGTTCTGGCAGTATACTGGGGGGACGGGGACGACTCCCATTAACCCCTGACTATACCGGGGATACGCTTATCACAATGCCTTTCTGGTCTGTGCTGAAGCAGGGCATTCTGGCAGCCAAGTGGCTTGACCTTTATTAGTGAGCCTGGTTACCCCCTCTCGGAACCACAGACTTAGAAATCGCCAGCTCATATACAGTGCATAAAATATATTTATATATATACCCTTATACACCATTTTAATAAAAAATATCACAAAATTCTTTTAAGTCTCTCGGGAAGAGTGAAAGACGCGCACGTTCATTTTCAGAGCTCCTAGACCTTCCTATAAGAAGTTAGCTAAAAAGTAGCTTCGAAAAACGCTTAGGTTAAGTTTCAGAGTTGCTTCTAATGTACCAAAGCTGGACTTAGACATAATTTCACTCTCACAACATTATGGCTGGTTGGAGAGGGTCCGAACCACAAGTACTGGGTCCATGGTTCTGGCCGTATACTGGGGGGACGGGGACGACTCCCATTAACCCCTGACTATACCGGGGATACGCTTATCACAATGCCTTTCTGGTCTGTGCTGAAGCAGGGCATTCTGGCAGCCAAGTGGCTTGACCTTTATTAGTGAGCCTGGTTACCCCCTCTCGGAACCACAGACTTAGAAATCGCCAGCTCATATACAGTGCATAAAATATATTTATATATAAACCCTTATACACCATTTTAATAAAAAATATCACAAAATTCTTCTAAGTCCCTCGGGAAGAGAGAAAGACGCGCACGTTCATTTTCAGAGCTCCTAGACCTTCCTATAAGAAGTTAGCAAAAAAGTAGCTTCGAAAAACGCTTAGGTTAAGTTTCAGAATTGCTTCTAATGTACCAAAGCTGGACTTAGACATAATTTCACTCTCACAACATTATGGCTGGTTGGAGAGGGTCCGAACCACAAGTACCGGGTCCATGGTTCTGGCAGTATACTGGGGGGACGGGGACGACTCCCATTAACCCCTGACTATACCGGGGATACGCTTATCACAATGCCTTTCTGGTCTGTGCTGAAGCAGGGCATTCTGGCAGCCAAGTGGCTTGACCTTTATTAGTGAGCCTGGTTACCCCCTCTCGGAACCACAGACTTAGAAATCGCCAGCTCATATACAGTGCATAAAATATATTTATATATATACCCTTATACACCATTTTAATAAAAAATATCACAAAATTCTTTTAAGTCTCTCGGGAAGAGTGAAAGACGCGCACGTTCATTTTCAGAGCTCCAAGACCTTCCTATAAGAAGTTAGCTAAAAAGTAGCTTCGAAAAACGCTTAGGTTAAGTTTCAGAGTTGCTTCTAATGTACCAAAGCTGGACTTAGACATAATTTCACTCTCACAACATTATGGCTGGTTGGAGAGGGTCCGAACCACAAGTACCGGGTCCATGGTTCTGGCAGTATACTGGGGGGACGGGGACGACTCCCATTAACCCCTGACTATACCGGGGATACGCTTATCACAATGCCTTTCTGGTCTGTGATGAAGCAGGGCATTCTGGCAGCCAAGTGGCTTGACCTTTATTAGTGAGCCTGGTTACCCCCTCTCGGAACCACAGACTTAGAAATCGCCAGCTCATATACAGTGCATAAAATATATTTATATATATACCCTTATACACCATTTTAATAAAAAATATCACAAAATTCTTTTAAGTCTCTCGGGAAGAGTGAAAGACGCGCACGTTCATTTTCAGAGCTCCTAGACCTTCCTATAAGAAGTTAGCTAAAAAGTAGCTTCGAATAACGCTTAGGTTAAGTTTCAGAGTTGCTTCTAATGTACCAAAGCTGGACTTAGACATAATTTCACTCTCACAACATTATGGCTGGTTGGAGAGGGTCCGAACCACAAGTACCGGGTCCATGGTTCTGGCAGTATACTGGGGGACGGGGACGACTCCCATTAACCCCTGACTATACCGGGGATACGCTTATCACAATGCCTTTCTGGTCTGTGCTGAAGCAGGGCATTCTGGCAGCCAAGTGGCTTGACCTTTATTAGTGAGCCTGGTTACCCCCTCTCGGAACCACAGACTTAGAAATCGCCAGCTCATATACAGTGCATAAAATATATTTATATATATACCCTTATACACCATTTTAATAAAAAATATCACAAAATTCTTCTAAGTCCCTCGGGAAGAGTGAAAGACGCGCACGTTCATTTTCAGAGCTCCTAGACCTTCCTATAAGAAGTTAGCCAAAAAGTAGCTTCGAAAAACGCTTAGGTTACGTTTCAGAGTTGCTTCTAATGTACCAAAGCTGGACTTAGACATAATTTCACTCTCACAACATTATGGCTGGTTGGAGAGGGTCCGAACCACAAGTACTGGGTCCATGGTTCTGGCCGTATACTGGGGGGACGGGGACGACTCCCATTAACCCCTGACTATACCGGGGATACGCTTATCACAATGCCTTTCTGGTCTGTGCTGAAGCAGGGCATTCTGGCAGCCAAGTGGCTTGACCTTTATTAGTGAGCCTGGTTACCCCCTCTCGGAACCACAGACTTAGAAATCGCCAGCTCATATACAGTGCATAAAATATATTTATATATAAACCCTTATACACCATTTTAATAAAAAATATCACAAAATTCTTCTAAGTCCCTCGGGAAGAGAGAAAGACGCGCACGTTCATTTTCAGAGCTCCTAGACCTTCCTATAAGAAGTTAGCTAAAAAGTAGCTTCGAAAAACGCTTAGGTTAAGTTTCAGAGTTGCTTCTAATGTACCAAAGCTGGACTTAGACATAATTTCACTCTCACAACATTATGGCTGGTTGGAGACAGTCCGAACCATAAGTACCGGGTCCATGGTTCTGGCCGTATACTGGGGGGACGGGGACGACTCCCATTAACCCCTGACTATACCGGGGATACGCTTATCACAATGCCTTTCTGGTCTGTGCTGAAGCAGGGCATTCTGGCAGCCAAGTGGCTTGACCTTTATTAGTGAGCCTGGTTAACCCCTCTCGGAACCACAGACTTAGAAATCGCCAGCTCATATACAGTGCATAAAATATATTTATATATATACCCTTATACACCATTTTAATAAAAAATATCACAACATTCTTCTAAGTCCCTCGGGAAGAGTGAAAGACGCGCACGTTCATTTTCAGAGCTCCTAGACCTTCCTATAAGAAGTTAGCTAAAAAGTAGCTTCGAAAAACGCTTAGGTTAAGTTTCAGAGTTGCTTCTAATGTACCAAAGCTGGACTTAGACATAATTTCACTCTCACAACATTATGGCTGGTTGGAGACAGTCCGAACCACAAGTACCGGGTCCATGGTTCTGGCCGTATACTGGGGGGACGGGGACGACTCCCATTAACCCCTGACTATACCGGGGATACGCTTATCACAATGCCTTTCTGGTCTGTGCTGAAGCAGGGCATTCTGGCAGCCAAGTGGCTTGACCTTTATTAGTGAGCCTGGTTACCCCCTCTCGGAACCACAGACTTAGAAATCGCCAGCTCATATACAGTGCATAAAATATATTTATATATATACCCTTATACACCATTTTAATAAAAAATATCACAAAATTCTTCTACAGTAAGTCCCTAGGGAAGAGAGAAAGACGCGCACGTTCATTTTCAGAGCTCCAAGACCTTCCTATAAGAAGTTAGCTAAAAAGTAGCTTCGAAAAACGCTTAGGTTAAGTTTCAGAGTTGCTTCTAATGTACCAAAGCTGGACTTAGACATAATTTCACTCTCACAACATTATGGCTGGTTGGAGAGGGTCCGAACCACAAGTACCGGGTCCATGGTTCTGGCAGTATACTGGGGGGACGGGGACGACTCCCATTAACCCCTGACTATACCGGGGATACGCTTATCACAATGCCTTTCTGGTCTGTGCTGAAGCAGGGCATTCTGGCAGCCAAGTGGCTTGACCTTTATTAGTGAGCCTGGTTACCCCCTCTCGGAACCACAGACTTAGAAATCGCCAGCTCATATACAGTGCATAAAATATATTTATATATATACCCTTATACACCATTTTAATAAAAAATATCACAAAATTCTTTTAAGTCTCTCGGGAAGAGTGAAAGACGCGCACGTTCATTTTCAGAGCTCCTAGACCTTCCTATAAGAAGTTAGCTAAAAAGTAGCTTCGAATAACGCTTAGGTTAAGTTTCAGAGTTGCTTCTAATGTACCAAAGCTGGACTTAGACATAATTTCACTCTCACAACATTATGGCTGGTTGGAGAGGGTCCGAACCACAAGTACCGGGTCCATGGTTCTGGCAGTATACTGGGGGACGGGGACGACTCCCATTAACCCCTGACTATACCGGGGATACGCTTATCACAATGCCTTTCTGGTCTGTGCTGAAGCAGGGCATTCTGGCAGCCAAGTGGCTTGACCTTTATTAGTGAGCCTGGTTACCCCCTCTCGGAACCACAGACTTAGAAATCGCCAGCTCATATACAGTGCATAAAATATATTTATATATATACCCTTATACACCATTTTAATAAAAAATATCACAAAATTCTTCTAAGTCCCTCGGGAAGAGTGAAAGACGCGCACGTTCATTTTCAGAGCTCCTAGACCTTCCTATAAGAAGTTAGCCAAAAAGTAGCTTCGAAAAACGCTTAGGTTACGTTTCAGAGTTGCTTCTAATGTACCAAAGCTGGACTTAGACATAATTTCACTCTCACAACATTATGGCTGGTTGGAGAGGGTCCGAACCACAAGTACTGGGTCCATGGTTCTGGCCGTATACTGGGGGGACGGGGACGACTCCCATTAACCCCTGACTATACCGGGGATACGCTTATCACAATGCCTTTCTGGTCTGTGCTGAAGCAGGGCATTCTGGCAGCCAAGTGGCTTGACCTTTATTAGTGAGCCTGGTTACCCCCTCTCGGAACCACAGACTTAGAAATCGCCAGCTCATATACAGTGCATAAAATATATTTATATACAGTATAAACCCTTATACACCATTTTAATAAAAAATATCACAAAATTCTTCTAAGTCCCTCGGGAAGAGAGAAAGACGCGCACGTTCATTTTCAGAGCTCCTAGACCTTCCTATAAGAAGTTAGCTAAAAAGTAGCTTCGAAAAACGCTTAGGTTAAGTTTCAGAGTTGCTTCTAATGTACCAAAGCTGGACTTAGACATAATTTCACTCTCACAACATTATGGCTGGTTGGAGACAGTCCGAACCATAAGTACCGGGTCCATGGTTCTGGCCGTATACTGGGGGGACGGGGACGACTCCCATTAACCCCTGACTATACCGGGGATACGCTTATCACAATGCCTTTCTGGTCTGTGCTGAAGCAGGGCATTCTGGCAGCCAAGTGGCTTGACCTTTATTAGTGAGCCTGGTTAACCCCTCTCGGAACCACAGACTTAGAAATCGCCAGCTCATATACAGTGCATAAAATATATTTATATATATACCCTTATACACCATTTTAATAAAAAATATCACAACATTCTTCTAAGTCCCTCGGGAAGAGTGAAAGACGCGCACGTTCATTTTCAGAGCTCCTAGACCTTCCTATAAGAAGTTAGCTAAAAAGTAGCTTCGAAAAACGCTTAGGTTAAGTTTCAGAGTTGCTTCTAATGTACCAAAGCTGGACTTAGACATAATTTCACTCTCACAACATTATGGCTGGTTGGAGACAGTCCGAACCACAAGTACCGGGTCCATGGTTCTGGCCGTATACTGGGGGGACGGGGACGACTCCCATTAACCCCTGACTATACCGGGGATACGCTTATCACAATGCCTTTCTGGTCTGTGCTGAAGCAGGGCATTCTGGCAGCCAAGTGGCTTGACCTTTATTAGTGAGCCTGGTTACCCCCTCTCGGAACCACAGACTTAGAAATCGCCAGCTCATATACAGTGCATAAAATATATTTATATATATACCCTTATACACCATTTTAATAAAAAATATCACAAAATTCTTCTACAGTAAGTCCCTAGGGAAGAGAGAAAGACGCGCACGTTCATTTTCAGAGCTCCAAGACCTTCCTATAAGAAGTTAGCTAAAAAGTAGCTTCGAAAAACGCTTAGGTTAAGTTTCAGAGTTGCTTCTAATGTACCAAAGCTGGACTTAGACATAATTTCACTCTCACAACATTATGGCTGGTTGGAGAGGGTCCGAACCACAAGTACCGGGTCCATGGTTCTGGCAGTATACTGGGGGGACGGGGACGACTCCCATTAACCCCTGACTATACCGGGGATACGCTTATCACAATGCCTTTCTGGTCTGTGCTGAAGCAGGGCATTCTGGCAGCCAAGTGGCTTGACCTTTATTAGTGAGCCTGGTTACCCCCTCTCGGAACCACAGACTTAGAAATCGCCAGCTCATATACAGTGCATAAAATATATTTATATATATACCCTTATACACCATTTTAATAAAAAATATCACAAAATTCTTTTAAGTCTCTCGGGAAGAGTGAAAGACGCGCACGTTCATTTTCAGAGCTCCTAGACCTTCCTATAAGAAGTTAGCTAAAAAGTAGCTTCGAATAACGCTTAGGTTAAGTTTCAGAGTTGCTTCTAATGTACCAAAGCTGGACTTAGACATAATTTCACTCTCACAACATTATGGCTGGTTGGAGAGGGTCCGAACCACAAGTACCGGGTCCATGGTTCTGGCAGTATACTGGGGGACGGGGACGACTCCCATTAACCCCTGACTATACCGGGGATACGCTTATCACAATGCCTTTCTGGTCTGTGCTGAAGCAGGGCATTCTGGCAGCCAAGTGGCTTGACCTTTATTAGTGAGCCTGGTTACCCCCTCTCGGAACCACAGACTTAGAAATCGCCAGCTCATATACAGTGCATAAAATATATTTATATATATACCCTTATACACCATTTTAATAAAAAATATCACAAAATTCTTCTAAGTCCCTCGGGAAGAGTGAAAGACGCGCACGTTCATTTTCAGAGCTCCTAGACCTTCCTATAAGAAGTTAGCCAAAAAGTAGCTTCGAAAAACGCTTAGGTTACGTTTCAGAGTTGCTTCTAATGTACCAAAGCTGGACTTAGACATAATTTCACTCTCACAACATTATGGCTGGTTGGAGAGGGTCCGAACCACAAGTACTGGGTCCATGGTTCTGGCCGTATACTGGGGGGACGGGGACGACTCCCATTAACCCCTGACTATACCGGGGATACGCTTATCACAATGCCTTTCTGGTCTGTGCTGAAGCAGGGCATTCTGGCAGCCAAGTGGCTTGACCTTTATTAGTGAGCCTGGTTACCCCCTCTCGGAACCACAGACTTAGAAATCGCCAGCTCATATACAGTGCATAAAATATATTTATATACAGTATAAACCCTTATACACCATTTTAATAAAAAATATCACAAAATTCTTCTAAGTCCCTCGGGAAGAGAGAAAGACGCGCACGTTCATTTTCAGAGCTCCTAGACCTTCCTATAAGAAGTTAGCTAAAAAGTAGCTTCGAAAAACGCTTAGGTTAAGTTTCAGAGTTGCTTCTAATGTACCAAAGCTGGACTTAGACATAATTTCACTCTCACAACATTATGGCTGGTTGGAGACAGTCCGAACCATAAGTACCGGGTCCATGGTTCTGGCCGTATACTGGGGGGACGGGGACGACTCCCATTAACCCCTGACTATACCGGGGATACGCTTATCACAATGCCTTTCTGGTCTGTGCTGAAGCAGGGCATTCTGGCAGCCAAGTGGCTTGACCTTTATTAGTGAGCCTGGTTAACCCCTCTCGGAACCACAGACTTAGAAATCGCCAGCTCATATACAGTGCATAAAATATATTTATATATATACCCTTATACACCATTTTAATAAAAAATATCACAACATTCTTCTAAGTCCCTCGGGAAGAGTGAAAGACGCGCACGTTCATTTTCAGAGCTCCTAGACCTTCCTATAAGAAGTTAGCTAAAAAGTAGCTTCGAAAAACGCTTAGGTTAAGTTTCAGAGTTGCTTCTAATGTACCAAAGCTGGACTTAGACATAATTTCACTCTCACAACATTATGGCTGGTTGGAGACAGTCCGAACCACAAGTACCGGGTCCATGGTTCTGGCCGTATACTGGGGGGACGGGGACGACTCCCATTAACCCCTGACTATACCGGGGATACGCTTATCACAATGCCTTTCTGGTCTGTGCTGAAGCAGGGCATTCTGGCAGCCAAGTGGCTTGACCTTTATTAGTGAGCCTGGTTACCCCCTCTCGGAACCACAGACTTAGAAATCGCCAGCTCATATACAGTGCATAAAATATATTTATATATATACCCTTATACACCATTTTAATAAAAAATATCACAAAATTCTTCTAAGTCCCTAGGGAAGAGAGAAAGACGCGCACGTTCATTTTCAGAGCTCCAAGACCTTCCTATAAGAAGTTAGCTAAAAAGTAGCTTCGAAAAACGCTTAGGTTAAGTTTCAGAGTTGCTTCTAATGTACCAAAGCTGGACTTAGACATAATTTCACTCTCACAACATTATGGCTGGTTGGAGAGGGTCCGAACCACAAGTACCGGGTCCATGGTTCTGGCAGTATACTGGGGGGACGGGGACGACTCCCATTAACCCCTGACTATACCGGGGATACGCTTATCACAATGCCTTTCTGGTCTGTGCTGAAGCAGGGCATTCTGGCAGCCAAGTGGCTTGACCTTTATTAGTGAGCCTGGTTACCCCCTCTCGGAACCACAGACTTAGAAATCGCCAGCTCATATACAGTGCATAAAATATATTTATATATATACCCTTATACACCATTTTAATAAAAAATATCACAAAATTCTTTTAAGTCTCTCGGGAAGAGTGAAAGACGCGCACGTTCATTTTCAGAGCTCCTAGACCTTCCTATAAGAAGTTAGCTAAAAAGTAGCTTCGAAAAACGCTTAGGTTAAGTTTCAGAGTTGCTTCTAATGTACCAAAGCTGGACTTAGACATAATTTCACTCTCACAACATTATGGCTGGTTGGAGAGGGTCCGAACCACAAGTACTGGGTCCATGGTTCTGGCCGTATACTGGGGGGACGGGGACGACTCCCATTAACCCCTGACTATACCGGGGATACGCTTATCACAATGCCTTTCTGGTCTGTGCTGAAGCAGGGCATTCTGGCAGCCAAGTGGCTTGACCTTTATTAGTGAGCCTGGTTACCCCCTCTCGGAACCACAGACTTAGAAATCGCCAGCTCATATACAGTGCATAAAATATATTTATATATATACCCTTATACACCATTTTAATAAAAAATATCACAAAATTCTTTTAAGTCTCTCGGGAAGAGTGAAAGACGCGCACGTTCATTTTCAGAGCTCCTAGACCTTCCTATAAGAAGTTAGCTAAAAAGTAGCTTCGAAAAACGCTTAGGTTAAGTTTCAGAGTTGCTTCTAATGTACCAAAGCTGGACTTAGACATAATTTCACTCTCACAACATTATGGCTGGTTGGAGAGGGTCCGAACCACAAGTACTGGGTCCATGGTTCTGGCCGTATACTGGGGGGACGGGGACGACTCCCATTAACCCCTGACTATACCGGGGATACGCTTATCACAATGCCTTTCTGGTCTGTGCTGAAGCAGGGCATTCTGGCAGCCAAGTGGCTTGACCTTTATTAGTGAGCCTGGTTACCCCCTCTCGGAACCACAGACTTAGAAATCGCCAGCTCATATACAGTGCATAAAATATATTTATATATAAACCCTTATACACCATTTTAATAAAAAATATCACAAAATTCTTCTAAGTCCCTCGGGAAGAGAGAGAGACGCGCACGTTCATTTTCAGAGCTCCTAGACCTTCCTATAAGAAGTTAGCTAAAAAGTAGCTTCGAAAAACGCTTAGGTTAAGTTTCAGAGTTGCTTCTAATGTACCAAAGCTGGACTTAGACATAATTTCACTCTCACAACATTATGGCTGGTTGGAGACAGTCCGAACCACAAGTACCGGGTCCATGGTTCTGGCCGTATACTGGGGGGACGGGGACGACTCCCATTAACCCCTGACTATACCGGGGATACGCTTATCACAATGCCTTTCTGGTCTGTGCTGAAGCAGGGCATTCTGGCAGCCAAGTGGCTTGACCTTTATTAGTGAGCCTGGTTACCCCCTCTCGGAACCACAGACTTAGAAATCGCCAGCTCATATACAGTGCATAAAATATATTTATATATATACCCTTATACACCATTTTAATAAAAAATATCACAAAATTCTTCTAAGTCCCTCGGGAAGAGAGAAAGACGCGCACGTTCATTTTCAGAGCTCCAAGACCTTCCTATAAGAAGTTAGCTAAAAAGTAGCTTCGAAAAACGCTTAGGTTAAGTTTCAGAGTTGCTTCTAATGTACCAAAGCTGGACTTAGACATAATTTCACTCTCACAACATTATGGCTGGTTGGAGAGGGTCCGAACCACAAGTACCGGGTCCATGGTTCTGGCAGTATACTGGGGGGACGGGGACGACTCCCATTAACCCCTGACTATACCGGGGATACGCTTATCACAATGCCTTTCTGGTCTGTGCTGAAGCAGGGCATTCTGGCAGCCAAGTGGCTTGACCTTTATTAGTGAGCCTGGTTACCCCCTCTCGGAACCACAGACTTAGAAATCGCCAGCTCATATACAGTGCATAAAATATATTTATATATATACCCTTATACACCATTTTAATAAAAAATATCACAAAATTCTTTTAAGTCTCTCGGGAAGAGTGAAAGACGCGCACGTTCATTTTCAGAGCTCCTAGACCTTCCTATAAGAAGTTAGCTAAAAAGTAGCTTCGAAAAACGCTTAGGTTAAGTTTCAGAGTTGCTTCTAATGTACCAAAGCTGGACTTAGACATAATTTCACTCTCACAACATTATGGCTGGTTGGAGAGGGTCCGAACCACAAGTACTGGGTCCATGGTTCTGGCCGTATACTGGGGGGACGGGGACGACTCCCATTAACCCCTGACTATACCGGGGATACGCTTATCACAATGCCTTTCTGGTCTGTGCTGAAGCAGGGCATTCTGGCAGCCAAGTGGCTTGACCTTTATTAGTGAGCCTGGTTACCCCCTCTCGGAACCACAGACTTAGAAATCGCCAGCTCATATACAGTGCATAAAATATATTTATATATATACCCTTATACACCATTTTAATAAAAAATATCACAAAATTCTTTTAAGTTTCTCGGGAAGAGTGAAAGACGCGCACGTTCATTTTCAGAGCTCCTAGACCTTCCTATAAGAAGTTAGCTAAAAAGTAGCTTCGAAAAACGCTTAGGTTAAGTTGCAGAGTTGCTTCTAATGTACCAAAGCTGGACTTAGACATAATTTCACTCTCACAACATTATGGCTGGTTGGAGAGGGTCCGAACCACAAGTACAGGGTCCATGGTTCTGGCCGTATACTGGGGGGACGGGGACGACTCCCATTAACCCCTGACTATACCGGGGATACGCTTATCACAATGCCTTTCTGGTCTGTGCTGAAGCAGGGCATTCTGGCAGCCAAGTGGCTTGACCTTTATTAGTGAGCCTGGTTACCCCCTCTCGGAACCACAGACTTAGAAATCGCCAGCTCATATACAGTGCATAAAATATATTTATACAGTATATAAACCCTTATACACCATTTTAATAAAAAATATCACAAAATTCTTCTAAGTCCCTCGGGAAGAGAGAAAGACGCGCACGTTCATTTTCAGAGCTCCTAGACCTTCCTATAAGAAGTTAGCTAAAAAGTAGCTTCGAAAAACGCTTAGGTTAAGTTTCAGAGTTGCTTCTAATGTACCAAAGCTGGACTTAGACATAATTTCACTCTCACAACATTATGGCTGGTTGGAGAGGGTCCGAACCTCAAGTACCGGGTCCATGGTTCTGGCAGTATACTGGGGGGACGGGGACGACTCCCATTAACCCCTGACTATACCGGGGATACGCTTATCACAATGCCTTTCTGGTCTGTGCTGAAGCAGGGCATTCTGGCAGCCAAGTGGCTTGACCTTTATTAGTGAGCCTGGTTACCCCCTCTCGGAACCACAGACTTAGAAATCGCCAGCTCATATACAGTGCATAAAATATATTTATATATATACCCTTATACACCATTTTAATAAAAAATATCACAAAATTCTTCTAAGTCCCTCGGGAAGAGTGAAAGACGCGCACGTTCATTTTCAGAGCTCCTAGACCTTCCTATAAGAAGTTAGCCAAAAAGTAGCTTCGAAAAACGCTTAGGTTAAGTTTCAGAGTTGCTTCTAATGTACCAAAGCTGGACTTAGACATAATTTCACTCTCACAACATTATGGCTGGTTGGAGACAGTCCGAACCACAAGTACCGGGTCCATGGTTCTGGCCGTATACTGGGGGGACGGGGACGACTCCCATTAACCCCTGACTATACCGGGGATACGCTTATCACAATGCCTTTCTGGTCTGTGCTGAAGCAGGGCATTCTGGCAGCCAAGTGGCTTGACCTTTATTAGTGAGCCTGGTTACCCCCTCTCGGAACCACAGACTTAGAAATCGCCAGCTCATATACAGTGCATAAAATATATTTATATATATACCCTTATACACCATTTTAATAAAAAATATCACAAAATTCTTCTAAGTCCCTCGGGAAGAGAGAAAGACGAGCACGTTCATTTTCAGAGCTCCAAGACCTTCCTATAAGAAGTTAGCTAAAAAGTAGCTTCGAAAAACGCTTAGGTTAAGTTTCAGAGTTGCTTCTAATGTACCAAAGCTGGACTTAGACATAATTTCACTCTCACAACATTATGGCTGGTTGGAGACAGTCCGAACCACAAGTACCGGGTCCATGGTTCTGGCCGTATACTGGGGGGACGGGGACGACTCCCATTAACCCCTGACTATACCGGGGATACGCTTATCACAATGCCTTTCTGGTCTGTGCTGAAGCAGGGCATTCTGGCAGCCAAGTGGCTTGACCTTTATTAGTGAGCCTGGTTACCCCCTCTCGGAACCACAGACTTAGAAATCGCCAGCTCATATACAGTGCATAAAATATATTTATATATAAACCCTTATACACCATTTTAATAAAAAATATCACAAAATTCTTCTAAGTCCCTCGGGAAGAGTGAAAGACGCGCACGTTCATTTTCAGAGCTCCAAGACCTTCCTATAAGAAGTTAGCTAAAAAGTAGCTTCGAAAAACGCTTAGGTTAAGTTTCAGAGTTGCTTCTAATGTACCAAAGCTGGACTTAGACATAATTTCACTCTCACAACATTATGGCTGGTTGGAGAGGGTCCGAACCACAAGTACCGGGTCCATGGTTCTGGCAGTATACTGGGGGGACGGGGACGACTCCCATTAACCCCTGACTATACCGGGGATACGCTTATCACAATGCCTTTCTGGTCTGTGCTGAAGCAGGGCATTCTGGCAGCCAAGTGGCTTGACCTTTATTAGTGAGCCTGGTTACCCCCTCTCGGAACCACAGACTTAGAAATCGCCAGCTCATATACAGTGCATAAAATATATTTATATATATACCCTTATACACCATTTTAATAAAAAATATCACAAAATTCTTCTAAGTCCCTCGGGAAGAGTGAAAGACGCGCACGTTCATTTTCAGAGCTCCTAGACCTTCCTATAAGAAGTTAGCTAAAAAGTAGCTTCGAAAAACGCTTAGGTTAAGTTTCAGAGTTGCTTCTAATGTACCAAAGCTGGACTTAGACATAATTTCACTCTCACAACATTATGGCTGGTTGGAGAGGGTCCGAACCACAAGTACTGGGTCCATGGTTCTGGCCGTATACTGGGGGGACGGGGACGACTCCCATTAACCCCTGACTATACCGGGGATACGCTTATCACAATGCCTTTCTGGTCTGTGCTGAAGCAGGGCATTCTGGCAGCCAAGTGGCTTGACCTTTATTAGTGAGCCTGGTTACCCCCTCTCGGAACCACAGACTTAGAAATCGCCAGCTCATATACAGTGCATAAAATATATTTATATATATACCCTTATACACCATTTTAATAAAAAATATCACAAAATTCTTCTAAGTCCCTCGGGAAGAGAGAAAGACGCGCACGTTCATTTTCAGAGCTCCTAGACCTTCCTATAAGAAGTTAGCTAAAAAGTAGCTTCGAAAAACGCTTAGGTTAAGTTTCAGAGTTGCTTCTAATGTACCAAAGCTGGACTTAGACATAATTTCACTCTCACAACATTATGGCTGGTTGGAGAGGGTCCGAACCTCAAGTACCGGGTCCATGGTTCTGGCAGTATACTGGGGGGACGGGGACGACTCCCATTAACCCCTGACTATACCGGGGATACGCTTATCACAATGCCTTTCTGGTCTGTGCTGAAGCAGGGCATTCTGGCAGCCAAGTGGCTTGACCTTTATTAGTGAGCCTGGTTACCCCCTCTCGGAACCACAGACTTAGAAATCGCCAGCTCATATACAGTGCATAAAATATATTTATATATATACCCTTATACACCATTTTAATAAAAAATATCACAAAATTCTTCTAAGTCCCTCGGGAAGAGTGAAAGACGCGCACGTTCATTTTCAGAGCTCCTAGACCTTCCTATAAGAAGTTAGCCAAAAAGTAGCTTCGAAAAACGCTTAGGTTAAGTTTCAGAGTTGCTTCTAATGTACCAAAGCTGGACTTAGACATAATTTCACTCTCACAACATTATGGCTGGTTGGAGACAGTCCGAACCACAAGTACCGGGTCCATGGTTCTGGCCGTATACTGGGGGGACGGGGACGACTCCCATTAACCCCTGACTATACCGGGGATACGCTTATCACAATGCCTTTCTGGTCTGTGCTGAAGCAGGGCATTCTGGCAGCCAAGTGGCTTGACCTTTATTAGTGAGCCTGGTTACCCCCTCTCGGAACCACAGACTTAGAAATCGCCAGCTCATATACAGTGCATAAAATATATTTATATATATACCCTTATACACCATTTTAATAAAAAATATCACAAAATTCTTCTAAGTCCCTCGGGAAGAGAGAAAGACGCGCACGTTCATTTTCAGAGCTCCAAGACCTTCCTATAAGAAGTTAGCTAAAAAGTAGCTTCGAAAAACGCTTAGGTTAAGTTTCAGAGTTGCTTCTAATGTACCAAAGCTGGACTTAGACATAATTTCACTCTCACAACATTATGGCTGGTTGGAGACAGTCCGAACCACAAGTACCGGGTCCATGGTTCTGGCCGTATACTGGGGGGACGGGGACGACTCCCATTAACCCCTGACTATACCGGGGATACGCTTATCACAATGCCTTTCTGGTCTGTGCTGAAGCAGGGCATTCTGGCAGCCAAGTGGCTTGACCTTTATTAGTGAGCCTGGTTACCCCCTCTCGGAACCACAGACTTAGAAATCGCCAGCTCATATACAGTGCATAAAATATATTTATATATAAACCCTTATACACCATTTTAATAAAAAATATCACAAAATTCTTCTAAGTCCCTCGGGAAGAGAGAAAGACGCGCACGTTCATTTTCAGAGCTCCAAGACCTTCCTATAAGAAGTTAGCTAAAAAGTAGCTTCGAAAAACGCTTAGGTTAAGTTTCAGAGTTGCTTCTAATGTACCAAAGCTGGACTTAGACATAATTTCACTCTCACAACATTATGGCTGGTTGGAGAGGGTCCGAACCACAAGTACCGGGTCCATGGTTCTGGCAGTATACTGGGGGGACGGGGACGACTCCCATTAACCCCTGACTATACCGGGGATACGCTTATCACAATGCCTTTCTGGTCTGTGCTGAAGCAGGGCATTCTGGCAGCCAAGTGGCTTGACCTTTATTAGTGAGCCTGGTTACCCCCTCTCGGAACCACAGACTTAGAAATCGCCAGCTCATATACAGTGCATAAAATATATTTATATATATACCCTTATACACCATTTTAATAAAAAATATCACAAAATTCTTTTAAGTCTCTCGGGAAGAGTGAAAGACGCGCACGTTCATTTTCAGAGCTCCAAGACCTTCCTATAAGAAGTTAGCTAAAAAGTAGCTTCGAAAAACGCTTAGGTTAAGTTTCAGAGTTGCTTCTAATGTACCAAAGCTGGACTTAGACATAATTTCACTCTCACAACATTATGGCTGGTTGGAGAGGGTCCGAACCACAAGTACTGGGTCCATGGTTCTGGCCGTATACTGGGGGGACGGGGACGACTCCCATTAACCCCTGACTATACCGGGGATACGCTTATCACAATGCCTTTCTGGTCTGTGCTGAAGCAGGGCATTCTGGCAGCCAAGTGGCTTGACCTTTATTAGTGAGCCTGGTTACCCCCTCTCGGAACCACAGACTTAGAAATCGCCAGCTCATATACAGTGCATAAAATATATTTATATATAAACCCTTATACACCATTTTAATAAAAAATATCACAAAATTCTTCTAAGTCCCTCGGGAAGAGAGAGAGACGCGCACGTTCATTTTCAGAGCTCCTAGACCTTCCTATAAGAAGTTAGCTAAAAAGTAGCTTCGAAAAACGCTTAGGTTAAGTTTCAGAGTTGCTTCTAATGTACCAAAGCTGGACTTAGACATAATTTCACTCTCACAACATTATGGCTGGTTGGAGAGGGTCCGAACCACAAGTACCGGGTCCATGGTTCTGGCAGTATACTGGGGGGACGGGGACGACTCCCATTAACCCCTGACTATACCGGGGATACGCTTATCACAATGCCTTTCTGGTCTGTGCTGAAGCAGGGCATTCTGGCAGCCAAGTGGCTTGACCTTTATTAGTGAGCCTGGTTACCCCCTCTCGGAACCACAGACTTAGAAATCGCCAGCTCATATACAGTGCATAAAATATATTTATATATATACCCTTATACACCATTTTAATAAAAAATATCACAAAATTCTTCTAAGTCCCTCGGGAAGAGTGAAAGACGCGCACGTTCATTTTCAGAGCTCCTAGACCTTCCTATAAGAAGTTAGCTAAAAAGTAGCTTCGAAAAACGCTTAGGTTAAGTTTCAGAGTTGCTTCTAATGTACCAAAGCTGGACTTAGACATAATTTCACTCTCACAACATTATGGCTGGTTGGAGAGGGTCCGAACCACAAGTACTGGGTCCATGGTTCTGGCCGTATACTGGGGGGACGGGGACGACTCCCATTAACCCCTGACTATACCGGGGATACGCTTATCACAATGCCTTTCTGGTCTGTGCTGAAGCAGGGCATTCTGGCAGCCAAGTGGCTTGACCTTTATTAGTGAGCCTGGTTACCCCCTCTCGGAACCACAGACTTAGAAATCGCCAGCTCATATACAGTGCATAAAATATATTTATATATATACCCTTATACACCATTTTAATAAAAAATATCACAAAATTCTTTTAAGTCTCTCGGGAAGAGTGAAAGACGCGCACGTTCATTTTCAGAGCTCCTAGACCTTCCTATAAGAAGTTAGCTAAAAAGTAGCTTCGAAAAACGCTTAGGTTAAGTTTCAGAGTTGCTTCTAATGTACCAAAGCTGGACTTAGACATAATTTCACTCTCACAACATTATGGCTGGTTGGAGAGGGTCCGAACCACAAGTACCGGGTCCATGGTTCTGGCAGTATACTGGGGGGACGGGGACGACTCCCATTAACCCCTGACTATACCGGGGATACGCTTATCACAATGCCTTTCTGGTCTGTGCTGAAGCAGGGCATTCTGGCAGCCAAGTGGCTTGACCTTTATTAGTGAGCCTGGTTACCCCCTCTCGGAACCACAGACTTAGAAATCGCCAGCTCATATACAGTGCATAAAATATATTTATATATATACCCTTATACACCATTTTAATAAAAAATATCACAAAATTCTTCTAAGTCCCTCGGGAAGAGTGAAAGACGCGCACGTTCATTTTCAGAGCTCCTAGACCTTCCTATAAGAAGTTAGCCAAAAAGTAGCTTCGAAAAACGCTTAGGTTACGTTTCAGAGTTGCTTCTAATGTACCAAAGCTGGACTTAGACATAATTTCACTCTCACAACATTATGGCTGGTTGGAGAGGGTCCGAACCACAAGTACTGGGTCCATGGTTCTGGCCGTATACTGGGGGGACGGGGACGACTCCCATTAACCCCTGACTATACCGGGGATACGCTTATCACAATGCCTTTCTGGTCTGTGCTGAAGCAGGGCATTCTGGCAGCCAAGTGGCTTGACCTTTATTAGTGAGCCTGGTTACCCCCTCTCGGAACCACAGACTTAGAAATCGCCAGCTCATATACAGTGCATAAAATATATTTATATATAAACCCTTATACACCATTTTAATAAAAAATATCACAAAATTCTTCTAAGTCCCTCGGGAAGAGAGAGAGACGCGCACGTTCATTTTCAGAGCTCCTAGACCTTCCTATAAGAAGTTAGCTAAAAAGTAGCTTCGAAAAACGCTTAGGTTAAGTTTCAGAGTTGCTTCTAATGTACCAAAGCTGGACTTAGACATAATTTCACTCTCACAACATTATGGCTGGTTGGAGACAGTCCGAACCACAAGTACCGGGTCCATGGTTCTGGCCGTATACTGGGGGGACGGGGACGACTCCCATTAACCCCTGACTATACCGGGGATACGCTTATCACAATGCCTTTCTGGTCTGTGCTGAAGCAGGGCATTCTGGCAGCCAAGTGGCTTGACCTTTATTAGTGAGCCTGGTTACCCCCTCTCGGAACCACAGACTTAGAAATCGCCAGCTCATATACAGTGCATAAAATATATTTATATATATACCCTTATACACCATTTTAATAAAAAATATCACAAAATTCTTCTAAGTCCCTCGGGAAGAGAGAAAGACGCGCACGTTCATTTTCAGAGCTCCAAGACCTTCCTATAAGAAGTTAGCTAAAAAGTAGCTTCGAAAAACGCTTAGGTTAAGTTTCAGAGTTGCTTCTAATGTACCAAAGCTGGACTTAGACATAATTTCACTCTCACAACATTATGGCTGGTTGGAGAGGGTCCGAACCACAAGTACCGGGTCCATGGTTCTGGCAGTATACTGGGGGGACGGGGACGACTCCCATTAACCCCTGACTATACCGGGGATACGCTTATCACAATGCCTTTCTGGTCTGTGCTGAAGCAGGGCATTCTGGCAGCCAAGTGGCTTGACCTTTATTAGTGAGCCTGGTTACCCCCTCTCGGAACCACAGACTTAGAAATCGCCAGCTCATATACAGTGCATAAAATATATTTATATATATACCCTTATACACCATTTTAATAAAAAATATCACAAAATTCTTTTAAGTCTCTCGGGAAGAGTGAAAGACGCGCACGTTCATTTTCAGAGCTCCTAGACCTTCCTATAAGAAGTTAGCTAAAAAGTAGCTTCGAAAAACGCTTAGGTTAAGTTTCAGAGTTGCTTCTAATGTACCAAAGCTGGACTTAGACATAATTTCACTCTCACAACATTATGGCTGGTTGGAGAGGGTCCGAACCACAAGTACAGGGTCCATGGTTCTGGCCGTATACTGGGGGGGACGGGGACGACTCCCATTAACCCCTGACTATACCGGGGATACGCTTATCACAATGCCTTTCTGGTCTGTGCTGAAGCAGGGCATTCTGGCAGCCAAGTGGCTTGACCTTTTTTAGTGAGCCTGGTTACCCCCTCTCGGAACCACAGACTTAGAAATCGCCAGCTCATATACAGTGCATAAAATATATTTATACAGTATATAAACCCTTATACACCATTTTAATAAAAAATATCACAAAATTCTTCTAAGTCCCTCGGGAAGAGAGAAAGACGCGCACGTTCATTTTCAGAGCTCCTAGACCTTCCTATAAGAAGTTAGCTAAAAAGTAGCTTCGAAAAACGCTTAGGTTAAGTTTCAGAGTTGCTTCTAATGTACCAAAGCTGGACTTAGACATAATTTCACTCTCACAACATTATGGCTGGTTGGAGAGGGTCCGAACCTCAAGTACCGGGTCCATGGTTCTGGCAGTATACTGGGGGGACGGGGACGACTCCCATTAACCCCTGACTATACCGGGGATACGCTTATCACAATGCCTTTCTGGTCTGTGCTGAAGCAGGGCATTCTGGCAGCCAAGTGGCTTGACCTTTATTAGTGAGCCTGGTTACCCCCTCTCGGAACCACAGACTTAGAAATCGCCAGCTCATATACAGTGCATAAAATATATTTATATATAAACCCTTATACACCATTTTAATAAAAAATATCACAAAATTCTTCTAAGTCCCTCGGGAAGAGAGAGAGACGCGCACGTTCATTTTCAGAGCTCCTAGACCTTCCTATAAGAAGTTAGCTAAAAAGTAGCTTCGAAAAACGCTTAGGTTAAGTTTCAGAGTTGCTTCTAATGTACCAAAGCTGGACTTAGACATAATTTCACTCTCACAACATTATGGCTGGTTGGAGAGGGTCCGAACCACAAGTACCGGGTCCATGGTTCTGGCAGTATACTGGGGGGACGGGGACGACTCCCATTAACCCCTGACTATACCGGGGATACGCTTATCACAATGCCTTTCTGGTCTGTGCTGAAGCAGGGCATTCTGGCAGCCAAGTGGCTTGACCTTTATTAGTGAGCCTGGTTACCCCCTCTCGGAACCACAGACTTAGAAATCGCCAGCTCATATACAGTGCATAAAATATATTTATATATATACCCTTATACACCATTTTAATAAAAAATATCACAAAATTCTTCTAAGTCCCTCGGGAAGAGTGAAAGACGCGCACGTTCATTTTCAGAGCTCCTAGACCTTCCTATAAGAAGTTAGCTAAAAAGTAGCTTCGAAAAACGCTTAGGTTAAGTTTCAGAGTTGCTTCTAATGTACCAAAGCTGGACTTAGACATAATTTCACTCTCACAACATTATGGCTGGTTGGAGAGGGTCCGAACCACAAGTACTGGGTCCATGGTTCTGGCCGTATACTGGGGGGACGGGGACGACTCCCATTAACCCCTGACTATACCGGGGATACGCTTATCACAATGCCTTTCTGGTCTGTGCTGAAGCAGGGCATTCTGGCAGCCAAGTGGCTTGACCTTTATTAGTGAGCCTGGTTACCCCCTCTCGGAACCACAGACTTAGAAATCGCCAGCTCATATACAGTGCATAAAATATATTTATATATATACCCTTATACACCATTTTAATAAAAAATATCACAAAATTCTTTTAAGTCTCTCGGGAAGAGTGAAAGACGCGCACGTTCATTTTCAGAGCTCCTAGACCTTCCTATAAGAAGTTAGCTAAAAAGTAGCTTCGAAAAACGCTTAGGTTAAGTTTCAGAGTTGCTTCTAATGTACCAAAGCTGGACTTAGACATAATTTCACTCTCACAACATTATGGCTGGTTGGAGAGGGTCCGAACCACAAGTACCGGGTCCATGGTTCTGGCAGTATACTGGGGGGACGGGGACGACTCCCATTAACCCCTGACTATACCGGGGATACGCTTATCACAATGCCTTTCTGGTCTGTGCTGAAGCAGGGCATTCTGGCAGCCAAGTGGCTTGACCTTTATTAGTGAGCCTGGTTACCCCCTCTCGGAACCACAGACTTAGAAATCGCCAGCTCATATACAGTGCATAAAATATATTTATATATATACCCTTATACACCATTTTAATAAAAAATATCACAAAATTCTTCTAAGTCCCTCGGGAAGAGTGAAAGACGCGCACGTTCATTTTCAGAGCTCCTAGACCTTCCTATAAGAAGTTAGCCAAAAAGTAGCTTCGAAAAACGCTTAGGTTACGTTTCAGAGTTGCTTCTAATGTACCAAAGCTGGACTTAGACATAATTTCACTCTCACAACATTATGGCTGGTTGGAGAGGGTCCGAACCACAAGTACTGGGTCCATGGTTCTGGCCGTATACTGGGGGGACGGGGACGACTCCCATTAACCCCTGACTATACCGGGGATACGCTTATCACAATGCCTTTCTGGTCTGTGCTGAAGCAGGGCATTCTGGCAGCCAAGTGGCTTGACCTTTATTAGTGAGCCTGGTTACCCCCTCTCGGAACCACAGACTTAGAAATCGCCAGCTCATATACAGTGCATAAAATATATTTATATATAAACCCTTATACACCATTTTAATAAAAAATATCACAAAATTCTTCTAAGTCCCTCGGGAAGAGAGAGAGACGCGCACGTTCATTTTCAGAGCTCCTAGACCTTCCTATAAGAAGTTAGCTAAAAAGTAGCTTCGAAAAACGCTTAGGTTAAGTTTCAGAGTTGCTTCTAATGTACCAAAGCTGGACTTAGACATAATTTCACTCTCACAACATTATGGCTGGTTGGAGACAGTCCGAACCACAAGTACCGGGTCCATGGTTCTGGCCGTATACTGGGGGGACGGGGACGACTCCCATTAACCCCTGACTATACCGGGGATACGCTTATCACAATGCCTTTCTGGTCTGTGCTGAAGCAGGGCATTCTGGCAGCCAAGTGGCTTGACCTTTATTAGTGAGCCTGGTTACCCCCTCTCGGAACCACAGACTTAGAAATCGCCAGCTCATATACAGTGCATAAAATATATTTATATATATACCCTTATACACCATTTTAATAAAAAATATCACAAAATTCTTCTAAGTCCCTCGGGAAGAGAGAAAGACGCGCACGTTCATTTTCAGAGCTCCAAGACCTTCCTATAAGAAGTTAGCTAAAAAGTAGCTTCGAAAAACGCTTAGGTTAAGTTTCAGAGTTGCTTCTAATGTACCAAAGCTGGACTTAGACATAATTTCACTCTCACAACATTATGGCTGGTTGGAGAGGGTCCGAACCACAAGTACCGGGTCCATGGTTCTGGCAGTATACTGGGGGGACGGGGACGACTCCCATTAACCCCTGACTATACCGGGGATACGCTTATCACAATGCCTTTCTGGTCTGTGCTGAAGCAGGGCATTCTGGCAGCCAAGTGGCTTGACCTTTATTAGTGAGCCTGGTTACCCCCTCTCGGAACCACAGACTTAGAAATCGCCAGCTCATATACAGTGCATAAAATATATTTATATATATACCCTTATACACCATTTTAATAAAAAATATCACAAAATTCTTTTAAGTCTCTCGGGAAGAGTGAAAGACGCGCACGTTCATTTTCAGAGCTCCTAGACCTTCCTATAAGAAGTTAGCTAAAAAGTAGCTTCGAAAAACGCTTAGGTTAAGTTTCAGAGTTGCTTCTAATGTACCAAAGCTGGACTTAGACATAATTTCACTCTCACAACATTATGGCTGGTTGGAGAGGGTCCGAACCACAAGTACAGGGTCCATGGTTCTGGCCGTATACTGGGGGGGACGGGGACGACTCCCATTAACCCCTGACTATACCGGGGATACGCTTATCACAATGCCTTTCTGGTCTGTGCTGAAGCAGGGCATTCTGGCAGCCAAGTGGCTTGACCTTTTTTAGTGAGCCTGGTTACCCCCTCTCGGAACCACAGACTTAGAAATCGCCAGCTCATATACAGTGCATAAAATATATTTATACAGTATATAAACCCTTATACACCATTTTAATAAAAAATATCACAAAATTCTTCTAAGTCCCTCGGGAAGAGAGAAAGACGCGCACGTTCATTTTCAGAGCTCCTAGACCTTCCTATAAGAAGTTAGCTAAAAAGTAGCTTCGAAAAACGCTTAGGTTAAGTTTCAGAGTTGCTTCTAATGTACCAAAGCTGGACTTAGACATAATTTCACTCTCACAACATTATGGCTGGTTGGAGAGGGTCCGAACCTCAAGTACCGGGTCCATGGTTCTGGCAGTATACTGGGGGGACGGGGACGACTCCCATTAACCCCTGACTATACCGGGGATACGCTTATCACAATGCCTTTCTGGTCTGTGCTGAAGCAGGGCATTCTGGCAGCCAAGTGGCTTGACCTTTATTAGTGAGCCTGGTTACCCCCTCTCGGAACCACAGACTTAGAAATCGCCAGCTCATATACAGTGCATAAAATATATTTATATATATACCCTTATACACCATTTTAATAAAAAATATCACAAAATTCTTCTAAGTCCCTCGGGAAGAGTGAAAGACGCGCACGTTCATTTTCAGAGCTCCTAGACCTTCCTATAAGAAGTTAGCCAAAAAGTAGCTTCGAAAAACGCTTAGGTTAAGTTTCAGAGTTGCTTCTAATGTACCAAAGCTGGACTTAGACATAATTTCACTCTCACAACATTATGGCTGGTTGGAGACAGTCCGAACCACAAGTACCGGGTCCATGGTTCTGGCCGTATACTGGGGGGACGGGGACGACTCCCATTAACCCCTGACTATACCGGGGATACGCTTATCACAATGCCTTTCTGGTCTGTGCTGAAGCAGGGCATTCTGGCAGCCAAGTGGCTTGACCTTTATTAGTGAGCCTGGTTACCCCCTCTCGGAACCACAGACTTAGAAATCGCCAGCTCATATACAGTGCATAAAATATATTTATATATATACCCTTATACACCATTTTAATAAAAAATATCACAAAATTCTTCTAAGTCCCTCGGGAAGAGAGAAAGACGCGCACGTTCATTTTCAGAGCTCCAAGACCTTCCTATAAGAAGTTAGCTAAAAAGTAGCTTCGAAAAACGCTTAGGTTAAGTTTCAGAGTTGCTTCTAATGTACCAAAGCTGGACTTAGACATAATTTCACTCTCACAACATTATGGCTGGTTGGAGAGGGTCCGAACCACAAGTACCGGGTCCATGGTTCTGGCAGTATACTGGGGGGACGGGGACGACTCCCATTAACCCCTGACTATACCGGGGATACGCTTATCACAATGCCTTTCTGGTCTGTGCTGAAGCAGGGCATTCTGGCAGCCAAGTGGCTTGACCTTTATTAGTGAGCCTGGTTACCCCCTCTCGGAACCACAGACTTAGAAATCGCCAGCTCATATACAGTGCATAAAATATATTTATATATATACCCTTATACACCATTTTAATAAAAAATATCACAAAATTCTTTTAAGTCTCTCGGGAAGAGTGAAAGACGCGCACGTTCATTTTCAGAGCTCCTAGACCTTCCTATAAGAAGTTAGCTAAAAAGTAGCTTCGAATAACGCTTAGGTTAAGTTTCAGAGTTGCTTCTAATGTACCAAAGCTGGACTTAGACATAATTTCACTCTCACAACATTATGGCTGGTTGGAGAGGGTCCGAACCACAAGTACCGGGTCCATGGTTCTGGCAGTATACTGGGGGGACGGGGACGACTCCCATTAACCCCTGACTATACCGGGGATACGCTTATCACAATGCCTTTCTGGTCTGTGCTGAAGCAGGGCATTCTGGCAGCCAAGTGGCTTGACCTTTATTAGTGAGCCTGGTTACCCCCTCTCGGAACCACAGACTTAGAAATCGCCAGCTCATATACAGTGCATAAAATATATTTATATATATACCCTTATACACCATTTTAATAAAAAATATCACAAAATTCTTCTAAGTCCCTCGGGAAGAGTGAAAGACGCGCACGTTCATTTTCAGAGCTCCTAGACCTTCCTATAAGAAGTTAGCCAAAAAGTAGCTTCGAAAAACGCTTAGGTTAAGTTTCAGAGTTGCTTCTAATGTACAAAAGCTGGACTTAGATATAATTTCACTCTCACAACATTATGGCTGGTTGGAGACAGTCCGAAACACAAGTACCGGGTCCATGGTTCTGGCCGTATACTGGGGGGACGGGGACGACTCCCATTAACCCCTGACTATACCGGGGATACGCTTATCACAATGCCTTTCTGGTCTGTGCTGAAGCAGGGCATTCTGGCAGCCAAGTGGCTTGACCTTTATTAGTGAGCCTGGTTACCCCCTCTCGGAACCACAGACTTAGAAATCGCCAGCTCATATACAGTGCATAAAATATATTTATATATATACCCTTATACACCATTTTAATAAAAAATATCACAAAATTCTTTTAAGTCTCTCGGGAAGAGTGAAAGACGCGCACGTTCATTTTCAGAGCTCCTAGACCTTCCTATAAGAAGTTAGCTAAAAAGTAGCTTCGAAAAACGCTTAGGTTAAGTTTCAGAGTTGCTTCTAATGTACCAAAGCTGGACTTAGACATAATTTCACTCTCACAACATTATGGCTGGTTGGAGAGGGTCCGAACCACAAGTACAGGGTCCATGGTTCTGGCCGTATACTGGGGGGGACGGGGACGACTCCCATTAACCCCTGACTATACCGGGGATACGCTTATCACAATGCCTTTCTGGTCTGTGCTGAAGCAGGGCATTCTGGCAGCCAAGTGGCTTGACCTTTTTTAGTGAGCCTGGTTACCCCCTCTCGGAACCACAGACTTAGAAATCGCCAGCTCATATACAGTGCATAAAATATATTTATACAGTATATAAACCCTTATACACCATTTTAATAAAAAATATCACAAAATTCTTCTAAGTCCCTCGGGAAGAGAGAAAGACGCGCACGTTCATTTTCAGAGCTCCTAGACCTTCCTATAAGAAGTTAGCTAAAAAGTAGCTTCGAAAAACGCTTAGGTTAAGTTTCAGAGTTGCTTCTAATGTACCAAAGCTGGACTTAGACATAATTTCACTCTCACAACATTATGGCTGGTTGGAGAGGGTCCGAACCTCAAGTACCGGGTCCATGGTTCTGGCAGTATACTGGGGGGACGGGGACGACTCCCATTAACCCCTGACTATACCGGGGATACGCTTATCACAATGCCTTTCTGGTCTGTGCTGAAGCAGGGCATTCTGGCAGCCAAGTGGCTTGACCTTTATTAGTGAGCCTGGTTACCCCCTCTCGGAACCACAGACTTAGAAATCGCCAGCTCATATACAGTGCATAAAATATATTTATATATATACCCTTATACACCATTTTAATAAAAAATATCACAAAATTCTTCTAAGTCCCTCGGGAAGAGTGAAAGACGCGCACGTTCATTTTCAGAGCTCCTAGACCTTCCTATAAGAAGTTAGCCAAAAAGTAGCTTCGAAAAACGCTTAGGTTAAGTTTCAGAGTTGCTTCTAATGTACCAAAGCTGGACTTAGACATAATTTCACTCTCACAACATTATGGCTGGTTGGAGACAGTCCGAACCACAAGTACCGGGTCCATGGTTCTGGCCGTATACTGGGGGGACGGGGACGACTCCCATTAACCCCTGACTATACCGGGGATACGCTTATCACAATGCCTTTCTGGTCTGTGCTGAAGCAGGGCATTCTGGCAGCCAAGTGGCTTGACCTTTATTAGTGAGCCTGGTTACCCCCTCTCGGAACCACAGACTTAGAAATCGCCAGCTCATATACAGTGCATAAAATATATTTATATATAAACCCTTATACACCATTTTAATAAAAAATATCACAAAATTCTTCTAAGTCCCTCGGGAAGAGAGAAAGACGCGCACGTTCATTTTCAGAGCTCCAAGACCTTCCTATAAGAAGTTAGCTAAAAAGTAGCTTCGAAAAACGCTTAGGTTAAGTTTCAGAGTTGCTTCTAATGTACCAAAGCTGGACTTAGACATAATTTCACTCTCACAACATTATGGCTGGTTGGAGAGGGTCCGAACCACAAGTACCGGGTCCATGGTTCTGGCAGTATACTGGGGGGACGGGGACGACTCCCATTAACCCCTGACTATACCGGGGATACGCTTATCACAATGCCTTTCTGGTCTGTGCTGAAGCAGGGCATTCTGGCAGCCAAGTGGCTTGACCTTTATTAGTGAGCCTGGTTACCCCCTCTCGGAACCACAGACTTAGAAATCGCCAGCTCATATACAGTGCATAAAATATATTTATATATATACCCTTATACACCATTTTAATAAAAAATATCACAAAATTCTTTTAAGTCTCTCGGGAAGAGTGAAAGACGCGCACGTTCATTTTCAGAGCTCCTAGACCTTCCTATAAGAAGTTAGCTAAAAAGTAGCTTCGAATAACGCTTAGGTTAAGTTTCAGAGTTGCTTCTAATGTACCAAAGCTGGACTTAGACATAATTTCACTCTCACAACATTATGGCTGGTTGGAGAGGGTCCGAACCACAAGTACCGGGTCCATGGTTCTGGCAGTATACTGGGGGGACGGGGACGACTCCCATTAACCCCTGACTATACCGGGGATACGCTTATCACAATGCCTTTCTGGTCTGTGCTGAAGCAGGGCATTCTGGCAGCCAAGTGGCTTGACCTTTATTAGTGAGCCTGGTTACCCCCTCTCGGAACCACAGACTTAGAAATCGCCAGCTCATATACAGTGCATAAAATATATTTATATATATACCCTTATACACCATTTTAATAAAAAATATCACAAAATTCTTCTAAGTCCCTCGGGAAGAGTGAAAGACGCGCACGTTCATTTTCAGAGCTCCTAGACCTTCCTATAAGAAGTTAGCCAAAAAGTAGCTTCGAAAAACGCTTAGGTTAAGTTTCAGAGTTGCTTCTAATGTACCAAAGCTGGACTTAGATATAATTTCACTCTCACAACATTATGGCTGGTTGGAGACAGTCCGAAACACAAGTACCGGGTCCATGGTTCTGGCCGTATACTGGGGGGACGGGGACGACTCCCATTAACCCCTGACTATACCGGGGATACGCTTATCACAATGCCTTTCTGGTCTGTGCTGAAGCAGGGCATTCTGGCAGCCAAGTGGCTTGACCTTTATTAGTGAGCCTGGTTACCCCCTCTCGGAACCACAGACTTAGAAATCGCCAGCTCATATACAGTGCATAAAATATATTTATATATATACCCTTATACACCATTTTAATAAAAAATATCACAAAATTCTTTTAAGTCTCTCGGGAAGAGTGAAAGACGCGCACGTTCATTTTCAGAGCTCCTAGACCTTCCTATAAGAAGTTAGCTAAAAAGTAGCTTCGAAAAACGCTTAGGTTAAGTTTCAGAGTTGCTTCTAATGTACCAAAGCTGGACTTAGACATAATTTCACTCTCACAACATTATGGCTGGTTGGAGAGGGTCCGAACCACAAGTACAGGGTCCATGGTTCTGGCCGTATACTGGGGGGGACGGGGACGACTCCCATTAACCCCTGACTATACCGGGGATACGCTTATCACAATGCCTTTCTGGTCTGTGCTGAAGCAGGGCATTCTGGCAGCCAAGTGGCTTGACCTTTTTTAGTGAGCCTGGTTACCCCCTCTCGGAACCACAGACTTAGAAATCGCCAGCTCATATACAGTGCATAAAATATATTTATACAGTATATAAACCCTTATACACCATTTTAATAAAAAATATCACAAAATTCTTCTAAGTCCCTCGGGAAGAGAGAAAGACGCGCACGTTCATTTTCAGAGCTCCTAGACCTTCCTATAAGAAGTTAGCTAAAAAGTAGCTTCGAAAAACGCTTAGGTTAAGTTTCAGAGTTGCTTCTAATGTACCAAAGCTGGACTTAGACATAATTTCACTCTCACAACATTATGGCTGGTTGGAGAGGGTCCGAACCTCAAGTACCGGGTCCATGGTTCTGGCAGTATACTGGGGGGACGGGGACGACTCCCATTAACCCCTGACTATACCGGGGATACGCTTATCACAATGCCTTTCTGGTCTGTGCTGAAGCAGGGCATTCTGGCAGCCAAGTGGCTTGACCTTTATTAGTGAGCCTGGTTACCCCCTCTCGGAACCACAGACTTAGAAATCGCCAGCTCATATACAGTGCATAAAATATATTTATATATATACCCTTATACACCATTTTAATAAAAAATATCACAAAATTCTTCTAAGTCCCTCGGGAAGAGTGAAAGACGCGCACGTTCATTTTCAGAGCTCCTAGACCTTCCTATAAGAAGTTAGCCAAAAAGTAGCTTCGAAAAACGCTTAGGTTAAGTTTCAGAGTTGCTTCTAATGTACCAAAGCTGGACTTAGACATAATTTCACTCTCACAACATTATGGCTGGTTGGAGACAGTCCGAACCACAAGTACCGGGTCCATGGTTCTGGCCGTATACTGGGGGGACGGGGACGACTCCCATTAACCCCTGACTATACCGGGGATACGCTTATCACAATGCCTTTCTGGTCTGTGCTGAAGCAGGGCATTCTGGCAGCCAAGTGGCTTGACCTTTATTAGTGAGCCTGGTTACCCCCTCTCGGAACCACAGACTTAGAAATCGCCAGCTCATATACAGTGCATAAAATATATTTATATATAAACCCTTATACACCATTTTAATAAAAAATATCACAAAATTCTTCTAAGTCCCTCGGGAAGAGAGAAAGACGCGCACGTTCATTTTCAGAGCTCCAAGACCTTCCTATAAGAAGTTAGCTAAAAAGTAGCTTCGAAAAACGCTTAGGTTAAGTTTCAGAGTTGCTTCTAATGTACCAAAGCTGGACTTAGACATAATTTCACTCTCACAACATTATGGCTGGTTGGAGAGGGTCCGAACCACAAGTACCGGGTCCATGGTTCTGGCAGTATACTGGGGGGACGGGGACGACTCCCATTAACCCCTGACTATACCGGGGATACGCTTATCACAATGCCTTTCTGGTCTGTGCTGAAGCAGGGCATTCTGGCAGCCAAGTGGCTTGACCTTTATTAGTGAGCCTGGTTACCCCCTCTCGGAACCACAGACTTAGAAATCGCCAGCTCATATACAGTGCATAAAATATATTTATATATATACCCTTATACACCATTTTAATAAAAAATATCACAAAATTCTTTTAAGTCTCTCGGGAAGAGTGAAAGACGCGCACGTTCATTTTCAGAGCTCCTAGACCTTCCTATAAGAAGTTAGCTAAAAAGTAGCTTCGAATAACGCTTAGGTTAAGTTTCAGAGTTGCTTCTAATGTACCAAAGCTGGACTTAGACATAATTTCACTCTCACAACATTATGGCTGGTTGGAGAGGGTCCGAACCACAAGTACCGGGTCCATGGTTCTGGCAGTATACTGGGGGGACGGGGACGACTCCCATTAACCCCTGACTATACCGGGGATACGCTTATCACAATGCCTTTCTGGTCTGTGCTGAAGCAGGGCATTCTGGCAGCCAAGTGGCTTGACCTTTATTAGTGAGCCTGGTTACCCCCTCTCGGAACCACAGACTTAGAAATCGCCAGCTCATATACAGTGCATAAAATATATTTATATATATACCCTTATACACCATTTTAATAAAAAATATCACAAAATTCTTCTAAGTCCCTCGGGAAGAGTGAAAGACGCGCACGTTCATTTTCAGAGCTCCTAGACCTTCCTATAAGAAGTTAGCCAAAAAGTAGCTTCGAAAAACGCTTAGGTTACGTTTCAGAGTTGCTTCTAATGTACCAAAGCTGGACTTAGACATAATTTCACTCTCACAACATTATGGCTGGTTGGAGAGGGTCCGAACCACAAGTACTGGGTCCATGGTTCTGGCCGTAAAACTGGGGGGACGGGGACGACTCCCATTAACCCCTGACTATACCGGGGATACGCTTATCACAATGCCTTTCTGGTCTGTGCTGAAGCAGGGCATTCTGGCAGCCAAGTGGCTTGAACTTTATTAGTGAGCCTGGTTACCCCCTCTCGGAACCACAGACTTAGAAATCGCCAGCTCATATACAGTGCATAAAATATATTTATATATAAACCCTTATACACCATTTTAATAAAAAATATCACAAAATTCTTCTAAGTCCCTCGGGAAGAGAGAGAGACGCGCACGTTCATTTTCAGAGCTCCTAGACCTTCCTATAAGAAGTTAGCTAAAAAGTAGCTTCGAAAAACGCTTAGGTTAAGTTTCAGAGTTGCTTCTAATGTACCAAAGCTGGACTTAGACATAATTTCACTCTCACAACATTATGGCTGGTTGGAGACAGTCCGAACCACAAGTACCGGGTCCATGGTTCTGGCCGTATACTGGGGGGACGGGGACGACTCCCATTAACCCCTGACTATACCGGGGATACGCTTATCACAATGCCTTTCTGGTCTGTGCTGAAGCAGGGCATTCTGGCAGCCAAGTGGCTTGACCTTTATTAGTGAGCCTGGTTACCCCCTCTCGGAACCACAGACTTAGAAATCGCCAGCTCATATACAGTGCATAAAATATATTTATATATATACCCTTATACACCATTTTAATAAAAAATATCACAAAATTCTTCTAAGTCCCTCGGGAAGAGAGAAAGACGCGCACGTTCATTTTCAGAGCTCCAAGACCTTCCTATAAGAAGTTAGCTAAAAAGTAGCTTCGAAAAACGCTTAGGTTAAGTTTCAGAGTTGCTTCTAATGTACCAAAGCTGGACTTAGACATAATTTCACTCTCACAACATTATGGCTGGTTGGAGAGGGTCCGAACCACAAGTACCGGGTCCATGGTTCTGGCAGTATACTGGGGGGACGGGGACGACTCCCATTAACCCCTGACTATACCGGGGATACGCTTATCACAATGCCTTTCTGGTCTGTGCTGAAGCAGGGCATTCTGGCAGCCAAGTGGCTTGACCTTTATTAGTGAGCCTGGTTACCCCCTCTCGGAACCACAGACTTAGAAATCGCCAGCTCATATACAGTGCATAAAATATATTTATATATATACCCTTATACACCATTTTAATAAAAAATATCACAAAATTCTTTTAAGTCTCTCGGGAAGAGTGAAAGACGCGCACGTTCATTTTCAGAGCTCCTAGACCTTCCTATAAGAAGTTAGCTAAAAAGTAGCTTCGAAAAACGCTTAGGTTAAGTTTCAGAGTTGCTTCTAATGTACCAAAGCTGGACTTAGACATAATTTCACTGTCACAACATTATGGCTGGTTGGAGAGGGTCCGAACCACAAGTACTGGGTCCATGGTTCTGGCCGTATACTGGGGGGACGGGGACGACTCCCATTAACCCCTGACTATACCGGGGATACGCTTATCACAATGCCTTTCTGGTCTGTGCTGAAGCAGGGCATTCTGGCAGCCAAGTGGCTTGACCTTTATTAGTGAGCCTGGTTACCCCCTCTCGGAACCACAGACTTAGAAATCGCCAGCTCATATACAGTGCATAAAATATATTTATATATAAACCCTTATACACCATTTTAATAAAAAATATCACAAAATTCTTCTAAGTCCCTCGGGAAGAGAGAGAGACGCGCACGTTCATTTTCAGAGCTCCAAGACCTTCCTATAAGAAGTTAGCTAAAAAGTAGCTTCGAAAAACGCTTAGGTTAAGTTTCAGAGTTGCTTCTAATGTACCAAAGCTGGACTTAGACATAATTTCACTCTCACAACATTATGGCTGGTTGGAGAGGGTCCGAACCACAAGTACCGGGTCCATGGTTCTGGCAGTATACTGGGGGGACGGGGACGACTCCCATTAACCCCTGACTATACCGGGGATACGCTTATCACAATGCCTTTCTGGTCTGTGCTGAAGCAGGGCATTCTGGCAGCCAAGTGGCTTGACCTTTATTAGTGAGCCTGGTTACCCCCTCTCGGAACCACAGACTTAGAAATCGCCAGCTCATATACAGTGCATAAAATATATTTATATATATACCCTTATACACCATTTTAATAAAAAATATCACAAAATTCTTCTAAGTCCCTCGGGAAGAGTGAAAGACGCGCACGTTCATTTTCAGAGCTCCTAGACCTTCCTATAAGAAGTTAGCTAAAAAGTAGCTTCGAAAAACGCTTAGGTTAAGTTTCAGAGTTGCTTCTAATGTACCAAAGCTGGACTTAGACATAATTTCACTCTCACAACATTATGGCTGGTTGGAGAGGGTCCGAACCACAAGTACTGGGTCCATGGTTCTGGCCGTATACTGGGGGGACGGGGACGACTCCCATTAACCCCTGACTATACCGGGGATACGCTTATCACAATGCCTTTCTGGTCTGTGCTGAAGCAGGGCATTCTGGCAGCCAAGTGGCTTGACCTTTATTAGTGAGCCTGGTTACCCCCTCTCGGAACCACAGACTTAGAAATCGCCAGCTCATATACAGTGCATAAAATATATTTATATATATACCCTTATACACCATTTTAATAAAAAATATCACAAAATTCTTTTAAGTCTCTCGGGAAGAGTGAAAGACGCGCACGTTCATTTTCAGAGCTCCTAGACCTTCCTATAAGAAGTTAGCTAAAAAGTAGCTTCGAAAAACGCTTAGGTTAAGTTTCAGAGTTGCTTCTAATGTACCAAAGCTGGACTTAGACATAATTTCACTCTCACAACATTATGGCTGGTTGGAGAGGGTCCGAACCACAAGTACAGGGTCCATGGTTCTGGCCGTATACTGGGGGGACGGGGACGACTCCCATTAACCCCTGACTATACCGGGGATACGCTTATCACAATGCCTTTCTGGTCTGTGCTGAAGCAGGGCATTCTGGCAGCCAAGTGGCTTGACCTTTATTAGTGAGCCTGGTTACCCCCTCTCGGAACCACAGACTTAGAAATCGCCAGCTCATATACAGTGCATAAAATATATTTATACAGTATATAAACCCTTATACACCATTTTAATAAAAAATATCACAAAATTCTTCTAAGTCCCTCGGGAAGAGAGAAAGACGCGAACGTTCATTTTCAGAGCTCCTAGACCTTCCTATAAGAAGTTAGCCAAAAAGTAGCTTCGAAAAACGCTTAGGTTAAGTTTCAGAGTTGCTTCTAATGTACCAAAGCTGGACTTAGACATAATTTCACTCTCACAACATTATGGCTGGTTGGAGACAGTCCGAACCACAAGTACCGGGTCCATGGTTCTGGCCGTATACTGGGGGGACGGGGACGACTCCCATTAACCCCTGACTATACCGGGGATACGCTTATCACAATGCCTTTCTGGTCTGTGCTGAAGCAGGGCATTCTGGCAGCCAAGTGGCTTGACCTTTATTAGTGAGCCTGGTTACCCCCTCTCGGAACCACAGACTTAGAAATCGCCAGCTCATATACAGTGCATAAAATATATTTATATATATATACCCTTATACACCATTTTAATAAAAAATATCACAAAATTCTTCTAAGTCCCTCGGGAAGAGAGAAAGACGCGCACGTTCATTTTCAGAGCTCCAAGACCTTCCTATAAGAAGTTAGCTAAAAAGTAGCTTCGAAAAACGCTTAGGTTAAGTTTCAGAGTTGCTTCTAATGTACCAAAGCTGGACTTAGACATAATTTCACTCTCACAACATTATGGCTGGTTGGAGAGGGTCCGAACCACAAGTACTGGGTCCATGGTTCTGGCCGTATACTGGGGGGACGGGGACGACTCCCATTAACCCCTGACTATACCGGGGATACGCTTATCACAATGCCTTTCTGGTCTGTGCTGAAGCAGGGCATTCTGGCAGCCAAGTGGCTTGACCTTTATTAGTGAGCCTGGTTACCCCCTCTCGGAACCACAGACTTAGAAATCGCCAGCTCATATACAGTGCATAAAATATATTTATATATATACCCTTATACACCATTTTAATAAAAAATATCACAAAATTCTTTTAAGTCTCTCGGGAAGAGTGAAAGACGCGCACGTTCATTTTCAGAGCTCCTAGACCTTCCTATAAGAAGTTAGCTAAAAAGTAGCTTCGAAAAACGCTTAGGTTAAGTTTCAGAGTTGCTTCTAATGTACCAAAGCTGGACTTAGACATAATTTCACTCTCACAACATTATGGCTGGTTGGAGAGGGTCCGAACCACAAGTACAGGGTCCATGGTTCTGGCCGTATACTGGGGGGACGGGGACGACTCCCATTAACCCCTGACTATACCGGGGATACGCTTATCACAATGCCTTTCTGGTCTGTGCTGAAGCAGGGCATTCTGGCAGCCAAGTGGCTTGACCTTTATTAGTGAGCCTGGTTACCCCCTCTCGGAACCACAGACTTAGAAATCGCCAGCTCATATACAGTGCATAAAATATATTTATACAGTATATAAACCCTTATACACCATTTTAATAAAAAATATCACAAAATTTCTTCTAAGTCCCTCGGGAAGAGAGAAAGACGCGAACGTTCATTTTCAGAGCTCCTAGACCTTCCTATAAGAAGTTAGCCAAAAAGTAGCTTCGAAAAACGCTTAGGTTAAGTTTCAGAGTTGCTTCTAATGTACCAAAGCTGGACTTAGACATAATTTCACTCTCACAACATTATGGCTGGTTGGAGACAGTCCGAACCACAAGTACCGGGTCCATGGTTCTGGCCGTATACTGGGGGGACGGGGACGACTCCCATTAACCCCTGACTATACCGGGGATACGCTTATCACAATGCCTTTCTGGTCTGTGCTGAAGCAGGGCATTCTGGCAGCCAAGTGGCTTGACCTTTATTAGTGAGCCTGGTTACCCCCTCTCGGAACCACAGACTTAGAAATCGCCAGCTCATATACAGTGCATAAAATATATTTATATATATATACCCTTATACACCATTTTAATAAAAAATATCACAAAATTCTTCTAAGTCCCTCGGGAAGAGAGAAAGACGCGCACGTTCATTTTCAGAGCTCCAAGACCTTCCTATAAGAAGTTAGCTAAAAAGTAGCTTCGAAAAACGCTTAGGTTAAGTTTCAGAGTTGCTTCTAATGTACCAAAGCTGGACTTAGACATAATTTCACTCTCACAACATTATGGCTGGTTGGAGACAGTCCGAACCACAAGTACCGGGTCCATGGTTCTGGCCGTATACTGGGGGGACGGGGACGACTCCCATTAACCCCTGACTATACCGGGGATACGCTTATCACAATGCCTTTCTGGTCTGTGCTGAAGCAGGGCATTCTGGCAGCCAAGTGGCTTGACCTTTATTAGTGAGCCTGGTTACCCCCTCTCGGAACCACAGACTTAGAAATCGCCAGCTCATATACAGTGCATAAAATATATTTATATATAAACCCTTATACACCATTTTAATAAAAAATATCACAAAATTCTTCTAAGTCCCTCGGGAAGAGAGAAAGACGCGCACGTTCATTTTCAGAGCTCCAAGACCTTCCTATAAGAAGTTAGCTAAAAAGTAGCTTCGAAAAACGCTTAGGTTAAGTTTCAGAGTTGCTTCTAATGTACCAAAGCTGGACTTAGACATAATTTCACTGTCACAACATTATGGCTGGTTGGAGAGGGTCCGAACCACAAGTACCGGGTCCATGGTTCTGGCAGTATACTGGGGGGACGGGGACGACTCCCATTAACCCCTGACTATACCGGGGATACGCTTATCACAATGCCTTTCTGGTCTGTGCTGAAGCAGGGCATTCTGGCAGCCAAGTGGCTTGACCTTTATTAGTGAGCCTGGTTACCCCCTCTCGGAACCACAGACTTAGAAATCGCCAGCTCATATACAGTGCATAAAATATATTTATATATATACCCTTATACACCATTTTAATAAAAAATATCACAAAATTCTTCTAAGTCCCTCGGGAAGAGAGAAAGACGCGCACGTTCATTTTCAGAGCTCCAAGACCTTCCTATAAGAAGTTAGCTAAAAAGTAGCTTCGAAAAACGCTTAGGTTAAGTTTCAGAGTTGCTTCTAATGTACCAAAGCTGGACTTAGACATAATTTCACTCTCACAACATTATGGCTGGTTGGAGAGGGTCCGAACCACAAGTACCGGGTCCATGGTTCTGGCAGTATACTGGGGGGACGGGGACGACTCCCATTAACCCCTGACTATACCGGGGATACGCTTATCACAATGCCTTTCTGGTCTGTGCTGAAGCAGGGCATTCTGGCAGCCAAGTGGCTTGACCTTTATTAGTGAGCCTGGTTACCCCCTCTCGGAACCACAGACTTAGAAATCGCCAGCTCATATACAGTGCATAAAATATATTTATATATATACCCTTATACACCATTTTAATAAAAAATATCACAAAATTCTTCTAAGTCCCTCGGGAAGAGTGAAAGACGCGCACGTTCATTTTCAGAGCTCCTAGACCTTCCTATAAGAAGTTAGCTAAAAAGTAGCTTCGAAAAACGCTTAGGTTAAGTTTCAGAGTTGCTTCTAATGTACCAAAGCTGGACTTAGACATAATTTCACTCTCACAACATTATGGCTGGTTGGAGAGGGTCCGAACCACAAGTACTGGGTCCATGGTTCTGGCCGTATACTGGGGGGACGGGGACGACTCCCATTAACCCCTGACTATACCGGGGATACGCTTATCACAATGCCTTTCTGGTCTGTGCTGAAGCAGGGCATTCTGGCAGCCAAGTGGCTTGACCTTTATTAGTGAGCCTGGTTACCCCCTCTCGGAACCACAGACTTAGAAATCGCCAGCTCATATACAGTGCATAAAATATATTTATATATATACCCTTATACACCATTTTAATAAAAAATATCACAAAATTCTTTTAAGTCTCTCGGGAAGAGTGAAAGACGCGCACGTTCATTTTCAGAGCTCCTAGACCTTCCTATAAGAAGTTAGCTAAAAAGTAGCTTCGAAAAACGCTTAGGTTAAGTTTCAGAGTTGCTTCTAATGTACCAAAGCTGGACTTAGACATAATTTCACTCTCACAACATTATGGCTGGTTGGAGAGGGTCCGAACCACAAGTACAGGGTCCATGGTTCTGGCCGTATACTGGGGGGACGGGGACGACTCCCATTAACCCCTGACTATACCGGGGATACGCTTATCACAATGCCTTTCTGGTCTGTGCTGAAGCAGGGCATTCTGGCAGCCAAGTGGCTTGACCTTTATTAGTGAGCCTGGTTACCCCCTCTCGGAACCACAGACTTAGAAATCGCCAGCTCATATACAGTGCATAAAATATATTTATACAGTATATAAACCCTTATACACCATTTTAATAAAAAATATCACAAAATTCTTCTAAGTCCCTCGGGAAGAGAGAAAGACGCGAACGTTCATTTTCAGAGCTCCTAGACCTTCCTATAAGAAGTTAGCCAAAAAGTAGCTTCGAAAAACGCTTAGGTTAAGTTTCAGAGTTGCTTCTAATGTACCAAAGCTGGACTTAGACATAATTTCACTCTCACAACATTATGGCTGGTTGGAGACAGTCCGAACCACAAGTACCGGGTCCATGGTTCTGGCCGTATACTGGGGGGACGGGGACGACTCCCATTAACCCCTGACTATACCGGGGATACGCTTATCACAATGCCTTTCTGGTCTGTGCTGAAGCAGGGCATTCTGGCAGCCAAGTGGCTTGACCTTTATTAGTGAGCCTGGTTACCCCCTCTCGGAACCACAGACTTAGAAATCGCCAGCTCATATACAGTGCATAAAATATATTTATATATATATACCCTTATACACCATTTTAATAAAAAATATCACAAAATTCTTCTAAGTCCCTCGGGAAGAGAGAAAGACGCGCACGTTCATTTTCAGAGCTCCAAGACCTTCCTATAAGAAGTTAGCTAAAAAGTAGCTTCGAAAAACGCTTAGGTTAAGTTTCAGAGTTGCTTCTAATGTACCAAAGCTGGACTTAGACATAATTTCACTCTCACAACATTATGGCTGGTTGGAGACAGTCCGAACCACAAGTACCGGGTCCATGGTTCTGGCCGTATACTGGGGGGACGGGGACGACTCCCATTAACCCCTGACTATACCGGGGATACGCTTATCACAATGCCTTTCTGGTCTGTGCTGAAGCAGGGCATTCTGGCAGCCAAGTGGCTTGACCTTTATTAGTGAGCCTGGTTACCCCCTCTCGGAACCACAGACTTAGAAATCGCCAGCTCATATACAGTGCATAAAATATATTTATATATAAACCCTTATACACCATTTTAATAAAAAATATCACAAAATTCTTCTAAGTCCCTCGGGAAGAGAGAAAGACGCGCACGTTCATTTTCAGAGCTCCAAGACCTTCCTATAAGAAGTTAGCTAAAAAGTAGCTTCGAAAAACGCTTAGGTTAAGTTTCAGAGTTGCTTCTAATGTACCAAAGCTGGACTTAGACATAATTTCACTGTCACAACATTATGGCTGGTTGGAGAGGGTCCGAACCACAAGTACCGGGTCCATGGTTCTGGCAGTATACTGGGGGGACGGGGACGACTCCCATTAACCCCTGACTATACCGGGGATACGCTTATCACAATGCCTTTCTGGTCTGTGCTGAAGCAGGGCATTCTGGCAGCCAAGTGGCTTGACCTTTATTAGTGAGCCTGGTTACCCCCTCTCGGAACCACAGACTTAGAAATCGCCAGCTCATATACAGTGCATAAAATATATTTATATATATACCCTTATACACCATTTTAATAAAAAATATCACAAAATTCTTTTAAGTCTCTCGGGAAGAGTGAAAGACGCGCACGTTCATTTTCAGAGCTCCAAGACCTTCCTATAAGAAGTTAGCTAAAAAGTAGCTTCGAAAAACGCTTAGGTTAAGTTTCAGAGTTGCTTCTAATGTACCAAAGCTGGACTTAGACATAATTTCACTCTCACAACATTATGGCTGGTTGGAGAGGGTCCGAACCACAAGTACCGGGTCCATGGTTCTGGCAGTATACTGGGGGGACGGGGACGACTCCCATTAACCCCTGACTATACCGGGGATACGCTTATCACAATGCCTTTCTGGTCTGTGCTGAAGCAGGGCATTCTGGCAGCCAAGTGGCTTGACCTTTATTAGTGAGCCTGGTTACCCCCTCTCGGAACCACAGACTTAGAAATCGCCAGCTCATATACAGTGCATAAAATATATTTATATATATACCCTTATACACCATTTTAATAAAAAATATCACAAAATTCTTCTAAGTCCCTCGGGAAGAGTGAAAGACGCGCACGTTCATTTTCAGAGCTCCTAGACCTTCCTATAAGAAGTTAGCCAAAAAGTAGCTTCGAAAAACGATTAGGTTAAGTTTCAGAGTTGCTTCTAATGTACCAAAGCTGGACTTAGACATAATTTCACTCTCACAACATTATGGCTGGTTGGAGACAGTCCGAACCACAAGTACCGGGTCCATGGTTCTGGCCGTATACTGGGGGGACGGGGACGACTCCCATTAACCCCTGACTATACCGGGGATACGCTTATCACAATGCCTTTCTGGTCTGTGCTGAAGCAGGGCATTCTGGCAGCCAAGTGGCTTGACCTTTATTAGTGAGCCTGGTTACCCCCTCTCGGAACCACAGACTTAGAAATCGCCAGCTCATATACAGTGCATAAAATATATTTATATATAAACCCTTATACACCATTTTAATAAAAAATATCACAAAATTCTTCTAAGTCCCTCGGGAAGAGAGAAAGACGCGCACGTTCATTTTCAGAGCTCCAAGACCTTCCTATAAGAAGTTAGCTAAAAAGTAGCTTCGAAAAACGCTTAGGTTAAGTTTCAGAGTTGCTTCTAATGTACCAAAGCTGGACTTAGACATAATTTCACTCTCACAACATTATGGCTGGTTGGAGAGGGTCCGAACCACAAGTACCGGGTCCATGGTTTTGGCAGTATACTGGGGGGACGGGGACGACTCCCATTAACCCCTGACTATACCGGGGATACGCTTATCACAATGCCTTTCTGGTCTGTGCTGAAGCAGGGCATTCTGGCAGCCAAGTGGCTTGACCTTTATTAGTGAGCCTGGTTACCCCCTCTCGGAACCACAGACTTAGAAATCGCCAGCTCATATACAGTGCATAAAATATATTTATATATATACCCTTATACACCATTTTAATAAAAAATATCACAAAATTCTTTTAAGTCTCTCGGGAAGAGTGAAAGACGCGCACGTTCATTTTCAGAGCTCCTAGACCTTCCTATAAGAAGTTAGCTAAAAAGTAGCTTCGAATAACGCTTAGGTTAAGTTTCAGAGTTGCTTCTAAAGTACCAAAGCTGGACTTAGACATAATTTCACTCTCACAACATTATGGCTGGTTGGAGACAGTCCGAACCACAAGTACCGGGTCCATGGTTCTGGCCGTATACTGGGGGGACGGGGACGACTCCCATTAACCCCTGACTATACCGGGGATACGCTTATCACAATGCCTTTCTGGTCTGTGCTGAAGCAGGGCATTCTGGCAGCCAAGTGGCTTGACCTTTATTAGTGAGCCTGGTTACCCCCTCTCGGAACCACAGACTTAGAAATCGCCAGCTCATATACAGTGCATAAAATATATTTATATATAAACCCTTATACACCATTTTAATAAAAAATATCACAAAATTCTTCTAAGTCCCTCGGGAAGAGAGAAAGACGCGCACGTTCATTTTCAGAGCTCCAAGACCTTCCTATAAGAAGTTAGCTAAAAAGTAGCTTCGAAAAACGCTTAGGTTAAGTTTCAGAGTTGCTTCTAATGTACCAAAGCTGGACTTAGACATAATTTCACTCTCACAACATTATGGCTGGTTGGAGAGGGTCCGAACCACAAGTACCGGGTCCATGGTTTTGGCAGTATACTGGGGGGACGGGGACGACTCCCATTAACCCCTGACTATACCGGGGATACGCTTATCACAATGCCTTTCTGGTCTGTGCTGAAGCAGGGCATTCTGGCAGCCAAGTGGCTTGACCTTTATTAGTGAGCCTGGTTACCCCCTCTCGGAACCACAGACTTAGAAATCGCCAGCTCATATACAGTGCATAAAATATATTTATATATATACCCTTATACACCATTTTAATAAAAAATATCACAAAATTCTTTTAAGTCTCTCGGGAAGAGTGAAAGACGCGCACGTTCATTTTCAGAGCTCCTAGACCTTCCTATAAGAAGTTAGCTAAAAAGTAGCTTCGAATAACGCTTAGGTTAAGTTTCAGAGTTGCTTCTAAAGTACCAAAGCTGGACTTAGACATAATTTCACTCTCACAACATTATGGCTGGTTGGAGAGGGTCCGAACCACAAGTACCGGGTCCATGGTTCTGGCAGTATACTGGGGGGACGGGGACGACTCCCATTAACCCCTGACTATACCGGGGATACGCTTATCACAATGCCTTTCTGGTCTGTGCTGAAGCAGGGCATTCTGGCAGCCAAGTGGCTTGACCTTTATTAGTGAGCCTGGTTACCCCCTCTCGGAACCACAGACTTAGAAATCGCCAGCTCATATACAGTGCATAAAATATATTTATATATATACCCTTATACACCATTTTAATAAAAAATATCACAAAATTCTTCTAAGTCCCTCGGGAAGAGTGAAAGACGCGCACGTTCATTTTCAGAGCTCCTAGACCTTCCTATAAGAAGTTAGCCAAAAAGTAGCTTCGAAAAACGCTTAGGTTACGTTTCAGAGTTGCTTCTAATGTACCAAAGCTGGACTTAGACATAATTTCACTCTCACAACATTATGGCTGGTTGGAGAGGGTCCGAACCACAAGTACTGGGTCCATGGTTCTGGCCGTATACTGGGGGGACGGGGACGACTCCCATTAACCCCTGACTATACCGGGGATACGCTTATCACAATGCCTTTCTGGTCTGTGCTGAAGCAGGGCATTCTGGCAGCCAAGTGGCTTGACCTTTATTAGTGAGCCTGGTTACCCCCTCTCGGAACCACAGACTTAGAAATCGCCAGCTCATATACAGTGCATAAAATATATTTATATATAAACCCTTATACACCATTTTAATAAAAAATATCACAAAATTCTTCTAAGTCCCTCGGGAAGAGAGAGAGACGCGCACGTTCATTTTCAGAGCTCCTAGACCTTCCTATAAGAAGTTAGCTAAAAAGTAGCTTCGAAAAACGCTTAGGTTAAGTTTCAGAGTTGCTTCTAATGTACCAAAGCTGGACTTAGACATAATTTCACTCTCACAACATTATGGCTGGTTGGAGACAGTCCGAACCACAAGTACCGGGTCCATGGTTCTGGCCGTATACTGGGGGGACGGGGACGACTCCCATTAACCCCTGACTATACCGGGGATACGCTTATCACAATGCCTTTCTGGTCTGTGCTGAAGCAGGGCATTCTGGCAGCCAAGTGGCTTGACCTTTATTAGTGAGCCTGGTTACCCCCTCTCGGAACCACAGACTTAGAAATCGCCAGCTCATATACAGTGCATAAAATATATTTATATATATACCCTTATACACCATTTTAATAAAAAATATCACAAAATTCTTCTAAGTCCCTCGGGAAGAGAGAAAGACGCGCACGTTCATTTTCAGAGCTCCAAGACCTTCCTATAAGAAGTTAGCTAAAAAGTAGCTTCGAAAAACGCTTAGGTTAAGTTTCAGAGTTGCTTCTAATGTACCAAAGCTGGACTTAGACATAATTTCACTCTCACAACATTATGGCTGGTTGGAGAGGGTCCGAACCACAAGTACCGGGTCCATGGTTCTGGCAGTATACTGGGGGGACGGGGACGACTCCCATTAACCCCTGACTATACCGGGGATACGCTTATCACAATGCCTTTCTGGTCTGTGCTGAAGCAGGGCATTCTGGCAGCCAAGTGGCTTGACCTTTATTAGTGAGCCTGGTTACCCCCTCTCGGAACCACAGACTTAGAAATCGCCAGCTCATATACAGTGCATAAAATATATTTATATATATACCCTTATACACCATTTTAATAAAAAATATCACAAAATTCTTTTAAGTCTCTCGGGAAGAGTGAAAGACGCGCACGTTCATTTTCAGAGCTCCTAGACCTTCCTATAAGAAGTTAGCTAAAAAGTAGCTTCGAAAAACGCTTAGGTTAAGTTTCAGAGTTGCTTCTAATGTACCAAAGCTGGACTTAGACATAATTTCACTGTCACAACATTATGGCTGGTTGGAGAGGGTCCGAACCACAAGTACTGGGTCCATGGTTCTGGCCGTATACTGGGGGGACGGGGACGACTCCCATTAACCCCTGACTATACCGGGGATACGCTTATCACAATGCCTTTCTGGTCTGTGCTGAAGCAGGGCATTCTGGCAGCCAAGTGGCTTGACCTTTATTAGTGAGCCTGGTTACCCCCTCTCGGAACCACAGACTTAGAAATCGCCAGCTCATATACAGTGCATAAAATATATTTATATATAAACCCTTATACACCATTTTAATAAAAAATATCACAAAATTCTTCTAAGTCCCTCGGGAAGAGAGAGAGACGCGCACGTTCATTTTCAGAGCTCCTAGACCTTCCTATAAGAAGTTAGCTAAAAAGTAGCTTCGAAAAACGCTTAGGTTAAGTTTCAGAGTTGCTTCTAATGTACCAAAGCTGGACTTAGACATAATTTCACTCTCACAACATTATGGCTGGTTGGAGACAGTCCGAACCACAAGTACCGGGTCCATGGTTCTGGCCGTATACTGGGGGGACGGGGACGACTCCCATTAACCCCTGACTATACCGGGGATACGCTTATCACAATGCCTTTCTGGTCTGTGCTGAAGCAGGGCATTCTGGCAGCCAAGTGGCTTGACCTTTATTAGTGAGCCTGGTTACCCCCTCTCGGAACCACAGACTTAGAAATCGCCAGCTCATATACAGTGCATAAAATATATTTATATATATACCCTTATACACCATTTTAATAAAAAATATCACAAAATTCTTCTAAGTCCCTCGGGAAGAGAGAAAGACGCGCACGTTCATTTTCAGAGCTCCAAGACCTTCCTATAAGAAGTTAGCTAAAAAGTAGCTTCGAAAAACGCTTAGGTTAAGTTTCAGAGTTGCTTCTAATGTACCAAAGCTGGACTTAGACATAATTTCACTCTCACAACATTATGGCTGGTTGGAGAGGGTCCGAACCACAAGTACCGGGTCCATGGTTCTGGCAGTATACTGGGGGGACGGGGACGACTCCCATTAACCCCTGACTATACCGGGGATACGCTTATCACAATGCCTTTCTGGTCTGTGCTGAAGCAGGGCATTCTGGCAGCCAAGTGGCTTGACCTTTATTAGTGAGCCTGGTTACCCCCTCTCGGAACCACAGACTTAGAAATCGCCAGCTCATATACAGTGCATAAAATATATTTATATATATACCCTTATACACCATTTTAATAAAAAATATCACAAAATTCTTCTAAGTCCCTCGGGAAGAGTGAAAGACGCGCACGTTCATTTTCAGAGCTCCTAGACCTTCCTATAAGAAGTTAGCTAAAAAGTAGCTTCGAAAAACGCTTAGGTTAAGTTTCAGAGTTGCTTCTAATGTACCAAAGCTGGACTTAGACATAATTTCACTCTCACAACATTATGGCTGGTTGGAGAGGGTCCGAACCACAAGTACTGGGTCCATGGTTCTGGCCGTATACTGGGGGGACGGGGACGACTCCCATTAACCCCTGACTATACCGGGGATACGCTTATCACAATGCCTTTCTGGTCTGTGCTGAAGCAGGGCATTCTGGCAGCCAAGTGGCTTGACCTTTATTAGTGAGCCTGGTTACCCCCTCTCGGAACCACAGACTTAGAAATCGCCAGCTCATATACAGTGCATAAAATATATTTATATATATACCCTTATACACCATTTTAATAAAAAATATCACAAAATTCTTCTAAGTCCCTCGGGAAGAGAGAAAGACGCGCACGTTCATTTTCAGAGCTCCAAGACCTTCCTATAAGAAGTTAGCTAAAAAGTAGCTTCGAAAAACGCTTAGGTTAAGTTTCAGAGTTGCTTCTAATGTACCAAAGCTGGACTTAGACATAATTTCACTCTCACAACATTATGGCTGGTTGGAGAGGGTCCGAACCACAAGTACCGGGTCCATGGTTCTGGCAGTATACTGGGGGGACGGGGACGACTCCCATTAACCCCTGACTATACCGGGGATACGCTTATCACAATGCCTTTCTGGTCTGTGCTGAAGCAGGGCATTCTGGCAGCCAAGTGGCTTGACCTTTATTAGTGAGCCTGGTTACCCCCTCTCGGAACCACAGACTTAGAAATCGCCAGCTCATATACAGTGCATAAAATATATTTATATATATACCCTTATACACCATTTTAATAAAAAATATCACAAAATTCTTCTAAGTCCCTCGGGAAGAGTGAAAGACGCGCACGTTCATTTTCAGAGCTCCTAGACCTTCCTATAAGAAGTTAGCTAAAAAGTAGCTTCGAAAAACGCTTAGGTTAAGTTTCAGAGTTGCTTCTAATGTACCAAAGCTGGACTTAGACATAATTTCACTCTCACAACATTATGGCTGGTTGGAGAGGGTCCGAACCACAAGTACTGGGTCCATGGTTCTGGCCGTATACTGGGGGGACGGGGACGACTCCCATTAACCCCTGACTATACCGGGGATACGCTTATCACAATGCCTTTCTGGTCTGTGCTGAAGCAGGGCATTCTGGCAGCCAAGTGGCTTGACCTTTATTAGTGAGCCTGGTTACCCCCTCTCGGAACCACAGACTTAGAAATCGCCAGCTCATATACAGTGCATAAAATATATTTATATATATACCCTTATACACCATTTTAATAAAAAATATCACAAAATTCTTTTAAGTCTCTCGGGAAGAGTGAAAGACGCGCACGTTCATTTTCAGAGCTCCTAGACCTTCCTATAAGAAGTTAGCTAAAAAGTAGCTTCGAAAAACGCTTAGGTTAAGTTTCAGAGTTGCTTCTAATGTACCAAAGCTGGACTTAGACATAATTTCACTCTCACAACATTATGGCTGGTTGGAGAGGGTCCGAACCACAAGTACAGGGTCCATGGTTCTGGCCGTATACTGGGGGGACGGGGACGACTCCCATTAACCCCTGACTATACCGGGGATACGCTTATCACAATGCCTTTCTGGTCTGTGCTGAAGCAGGGCATTCTGGCAGCCAAGTGGCTTGACCTTTATTAGTGAGCCTGGTTACCCCCTCTCGGAACCACAGACTTAGAAATCGCCAGCTCATATACAGTGCATAAAATATATTTATACAGTATATAAACCCTTATACACCATTTTAATAAAAAATATCACAAAATTCTTCTAAGTCCCTCGGGAAGAGAGAAAGACGCGCACGTTCATTTTCAGAGCTCCTAGACCTTCCTATAAGAAGTTAGCCAAAAAGTAGCTTCGAAAAACGCTTAGGTTAAGTTTCAGAGTTGCTTCTAATGTACCAAAGCTGGACTTAGACATAATTTCACTCTCACAACATTATGGCTGGTTGGAGACAGTCCGAACCACAAGTACCGGGTCCATGGTTCTGGCCGTATACTGGGGGGACGGGGACGACTCCCATTAACCCCTGACTATACCGGGGATACGCTTATCACAATGCCTTTCTGGTCTGTGCTGAAGCAGGGCATTCTGGCAGCCAAGTGGCTTGACCTTTATTAGTGAGCCTGGTTACCCCCTCTCGGAACCACAGACTTAGAAATCGCCAGCTCATATACAGTGCATAAAATATATTTATATATATATATACCCTTATACACCATTTTAATAAAAAATATCACAAAATTCTTCTAAGTCCCTCGGGAAGAGAGAAAGACGCGCACGTTCATTTTCAGAGCTCCAAGACCTTCCTATAAGAAGTTAGCTAAAAAGTAGCTTCGAAAAACGCTTAGGTTAAGTTTCAGAGTTGCTTCTAATGTACCAAAGCTGGACTTAGACATAATTTCACTCTCACAACATTATGGCTGGTTGGAGACAGTCCGAACCACAAGTACCGGGTCCATGGTTCTGGCCGTATACTGGGGGGACGGGGACGACTCCCATTAACCCCTGACTATACCGGGGATACGCTTATCACAATGCCTTTCTGGTCTGTGCTGAAGCAGGGCATTCTGGCAGCCAAGTGGCTTGACCTTTATTAGTGAGCCTGGTTACCCCCTCTCGGAACCACAGACTTAGAAATCGCCAGCTCATATACAGTGCATAAAATATATTTATATATAAACCCTTATACACCATTTTAATAAAAAATATCACAAAATTCTTCTAAGTCCCTCGGGAAGAGAGAAAGACGCGCACGTTCATTTTCAGAGCTCCAAGACCTTCCTATAAGAAGTTAGCTAAAAAGTAGCTTCGAAAAACGCTTAGGTTAAGTTTCAGAGTTGCTTCTAATGTACCAAAGCTGGACTTAGACATAATTTCACTCTCACAACATTATGGCTGGTTGGAGAGGGTCCGAACCACAAGTACCGGGTCCATGGTTCTGGCAGTATACTGGGGGGACGGGGACGACTCCCATTAACCCCTGACTATACCGGGGATACGCTTATCACAATGCCTTTCTGGTCTGTGCTGAAGCAGGGCATTCTGGCAGCCAAGTGGCTTGACCTTTATTAGTGAGCCTGGTTACCCCCTCTCGGAACCACAGACTTAGAAATCGCCAGCTCATATACAGTGCATAAAATATATTTATATATATACCCTTATACACCATTTTAATAAAAAATATCACAAAATTCTTTTAAGTCTCTCGGGAAGAGTGAAAGACGCGCACGTTCATTTTCAGAGCTCCAAGACCTTCCTATAAGAAGTTAGCTAAAAAGTAGCTTCGAAAAACGCTTAGGTTAAGTTTCAGAGTTGCTTCTAATGTACCAAAGCTGGACTTAGACATAATTTCACTCTCACAACATTATGGCTGGTTGGAGAGGGTCCGAACCACAAGTACCGGGTCCATGGTTCTGGCAGTATACTGGGGGGACGGGGACGACTCCCATTAACCCCTGACTATACCGGGGATACGCTTATCACAATGCCTTTCTGGTCTGTGCTGAAGCAGGGCATTCTGGCAGCCAAGTGGCTTGACCTTTATTAGTGAGCCTGGTTACCCCCTCTCGGAACCACAGACTTAGAAATCGCCAGCTCATATACAGTGCATAAAATATATTTATATATATACCCTTATACACCATTTTAATAAAAAATATCACAAAATTCTTTTAAGTCTCTCGGGAAGAGTGAAAGACGCGCACGTTCATTTTCAGAGCTCCTAGACCTTCCTATAAGAAGTTAGCTAAAAAGTAGCTTCGAATAACGCTTAGGTTAAGTTTCAGAGTTGCTTCTAATGTACCAAAGCTGGACTTAGACATAATTTCACTCTCACAACATTATGGCTGGTTGGAGAGGGTCCGAACCACAAGTACCGGGTCCATGGTTCTGGCAGTATACTGGGGGGACGGGGACGACTCCCATTAACCCCTGACTATACTGGGGATACGCTTATCACAATGCCTTTCTGGTCTGTGCTGAAGCAGGGCATTCTGGCAGCCAAGTGGCTTGACCTTTATTAGTGAGCCTGGTTACCCCCTCTCGGAACCACAGACTTAGAAATCGCCAGCTCATATACAGTGCATAAAATATATTTATATATATACCCTTATACACCATTTTAATAAAAAATATCACAAAATTCTTCTAAGTCCCTCGGGAAGAGTGAAAGACGCGCACGTTCATTTTCAGAGCTCCTAGACCTTCCTATAAGAAGTTAGCCAAAAAGTAGCTTCGAAAAACGCTTAGGTTACGTTTCAGAGTTGCTTCTAATGTACCAAAGCTGGACTTAGACATAATTTCACTCTCACAACATTATGGCTGGTTGGAGAGGATCCGAACCACAAGTACTGGGTCCATGGTTCTGGCCGTATACTGGGGGGACGGGGACGACTCCCATTAACCCCTGACTATACCGGGGATACGCTTATCACAATGCCTTTCTGGTCTGTGCTGAAGCAGGGCATTCTGGCAGCCAAGTGGCTTGACCTTTATTAGTGAGCCTGGTTACCCCCTCTCGGAACCACAGACTTAGAAATCGCCAGCTCATATACAGTGCATAAAATATATTTATATATAAACCCTTATACACCATTTTAATAAAAAATATCACAAAATTCTTCTAAGTCCCTCGGGAAGAGAGAGAGACGCGCACGTTCATTTTCAGAGCTCCTAGACCTTCCTATAAGAAGTTAGCTAAAAAGTAGCTTCGAAAAACGCTTAGGTTAAGTTTCAGAGTTGCTTCTAATGTACCAAAGCTGGACTTAGACATAATTTCACTCTCACAACATTATGGCTGGTTGGAGAGGGTCCGAACCACAAGTACCGGGTCCATGGTTCTGGCAGTATACTGGGGGGACGGGGACGACTCCCATTAACCCCTGACTATACCGGGGATACGCTTATCACAATGCCTTTCTGGTCTGTGCTGAAGCAGGGCATTCTGGCAGCCAAGTGGCTTGACCTTTATTAGTGAGCCTGGTTACCCCCTCTCGGAACCACAGACTTAGAAATCGCCAGCTCATATACAGTGCATAAAATATATTTATATATATACCCTTATACACCATTTTAATAAAAAATATCACAAAATTCTTCTAAGTCCCTCGGGAAGAGTGAAAGACGCGCACGTTCATTTTCAGAGCTCCTAGACCTTCCTATAAGAAGTTAGCCAAAAAGTAGCTTCGAAAAACGCTTAGGTTACGTTTCAGAGTTGCTTCTAATGTACCAAAGCTGGACTTAGACATAATTTCACTCTCACAACATTATGGCTGGTTGGAGAGGGTCCGAACCACAAGTACTGGGTCCATGGTTCTGGCCGTATACTGGGGGGACGGGGACGACTCCCATTAACCCCTGACTATACCGGGGATACGCTTATCACAATGCCTTTCTGGTCTGTGCTGAAGCAGGGCATTCTGGCAGCCAAGTGGCTTGACCTTTATTAGTGAGCCTGGTTACCCCCTCTCGGAACCACAGACTTAGAAATCGCCAGCTCATATACAGTGCATAAAATATATTTATATATAAACCCTTATACACCATTTTAATAAAAAATATCACAAAATTCTTCTAAGTCCCTCGGGAAGAGAGAGAGACGCGCACGTTCATTTTCAGAGCTCCTAGACCTTCCTATAAGAAGTTAGCTAAAAAGTAGCTTCGAAAAACGCTTAGGTTAAGTTTCAGAGTTGCTTCTAATGTACCAAAGCTGGACTTAGACATAATTTCACTCTCACAACATTATGGCTGGTTGGAGACAGTCCGAACCACAAGTACCGGGTCCATGGTTCTGGCCGTATACTGGGGGGACGGGGACGACTCCCATTAACCCCTGACTATACCGGGGATACGCTTATCACAATGCCTTTCTGGTCTGTGCTGAAGCAGGGCATTCTGGCAGCCAAGTGGCTTGACCTTTATTAGTGAGCCTGGTTACCCCCTCTCGGAACCACAGACTTAGAAATCGCCAGCTCATATACAGTGCATAAAATATATTTATATATATACCCTTATACACCATTTTAATAAAAAATATCACAAAATTCTTCTAAGTCCCTCGGGAAGAGAGAAAGACGCGCACGTTCATTTTCAGAGCTCCAAGACCTTCCTATAAGAAGTTAGCTAAAAAGTAGCTTCGAAAAACGCTTAGGTTAAGTTTCAGAGTTGCTTCTAATGTACCAAAGCTGGACTTAGACATAATTTCACTCTCACAACATTATGGCTGGTTGGAGAGGGTCCGAACCACAAGTACCGGGTCCATGGTTCTGGCAGTATACTGGGGGGACGGGGACGACTCCCATTAACCCCTGACTATACCGGGGATACGCTTATCACAATGCCTTTCTGGTCTGTGCTGAAGCAGGGCATTCTGGCAGCCAAGTGGCTTGACCTTTATTAGTGAGCCTGGTTACCCCCTCTCGGAACCACAGACTTAGAAATCGCCAGCTCATATACAGTGCATAAAATATATTTATATATATACCCTTATACACCATTTTAATAAAAAATATCACAAAATTCTTTTAAGTCTCTCGGGAAGAATGAAAGACGCGCACGTTCATTTTCAGAGCTCCTAGACCTTCCTATAAGAAGTTAGCTAAAAAGTAGCTTCGAAAAACGCTTAGGTTAAGTTTCAGAGTTGCTTCTAATGTACCAAAGCTGGACTTAGACATAATTTCACTCTCACAACATTATGGCTGGTTGGAGAGGGTCCGAACCACAAGTACTGGGTCCATGGTTCTGGCCGTATACTGGGGGGACGGGGACGACTCCCATTAACCCCTGACTATACCGGGGATACGCTTATCACAATGCCTTTCTGGTCTGTGCTGAAGCAGGGCATTCTGGCAGCCAAGTGGCTTGACCTTTATTAGTGAGCCTGGTTACCCCCTCTCGGAACCACAGACTTAGAAATCGCCAGCTCATATACAGTGCATAAAATATATTTATATATAAACCCTTATACACCATTTTAATAAAAAATATCACAAAATTCTTCTAAGTCCCTCGGGAAGAGAGAGAGACGCGCACGTTCATTTTCAGAGCTCCTAGACCTTCCTATAAGAAGTTAGCTAAAAAGTAGCTTCGAAAAACGCTTAGGTTAAGTTTCAGAGTTGCTTCTAATGTACCAAAGCTGGACTTAGACATAATTTCACTCTCACAACATTATGGCTGGTTGGAGACAGTCCGAACCACAAGTACCGGGTCCATGGTTCTGGCCGTATACTGGGGGGACGGGGACGACTCCCATTAACCCCTGACTATACCGGGGATACGCTTATCACAATGCCTTTCTGGTCTGTGCTGAAGCAGGGCATTCTGGCAGCCAAGTGGCTTGACCTTTATTAGTGAGCCTGGTTACCCCCTCTCGGAACCACAGACTTAGAAATCGCCAGCTCATATACAGTGCATAAAATATATTTATATATATACCCTTATACACCATTTTAATAAAAAATATCACAAAATTCTTCTAAGTCCCTCGGGAAGAGAGAAAGACGCGCACGTTCATTTTCAGAGCTCCAAGACCTTCCTATAAGAAGTTAGCTAAAAAGTAGCTTCGAAAAACGCTTAGGTTAAGTTTCAGAGTTGCTTCTAATGTACCAAAGCTGGACTTAGACATAATTTCACTCTCACAACATTATGGCTGGTTGGAGAGGGTCCGAACCACAAGTACCGGGTCCATGGTTCTGGCAGTATACTGGGGGGACGGGGACGACTCCCATTAACCCCTGACTATACCGGGGATACGCTTATCACAATGCCTTTCTGGTCTGTGCTGAAGCAGGGCATTCTGGCAGCCAAGTGGCTTGACCTTTATTAGTGAGCCTGGTTACCCCCTCTCGGAACCACAGACTTAGAAATCGCCAGCTCATATACAGTGCATAAAATATATTTATATATATACCCTTATACACCATTTTAATAAAAAATATCACAAAATTCTTTTAAGTCTCTCGGGAAGAGTGAAAGACGCGCACGTTCATTTTCAGAGCTCCTAGACCTTCCTATAAGAAGTTAGCTAAAAAGTAGCTTCGAAAAACGCTTAGGTTAAGTTGCAGAGTTGCTTCTAATGTACCAAAGCTGGACTTAGACATAATTTCACTCTCACAACATTATGGCTGGTTGGAGAGGGTCCGAACCACAAGTACAGGGTCCATGGTTCTGGCCGTATACTGGGGGGACGGGGACGACTCCCATTAACCCCTGACTATACCGGGGATACGCTTATCACAATGCCTTTCTGGTCTGTGCTGAAGCAGGGCATTCTGGCAGCCAAGTGGCTTGACCTTTATTAGTGAGCCTGGTTACCCCCTCTCGGAACCACAGACTTAGAAATCGCCAGCTCATATACAGTGCATAAAATATATTTATACAGTATATAAACCCTTATACACCATTTTAATAAAAAATATCACAAAATTCTTCTAAGTCCCTCGGGAAGAGAGAAAGACGCGCACGTTCATTTTCAGAGCTCCTAGACCTTCCTATAAGAAGTTAGCTAAAAAGTAGCTTCGAAAAACGCTTAGGTTAAGTTTCAGAGTTGCTTCTAATGTACCAAAGCTGGACTTAGACATAATTTCACTCTCACAACATTATGGCTGGTTGGAGAGGGTCCGAACCTCAAGTACCGGGTCCATGGTTCTGGCAGTATACTGGGGGGACGGGGACGACTCCCATTAACCCCTGACTATACCGGGGATACGCTTATCACAATGCCTTTCTGGTCTGTGCTGAAGCAGGGCATTCTGGCAGCCAAGTGGCTTGACCTTTATTAGTGAGCCTGGTTACCCCCTCTCGGAACCACAGACTTAGAAATCGCCAGCTCATATACAGTGCATAAAATATATTTATATATATACCCTTATACACCATTTTAATAAAAAATATCACAAAATTCTTCTAAGTCCCTCGGGAAGAGTGAAAGACGCGCACGTTCATTTTCAGAGCTCCTAGACCTTCCTATAAGAAGTTAGCCAAAAAGTAGCTTCGAAAAACGCTTAGGTTAAGTTTCAGAGTTGCTTCTAATGTACCAAAGCTGGACTTAGACATAATTTCACTCTCACAACATTATGGCTGGTTGGAGAGGGTCCGAACCACAAGTACAGGGTCCATGGTTCTGGCCGTATACTGGGGGGACGGGGACGACTCCCATTAACCCCTGACTATACCGGGGATACGCTTATCACAATGCCTTTCTGGTCTGTGCTGAAGCAGGGCATTCTGGCAGCCAAGTGGCTTGACCTTTATTAGTGAGCCTGGTTACCCCCTCTCGGAACCACAGACTTAGAAATCGCCAGCTCATATACAGTGCATAAAATATATTTATATATATACCCTTATACACCATTTTAATAAAAAATATCACAAAATTCTTCTAAGTCCCTCGGGAAGAGAGAAAGACGCGCACGTTCATTTTCAGAGCTCCTAGACCTTCCTATAAGAAGTTAGCTAAAAAGTAGCTTCGAAAAACGCTTAGGTTAAGTTTCAGAGTTGCTTCTAATGTACCAAAGCTGGACTTAGACATAATTTCACTCTCACAACATTATGGCTGGTTGGAGAGGGTCCGAACCTCAAGTACCGGGTCCATGGTTCTGGCAGTATACTGGGGGGACGGGGACGACTCCCATTAACCCCTGACTATACCGGGGATACGCTTATCACAATGCCTTTCTGGTCTGTGCTGAAGCAGGGCATTCTGGCAGCCAAGTGGCTTGACCTTTATTAGTGAGCCTGGTTACCCCCTCTCGGAACCACAGACTTAGAAATCGCCAGCTCATATACAGTGCATAAAATATATTTATATATATACCCTTATACACCATTTTAATAAAAAATATCACAAAATTCTTCTAAGTCCCTCGGGAAGAGAGAAAGACGCGCACGTTCATTTTCAGAGCTCCTAGACCTTCCTATAAGAAGTTAGCTAAAAAGTAGCTTCGAAAAACGCTTAGGTTAAGTTTCAGAGTTGCTTCTAATGTACCAAAGCTGGACTTAGACATAATTTCACTCTCACAACATTATGGCTGGTTGGAGAGGGTCCGAACCTCAAGTACCGGGTCCATGGTTCTGGCAGTATACTGGGGGGACGGGGACGACTCCCATTAACCCCTGACTATACCGGGGATACGCTTATCACAATGCCTTTCTGGTCTGTGCTGAAGCAGGGCATTCTGGCAGCCAAGTGGCTTGACCTTTATTAGTGAGCCTGGTTACCCCCTCTCGGAACCACAGACTTAGAAATCGCCAGCTCATATACAGTGCATAAAATATATTTATATATATACCCTTATACACCATTTTAATAAAAAATATCACAAAATTCTTCTAAGTCCCTCGGGAAGAGTGAAAGACGCGCACGTTCATTTTCAGAGCTCCTAGACCTTCCTATAAGAAGTTAGCCAAAAAGTAGCTTCGAAAAACGCTTAGGTTACGTTTCAGAGTTGCTTCTAATGTACCAAAGCTGGACTTAGACATAATTTCACTCTCACAACATTATGGCTGGTTGGAGACAGTCCGAACCACAAGTACCGGGTCCATGGTTCTGGCCGTATACTGGGGGGACGGGGACGACTCCCATTAACCCCTGACTATACCGGGGATACGCTTATCACAATGCCTTTCTGGTCTGTGCTGAAGCAGGGCATTCTGGCAGCCAAGTGGCTTGACCTTTATTAGTGAGCCTGGTTACCCCCTCTCGGAACCACAGACTTAGAAATCGCCAGCTCATATACAGTGCATAAAATATATTTATATATATACCCTTATACACCATTTTAATAAAAAATATCACAAAATTCTTCTAAGTCCCTCGGGAAGAGAGAAAGACGCGCACGTTCATTTTCAGAGCTCCTAGACCTTCCTATAAGAAGTTAGCCAAAAAGTAGCTTCGAAAAACGCTTAGGTTAAGTTTCAGAGTTGCTTCTAATGTACCAAAGCTGGACTTAGACATAATTTCACTCTCACAACATTATGGCTGGTTGGAGAGGGTCCGAACCACAAGTACAGGGTCCATGGTTCTGGCCGTATACTGGGGGGACGGGGACGACTCCCATTAACCCCTGACTATACCGGGGATACGCTTATCACAATGCCTTTCTGGTCTGTGCTGAAGCAGGGCATTCTGGCAGCCAAGTGGCTTGACCTTTATTAGTGAGCCTGGTTACCCCCTCTCGGAACCACAGACTTAGAAATCGCCAGCTCATATACAGTGCATAAAATATATTTATACAGTATATAAACCCTTATACACCATTTTAATAAAAAATATCACAAAATTCTTCTAAGTCCCTCGGGAAGAGAGAAAGACGCGCACGTTCATTTTCAGAGCTCCTAGACCTTCCTATAAGAAGTTAGCTAAAAAGTAGCTTCGAAAAACGCTTAGGTTAAGTTTCAGAGTTGCTTCTAATGTACCAAAGCTGGACTTAGACATAATTTCACTCTCACAACATTATGGCTGGTTGGAGAGGGTCCGAACCTCAAGTACCGGGTCCATGGTTCTGGCAGTATACTGGGGGGACGGGGACGACTCCCATTAACCCCTGACTATACCGGGGATACGCTTATCACAATGCCTTTCTGGTCTGTGCTGAAGCAGGGCATTCTGGCAGCCAAGTGGCTTGACCTTTATTAGTGAGCCTGGTTACCCCCTCTCGGAACCACAGACTTAGAAATCGCCAGCTCATATACAGTGCATAAAATATATTTATATATATACCCTTATACACCATTTTAATAAAAAATATCACAAAATTCTTCTAAGTCCCTCGGGAAGAGTGAAAGACGCGCACGTTCATTTTCAGAGCTCCTAGACCTTCCTATAAGAAGTTAGCCAAAAAGTAGCTTCGAAAAACGCTTAGGTTACGTTTCAGAGTTGCTTCTAATGTACCAAAGCTGGACTTAGACATAATTTCACTCTCACAACATTATGGCTGGTTGGAGACAGTCCGAACCACAAGTACCGGGTCCATGGTTCTGGCCGTATACTGGGGGGACGGGGACGACTCCCATTAACCCCTGACTATACCGGGGATACGCTTATCACAATGCCTTTCTGGTCTGTGCTGAAGCAGGGCATTCTGGCAGCCAAGTGGCTTGACCTTTATTAGTGAGCCTGGTTACCCCCTCTCGGAACCACAGATTTAGAAATCGCCAGCTCATATACAGTGCATAAAATATATTTATATATATACCCTTATACACCATTTTAATAAAAAATATCACAAAATTCTTCTAAGTCCCTCGGGAAGAGAGAAAGACGCGCACGTTCATTTTCAGAGCTCCAAGACCTTCCTATAAGAAGTTAGCTAAAAAGTAGCTTCGAAAAACGCTTAGGTTAAGTTTCAGAGTTGCTTCTAATGTACCAAAGCTGGACTTAGACATAATTTCACTCTCACAACATTATGGCTGGTTGGAGACAGTCCGAACCACAAGTACCGGGTCCATGGTTCTGGCCGTATACTGGGGGGACGGGGACGACTCCCATTAACCCCTGACTATACCGGGGATACGCTTATCACAATGCCTTTCTGGTCTGTGCTGAAGCAGGGCATTCTGGCAGCCAAGTGGCTTGACCTTTATTAGTGAGCCTGGTTACCCCCTCTCGGAACCACAGACTTAGAAATCGCCAGCTCATATACAGTGCATAAAATATATTTATATATAAACCCTTATACACCATTTTAATAAAAAATATCACAAAATTCTTCTAAGTCCCTCGGGAAGAGAGAAAGACGCGCACGTTCATTTTCAGAGCTCCAAGACCTTCCTATAAGAAGTTAGCTAAAAAGTAGCTTCGAAAAACGCTTAGGTTAAGTTTCAGATTTGCTTCTAATGTACCAAAGCTGGACTTAGACATAATTTCACTCTCACAACATTATGGCTGGTTGGAGAGGGTCCGAACCACAAGTACCGGGTCCATGGTTCTGGCAGTATACTGGGGGGACGGGGACGACTCCCATTAACCCCTGACTATACCGGGGATACGCTTATCACAATGCCTTTCTGGTCTGTGCTGAAGCAGGGCATTCTGGCAGCCAAGTGGCTTGACCTTTATTAGTGAGCCTGGTTACCCCCTCTCGGAACCACAGACTTAGAAATCGCCAGCTCATATACAGTGCATAAAATATATTTATATATATACCCTTATACACCATTTTAATAAAAAATATCACAAAATTCTTCTAAGTCCCTCGGGAAGAGTGAAAGACGCGCACGTTCATTTTCAGAGCTCCTAGACCTTCCTATAAGAAGTTAGCTAAAAAGTAGCTTCGAAAAACGCTTAGGTTAAGTTTCAGAGTTGCTTCTAATGTACCAAAGCTGGACTTAGATATAATTTCACTCACAACATTATGGCTGGTTGGAGAGGGTCCGAACCACAAGTACCGGGTCCATGGTTCTGGCAGTATACTGGGGGGACGGGGACGACTCCCATTAACCCCTGACTATACCGGGGATACGCTTATCACAATGCCTTTCTGGTCTGTGCTGAAGCAGGGCATTCTGGCAGCCAAGTGGCTTGACCTTTATTAGTGAGCCTGGTTACCCCCTCTCGGAACCACAGACTTAGAAATCGCCAGCTCATATACAGTGCATAAAATATATTTATATATATACCCTTATACACCATTTTAATAAAAAATATCACAAAATTCTTCTAAGTCCCTCGGGAAGAGTGAAAGACGCGCACGTTCATTTTCAGAGCTCCTAGACCTTCCTATAAGAAGTTAGCTAAAAAGTAGCTTCGAAAAACGCTTAGGTTAAGTTTCAGAGTTGCTTCTAATGTACCAAAGCTGGACTTAGACATAATTTCACTCTCACAACATTATGGCTGGTTGGAGAGGGTCCGAACCACAAGTACCGGGTCCATGGTTCTGGCAGTATACTGGGGGGACGGGGACGACTCCCATTAACCCCTGACTATACCGGGGATACGCTTATCACAATGCCTTTCTGGTCTGTGCTGAAGCAGGGCATTCTGGCAGCCAAGTGGCTTGACCTTTATTAGTGAGCCTGGTTACCCCCTCTCGGAACCACAGACTTAGAAATCGCCAGCTCATATACAGTGCATAAAATATATTTATATATATACCCTTATACACCATTTTAATAAAAAATATCACAAAATTCTTCTAAGTCCCTCGGGAAGAGTGAAAGACGCGCACGTTCATTTTCAGAGCTCCTAGACCTTCCTATAAGAAGTTAGCCAAAAAGTAGCTTCGAAAAACGCTTAGGTTACGTTTCAGAGTTGCTTCTAATGTACCAAAGCTGGACTTAGACATAATTTCACTCTCACAACATTATGGCTGGTTGGAGAGGGTCCGAACCACAAGTACCGGGTCCATGGTTCTGGCAGTATACTGGGGGGACGGGGACGACTCCCATTAACCCCTGACTATACCGGGGATACGCTTATCACAATGCCTTTCTGGTCTGTGCTGAAGCAGGGCATTCTGGCAGCCAAGTGGCTTGACCTTTATTAGTGAGCCTGGTTACCCCCTCTCGGAACCACAGACTTAGAAATCGCCAGCTCATATACAGTGCATAAAATATATTTATATATATACCCTTATACACCATTTTAATAAAAAATATCACAAAATTCTTCTAAGTCCCTCGGGAAGAGAGAGAGACGCGCACGTTCATTTTCAGAGCTCCTAGACCTTCCTATAAGAAGTTAGCTAAAAAGTAGCTTCGAAAAACGCTTAGGTTAAGTTTCAGAGTTGCTTCTAATGTACCAAAGCTGGACTTAGACATAATTTCACTCTCACAACATTATGGCTGGTTGGAGACAGTCCGAACCACAAGTACCGGGTCCATGGTTCTGGCCGTATACTGTTGGGACGGGGACGACTCCCATTAACCCCTGACTATACCGGGGATACGCTTATCACAATGCCTTTCTGGTCTGTGCTGAAGCAGGGCATTCTGGCAGCCAAGTTGCTTGACCTTTATTAGTGAGCCTGGTTACCCCCTCTCGGAACCACAGACTTAGAAATCGCCAGCTCATATACAGTGCATAAAATATATTTATATATATACCCTTATACACCATTTTAATAAAAAATATCACAAAATTCTTCTAAGTCCCTCGGGAAGAGAGAAAGACGCGCACGTTCATTTTCAGAGCTCCAAGACCTTCCTATAAGAAGTTAGCTAAAAAGTAGCTTCGAAAAACGCTTAGGTTAAGTTTCAGAGTTGCTTCTAATGTACCAAAGCTGGACTTAGACATAATTTCACTCTCACAACATTATGGCTGGTTGGAGAGGGTCCGAACCACAAGTACCGGGTCCATGGTTCTGGCAGTATACTGGGGGGACGGGGACGACTCCCATTAACCCCTGACTATACCGGGGATACGCTTATCACAATGCCTTTCTGGTCTGTGCTGAAGCAGGGCATTCTGGCAGCCAAGTGGCTTGACCTTTATTAGTGAGCCTGGTTACCCCCTCTCGGAACCACAGACTTAGAAATCGCCAGCTCATATACAGTGCATAAAATATATTTATATATATACCCTTATACACCATTTTAATAAAAAATATCACAAAATTCTTTTAAGTCTCTCGGGAAGAGTGAAAGACGCGCACGTTCATTTTCAGAGCTCCTAGACCTTCCTATAAGAAGTTAGCTAAAAAGTAGCTTCGAAAAACGCTTAGGTTAAGTTTCAGAGTTGCTTCTAATGTACCAAAGCTGGACTTAGACATAATTTCACTCTCACAACATTATGGCTGGTTGGAGAGGGTCCGAACCACAAGTACTGGGTCCATGGTTCTGGCCGTATACTTGGGGGACGGGGACGACTCCCATTAACCCCTGACTATACCGGGGATACGCTTATCACAATGCCTTTCTGGTCTGTGCTGAAGCAGGGCATTCTGGCAGCCAAGTGGCTTGACCTTTATTAGTGAGCCTGGTTACCCCCTCTCGGAACCACAGACTTAGAAATCGCCAGCTCATATACAGTGCATAAAATATATTTATATATATACCCTTATACACCATTTTAATAAAAAATATCACAAAATTCTTTAAAGTCTCTCGGGAAGAGTGAAAGACGCGCACGTTCATTTTCAGAGCTCCTAGACCTTCCTATAAGAAGTTAGCTAAAAAGTAGCTTCGAAAAACGCTTAGGTTAAGTTGCAGAGTTGCTTCTAATGTACCAAAGCTGGACTTAGACATAATTTCACTCTCACAACATTATGGCTGGTTGGAGAGGGTCCGAACCACAAGTACAGGGTCCATGGTTCTGGCCGTATACTGGGGGGACGGGGACGACTCCCATTAACCCCTGACTATACCGGGGATACGCTTATCACAATGCCTTTCTGGTCTGTGCTGAAGCAGGGCATTCTGGCAGCCAAGTGGCTTGACCTTTATTAGTGAGCCTGGTTACCCCCTCTCGGAACCACAGACTTAGAAATCGCCAGCTCATATACAGTGCATAAAATATATTTATACAGTATATAAACCCTTATAAACCATTTTAATAAAAAATATCACAAAATTCTTCTAAGTCCCTCGGGAAGAGAGAAAGACGCGCACGTTCATTTTCAGAGCTCCTAGACCTTCCTATAAGAAGTTAGCTAAAAAGTAGCTTCGAAAAACGCTTAGGTTAAGTTTCAGAGTTGCTTCTAATGTACCAAAGCTGGACTTAGACATAATTTCACTCTCACAACATTATGGCTGGTTGGAGAGGGTCCGAACCTCAAGTACCGGGTCCATGGTTCTGGCAGTATACTGGGGGGACGGGGACGACTCCCATTAACCCCTGACTATACCGGGGATACGCTTATCACAATGCCTTTCTGGTCTGTGCTGAAGCAGGGCATTCTGGCAGCCAAGTGGCTTGACCTTTATTAGTGAGCCTGGTTACCCCCTCTCGGAACCACAGACTTAGAAATCGCCAGCTCATATACAGTGCATAAAATATATTTATATATATACCCTTATACACCATTTTAATAAAAAATATCACAAAATTCTTTTAAGTCTCTCGGGAAGAGTGAAAGACGCGCACGTTCATTTTCAGAGCTCCTAGACCTTCCTATAAGAAGTTAGCTAAAAAGTAGCTTCGAATAACGCTTAGGTTAAGTTTCAGAGTTGCTTCTAATGTACCAAAGCTGGACTTAGACATAATTTCACTCTCACAACATTATGGCTGGTTGGAGAGGGTCCGAACCACAAGTACCGGGTCCATGGTTCTGGCAGTATACTGGGGGGACGGGGACGACTCCCATTAACCCCTGACTATACTGGGGATACGCTTATCACAATGCCTTTCTGGTCTGTGCTGAAGCAGGGCATTCTGGCAGCCAAGTGGCTTGACCTTTATTAGTGAGCCTGGTTACCCCCTCTCGGAACCACAGACTTAGAAATCGCCAGCTCATATACAGTGCATAAAATATATTTATATATATACCCTTATACACCATTTTAATAAAAAATATCACAAAATTCTTCTAAGTCCCTCGGGAAGAGTGAAAGACGCGCACGTTCATTTTCAGAGCTCCTAGACCTTCCTATAAGAAGTTAGCTAAAAAGTAGCTTCGAAAAACGCTTAGGTTAAGTTTCAGAGTTGCTTCTAATGTACCAAAGCTGGACTTAGACATAATTTCACTCTCACAACATTATGGCTGGTTGGAGAGGGTCCGAACCACAAGTACCGGGTCCATGGTTCTGGCAGTATACTGGGGGGACGGGGACGACTCCCATTAACCCCTGACTATACCGGGGATACGCTTATCACAATGCCTTTCTGGTCTGTGCTGAAGCAGGGCATTCTGGCAGCCAAGTGGCTTGACCTTTATTAGTGAGCCTGGTTACCCCCTCTCGGAACCACAGACTTAGAAATCGCCAGCTCATATACAGTGCATAAAATATATTTATATATATACCCTTATACACCATTTTAATAAAAAATATCACAAAATTCTTCTAAGTCCCTCGGGAAGAGTGAAAGACGCGCACGTTCATTTTCAGAGCTCCTAGACCTTCCTATAAGAAGTTAGCCAAAAAGTAGCTTCGAAAAACGCTTAGGTTACGTTTCAGAGTTGCTTCTAATGTACCAAAGCTGGACTTAGACATAATTTCACTCTCACAACATTATGGCTGGTTGGAGAGGGTCCGAACCACAAGTACCGGGTCCATGGTTCTGGCAGTATACTGGGGGGACGGGGACGACTCCCATTAACCCCTGACTATACCGGGGATACGCTTATCACAATGCCTTTCTGGTCTGTGCTGAAGCAGGGCATTCTGGCAGCCAAGTGGCTTGACCTTTATTAGTGAGCCTGGTTACCCCCTCTCGGAACCACAGACTTAGAAATCGCCAGCTCATATACAGTGCATAAAATATATTTATATATATACCCTTATACACCATTTTAATAAAAAATATCACAAAATTCTTCTAAGTCCCTCGGGAAGAGAGAGAGACGCGCACGTTCATTTTCAGAGCTCCTAGACCTTCCTATAAGAAGTTAGCTAAAAAGTAGCTTCGAAAAACGCTTAGGTTAAGTTTCAGAGTTGCTTCTAATGTACCAAAGCTGGACTTAGACATAATTTCACTCTCACAACATTATGGCTGGTTGGAGACAGTCCGAACCACAAGTACCGGGTCCATGGTTCTGGCCGTATACTGTTGGGACGGGGACGACTCCCATTAACCCCTGACTATACCGGGGATACGCTTATCACAATGCCTTTCTGGTCTGTGCTGAAGCAGGGCATTCTGGCAGCCAAGTTGCTTGACCTTTATTAGTGAGCCTGGTTACCCCCTCTCGGAACCACAGACTTAGAAATCGCCAGCTCATATACAGTGCATAAAATATATTTATATATATACCCTTATACACCATTTTAATAAAAAATATCACAAAATTCTTCTAAGTCCCTCGGGAAGAGAGAAAGACGCGCACGTTCATTTTCAGAGCTCCAAGACCTTCCTATAAGAAGTTAGCTAAAAAGTAGCTTCGAAAAACGCTTAGGTTAAGTTTCAGAGTTGCTTCTAATGTACCAAAGCTGGACTTAGACATAATTTCACTCTCACAACATTATGGCTGGTTGGAGAGGGTCCGAACCACAAGTACCGGGTCCATGGTTCTGGCAGTATACTGGGGGGACGGGGACGACTCCCATTAACCCCTGACTATACCGGGGATACGCTTATCACAATGCCTTTCTGGTCTGTGCTGAAGCAGGGCATTCTGGCAGCCAAGTGGCTTGACCTTTATTAGTGAGCCTGGTTACCCCCTCTCGGAACCACAGACTTAGAAATCGCCAGCTCATATACAGTGCATAAAATATATTTATATATATACCCTTATACACCATTTTAATAAAAAATATCACAAAATTCTTTTAAGTCTCTCGGGAAGAGTGAAAGACGCGCACGTTCATTTTCAGAGCTCCTAGACCTTCCTATAAGAAGTTAGCTAAAAAGTAGCTTCGAAAAACGCTTAGGTTAAGTTTCAGAGTTGCTTCTAATGTACCAAAGCTGGACTTAGACATAATTTCACTCTCACAACATTATGGCTGGTTGGAGAGGGTCCGAACCACAAGTACTGGGTCCATGGTTCTGGCCGTATACTTGGGGGACGGGGACGACTCCCATTAACCCCTGACTATACCGGGGATACGCTTATCACAATGCCTTTCTGGTCTGTGCTGAAGCAGGGCATTCTGGCAGCCAAGTGGCTTGACCTTTATTAGTGAGCCTGGTTACCCCCTCTCGGAACCACAGACTTAGAAATCGCCAGCTCATATACAGTGCATAAAATATATTTATATATATACCCTTATACACCATTTTAATAAAAAATATCACAAAATTCTTTAAAGTCTCTCGGGAAGAGTGAAAGACGCGCACGTTCATTTTCAGAGCTCCTAGACCTTCCTATAAGAAGTTAGCTAAAAAGTAGCTTCGAAAAACGCTTAGGTTAAGTTGCAGAGTTGCTTCTAATGTACCAAAGCTGGACTTAGACATAATTTCACTCTCACAACATTATGGCTGGTTGGAGAGGGTCCGAACCACAAGTACAGGGTCCATGGTTCTGGCCGTATACTGGGGGGACGGGGACGACTCCCATTAACCCCTGACTATACCGGGGATACGCTTATCACAATGCCTTTCTGGTCTGTGCTGAAGCAGGGCATTCTGGCAGCCAAGTGGCTTGACCTATATTAGTGAGCCTGGTTACCCCCTCTCGGAACCACAGACTTAGAAATCGCCAGCTCATATACAGTGCATAAAATATATTTATACAGTATATAAACCCTTATAAACCATTTTAATAAAAAATATCACAAAATTCTTCTAAGTCCCTCGGGAAGAGAGAAAGACGCGCACGTTCATTTTCAGAGCTCCTAGACCTTCCTATAAGAAGTTAGCTAAAAAGTAGCTTCGAAAAACGCTTAGGTTAAGTTTCAGAGTTGCTTCTAATGTACCAAAGCTGGACTTAGACATAATTTCACTCTCACAACATTATGGCTGGTTGGAGAGGGTCCGAACCTCAAGTACCGGGTCCATGGTTCTGGCAGTATACTGGGGGGACGGGGACGACTCCCATTAACCCCTGACTATACCGGGGATACGCTTATCACAATGCCTTTCTGGTCTGTGCTGAAGCAGGGCATTCTGGCAGCCAAGTGGCTTGACCTTTATTAGTGAGCCTGGTTACCCCCTCTCGGAACCACAGACTTAGAAATCGCCAGCTCATATACAGTGCATAAAATATATTTATATATATACCCTTATACACCATTTTAATAAAAAATATCACAAAATTCTTCTAAGTCCCTCGGGAAGAGTGAAAGACGCGCACGTTCATTTTCAGAGCTCCTAGACCTTCCTATAAGAAGTTAGCCAAAAAGTAGCTTCGAAAAACGCTTAGGTTAAGTTTCAGAGTTGCTTCTAATGTACCAAAGCTGGACTTAGACATAATTTCACTCTCACAACATTATGGCTGGTTGGAGACAGTCCGAACCACAAGTACCGGGTCCATGGTTCTGGCCGTATACTGGGGGGACGGGGACGACTCCCATTAACCCCTGACTATACCGGGGATACGCTTATCACAATGCCTTTCTGGTCTGTGCTGAAGCAGGGCATTCTGGCAGCCAAGTGGCTTGACCTTTATTAGTGAGCCTGGTTACCCCCTCTCGGAACCACAGACTTAGAAATCGCCAGCTCATATACAGTGCATAAAATATATTTATATATATACCCTTATACACCATTTTAATAAAAAATATCACAAAATTCTTCTAAGTCCCTCGGGAAGAGTGAAAGACGCGCACGTTCATTTTCAGAGCTCCTAGACCTTCCTATAAGAAGTTAGCCAAAAAGTAGCTTCGAAAAACGCTTAGGTTAAGTTTCAGAGTTGCTTCTAATGTACCAAAGCTGGACTTAGACATAATTTCACTCTCACAACATTATGGCTGGTTGGAGACAGTCCGAACCACAAGTACCGGGTCCATGGTTCTGGCCGTATACTGGGGGGACGGGGACGACTCCCATTAACCCCTGACTATACCGGGGATACGCTTATCACAATGCCTTTCTGGTCTGTGCTGAAGCAGGGCATTCTGGCAGCCAAGTGGCTTGACCTTTATTAGTGAGCCTGGTTACCCCCTCTCGGAACCACAGACTTAGAAATCGCCAGCTCATATACAGTGCATAAAATATATTTATATATATACCCTTATACACCATTTTAATAAAAAATATCACAAAATTCTTCTAAGTCCCTCGGGAAGAGAGAAAGACGCGCACGTTCATTTTCAGAGCTCCAAGACCTTCCTATAAGAAGTTAGCTAAAAAGTAGCTTCGAAAAACGCTTAGGTTAAGTTTCAGAGTTGCTTCTAATGTACCAAAGCTGGACTTAGACATAATTTCACTCTCACAACATTATGGCTGGTTGGAGACAGTCCGAACCACAAGTACCGGGTCCATGGTTCTGGCCGTATACTGGGGGGACGGGGACGACTCCCATTAACCCCTGACTATACCGGGGATACGCTTATCACAATGCCTTTCTGGTCTGTGCTGAAGCAGGGCATTCTGGCAGCCAAGTGGCTTGACCTTTATTAGTGAGCCTGGTTACCCCCTCTCGGAACCACAGACTTAGAAATCGCCAGCTCATATACAGTGCATAAAATATATTTATATATAAACCCTTATACACCATTTTAATAAAAAATATCACAAAATTCTTCTAAGTCCCTCGGGAAGAGTGAAAGACGCGCACGTTCATTTTCAGAGCTCCTAGACCTTCCTATAAGAAGTTAGCTAAAAAGTAGCTTCGAAAAACGCTTAGGTTAAGTTTCAGAGTTGCTTCTAATGTACCAAAGCTGGACTTAGACATAATTTCACTCACAACATTATGGCTGGTTGGAGACAGTCCGAACCACAATTACCGGGTCCATGGTTCTGGCCGTATACTGGGGGGACGGGGACGACTCCCATTAACCCCTGACTATACCGGGGATACGCTTATCACAATGCCTTTCTGGTCTGTGCTGAAGCAGCGCATTCTGGCAGCCAAGTGGCTTGACCTTTATTAGTGAGCCTGGTTACCCCCTCTCGGAACCACAGACTTAGAAATCGCCAGCTCATATACAGTGCATAAAATATATTTATATATAAACCCTTATACACCATTTTAATAAAAAATATCACAAAATTCTTCTAAGTCCCTCGGGAAGAGAGAGAGACGCGCACGTTCATTTTCAGAGCTCCTAGACCTTCCTATAAGAAGTTAGCTAAAAAGTAGCTTCGAAAAACGCTTAGGTTAAGTTTCAGAGTTGCTTCTAATGTACCAAAGCTGGACTTAGACATAATTTCACTCTCACAACATTATGGCTGGTTGGAGACAGTCCGAACCACAAGTACCGGGTCCATGGTTCTGGCCGTATACTGGGGGGACGGGGACGACTCCCATTAACCCCTGACTATACCGGGGATACGCTTATCACAATGCCTTTCTGGTCTGTGCTGAAGCAGGGCATTCTGGCAGCCAAGTGGCTTGACCTTTATTAGTGAGCCTGGTTACCCCCTCTCGGAACCACAGACTTAGAAATCGCCAGCTCATATACAGTGCATAAAATATATTTATATATATACCCTTATACACCATTTTAATAAAAAATATCACAAAATTCTTCTAAGTCCCTCGGGAAGAGAGAAAGACGCGCACGTTCATTTTCAGAGCTCCAAGACCTTCCTATAAGAAGTTAGCTAAAAAGTAGCTTCGAAAAACGCTTAGGTTAAGTTTCAGAGTTGCTTCTAATGTACCAAAGCTGGACTTAGACATAATTTCACTCTCACAACATTATGGCTGGTTGGAGAGGGTCCGAACCACAAGTACCGGGTCCATGGTTCTGGCAGTATACTGGGGGGACGGGGACGACTCCCATTAACCCCTGACTATACCGGGGATACGCTTATCACAATGCCTTTCTGGTCTGTGCTGAAGCAGGGCATTCTGGCAGCCAAGTGGCTTGACCTTTATTAGTGAGCCTGGTTACCCCCTCTCGGAACCACAGACTTAGAAATCGCCAGCTCATATACAGTGCATAAAATATATTTATATATATACCCTTATACACCATTTTAATAAAAAATATCACAAAATTCTTTTAAGTCTCTCGGGAAGAGTGAAAGACGCGCACGTTCATTTTCAGAGCTCCTAGACCTTCCTATAAGAAGTTAGCTAAAAAGTAGCTTCGAAAAACGCTTAGGTTAAGTTTCAGAGTTGCTTCTAATGTACCAAAGCTGGACTTAGACATAATTTCACTCTCACAACATTATGGCTGGTTGGAGAGGGTCCGAACCACAAGTACTGGGTCCATGGTTCTGGCCGTATACTGGGGGGACGGGGACGACTCCCATTAACCCCTGACTATACCGGGGATACGCTTATCACAATGCCTTTCTGGTCTGTGCTGAAGCAGGGCATTCTGGCAGCCAAGTGGCTTGACCTTTATTAGTGAGCCTGGTTACCCCCTCTCGGAACCACAGACTTAGAAATCGCCAGCTCATATACAGTGCATAAAATATATTTATATATATACCCTTATACACCATTTTAATAAAAAATATCACAAAATTCTTTAAAGTCTCTCGGGAAGAGTGAAAGACGCGCACGTTCATTTTCAGAGCTCCTAGACCTTCCTATAAGAAGTTAGCTAAAAAGTAGCTTCGAAAAACGCTTAGGTTAAGTTGCAGAGTTGCTTCTAATGTACCAAAGCTGGACTTAGACATAATTTCACTCTCACAACATTATGGCTGGTTGGAGAGGGTCCGAACCACAAGTACAGGGTCCATGGTTCTGGCCGTATACTGGGGGGACGGGGACGACTCCCATTAACCCCTGACTATACCGGGGATACGCTTATCACAATGCCTTTCTGGTCTGTGCTGAAGCAGGGCATTCTGGCAGCCAAGTGGCTTGACCTTTATTAGTGAGCCTGGTTACCCCCTCTCGGAACCACAGACTTAGAAATCGCCAGCTCATATACAGTGCATAAAATATATTTATACAGTATATAAACCCTTATAAACCATTTTAATAAAAAATATCACAAAATTCTTCTAAGTCCCTCGGGAAGAGTGAAAGACGCGCACGTTCATTTTCAGAGCTCCTAGACCTTCCTATAAGAAGTTAGCTAAAAAGTAGCTTCGAAAAACGCTTAGGTTAAGTTTCAGAGTTGCTTCTAATGTACCAAAGCTGGACTTAGACATAATTTCACTCTCACAACATTATGGCTGGTTGGAGAGGGTCCGAACCTCAAGTACCGGGTCCATGGTTCTGGCAGTATACTGGGGGGACGGGGACGACTCCCATTAACCCCTGACTATACCGGGGATACGCTTATCACAATGCCTTTCTGGTCTGTGCTGAAGCAGGGCATTCTGGCAGCCAAGTGGCTTGACCTTTATTAGTGAGCCTGGTTACCCCCTCTCGGAACCACAGACTTAGAAATCGCCAGCTCATATACAGTGCATAAAATATATTTATATATATACCCTTATACACCATTTTAATAAAAAATATCACAAAATTCTTCTAAGTCCCTCGGGAAGAGTGAAAGACGCGCACGTTCATTTTCAGAGCTCCTAGACCTTCCTATAAGAAGTTAGCCAAAAAGTAGCTTCGAAAAACGCTTAGGTTAAGTTTCAGAGTTGCTTCTAATGTACCAAAGCTGGACTTAGACATAATTTCACTCTCACAACATTATGGCTGGTTGGAGACAGTCCGAACCACAAGTACCGGGTCCATGGTTCTGGCCGTATACTGGGGGGACGGGGACGACTCCCATTAACCCCTGACTATACCGGGGATACGCTTATCACAATGCCTTTCTGGTCTGTGCTGAAGCAGGGCATTCTGGCAGCCAAGTGGCTTGACCTTTATTAGTGAGCCTGGTTACCCCCTCTCGGAACCACAGACTTAGAAATCGCCAGCTCATATACAGTGCATAAAATATATTTATATATATACCCTTATACACCATTTTAATAAAAAATATCACAAAATTCTTCTAAGTCCCTCGGGAAGAGAGAAAGACGCGCACGTTCATTTTCAGAGCTCCAAGACCTTCCTATAAGAAGTTAGCTAAAAAGTAGCTTCGAAAAACGCTTAGGTTAAGTTTCAGAGTTGCTTCTAATGTACCAAAGCTGGACTTAGACATAATTTCACTCTCACAACATTATGGCTGGTTGGAGACAGTCCGAACCACAAGTACCGGGTCCATGGTTCTGGCCGTATACTGGGGGGACGGGGACGACTCCCATTAACCCCTGACTATACCGGGGATACGCTTATCACAATGCCTTTCTGGTCTGTGCTGAAGCAGGGCATTCTGGCAGCCAAGTGGCTTGACCTTTATTAGTGAGCCTGGTTACCCCCTCTCGGAACCACAGACTTAGAAAACGCCAGCTCATATACAGTGCATAAAATATATTTATATATAAACCCTTATACACCATTTTAATAAAAAATATCACAAAATTCTTCTAAGTCCCTCGGGAAGAGAGAAAGACGCGCACGTTCATTTTCAGAGCTCCAAGACCTTCCTATAAGAAGTTAGCTAAAAAGTAGCTTCGAAAAACGCTTAGGTTAAGTTTCAGAGTTGCTTCTAATGTACCAAAGCTGGACTTAGACATAATTTCACTCTCACAACATTATGGCTGGTTGGAGAGGGTCCGAACCACAAGTACCGGGTCCATGGTTCTGGCAGTATACTGGGGGGACGGGGACGACTCCCATTAACCCCTGACTATACCGGGGATACGCTTATCACAATGCCTTTCTGGTCTGTGCTGAAGCAGGGCATTCTGGCAGCCAAGTGGCTTGACCTTTATTAGTGAGCCTGGTTACCCCCTCTCGGAACCACAGACTTAGAAATCGCCAGCTCATATACAGTGCATAAAATATATTTATATATATACCCTTATACACCATTTTAATAAAAAATATCACAAAATTCTTCTAAGTCCCTCGGGAAGAGTGAAAGACGCGCACGTTCATTTTCAGAGCTCCTAGACCTTCCTATAAGAAGTTAGCTAAAAAGTAGCTTCGAAAAACGCTTAGGTTAAGTTTCAGAGTTGCTTCTAATGTACCAAAGCTGGACTTAGACATAATTTCACTCACAACATTATGGCTGGTTGGAGACAGTCCGAACCACAATTACCGGGTCCATGGTTCTGGCCGTATACTGGGGGGACGGGGACGACTCCCATTAACCCCTGACTATACCGGGGATACGCTTATCACAATGCCTTTCTGGTCTGTGCTGAAGCAGCGCATTCTGGCAGCCAAGTGGCTTGACCTTTATTAGTGAGCCTGGTTACCCCCTCTCGGAACTACAGACTTAGAAATCGCCAGCTCATATACAGTGCATAAAATATATTTATATATATACCCTTATACACCATTTTAATAAAAAATATCACAAAATTCTTCTAAGTCCCTCGGGAAGAGAGAAAGACGCGCACGTTCATTTTCAGAGCTCCAAGACCTTCCTATAAGAAGATAGCTAAAAAGTAGCTTCGAAAAACGCTTAGGTTAAGTTTCAGAGTTGCTTCTAATGTTCCAAAGCTGGACTTAGACATAATTTCACTCTCACAACATTATGGCTGGTTGGAGAGGGTCCGAACCACAAGTACTGGGTCCATGGTTCTGGCCGTATACTGGGGGGACGGGGACGACTCCCATTAACCCCTGACTATACCGGGGATACGCTTATCACAATGCCTTTCTGGTCTGTGCTGAAGCAGGGCATTCTGGCAGCCAAGTGGCTTGACCTTTATTAGTGAGCCTGGTTACCCCCTCTCGGAACCACAGACTTAGAAATCGCCAGCTCATATACAGTGCATAAAATATATTTATATATATACCCTTATACACCATTTTAATAAAAAATATCACAAAATTCTTCTAAGTCCCTCGGGAGGAGTGAAAGACGCGCACGTTCATTTTCAGAGCTCCTAGACCTTCCTATAAGAAGTTAGCTAAAAAGTAGCTTCGAAAAACGCTTAGGTTAAGTTTCAGAGTTGCTTCTAATGTAACAAAGCTGGACTTAGACATAATTTCACTCACAACATTATGGCTGGTTGGAGACAGTCCGAACCACAAGTACCGGGTCCATGGTTCTGGCCGTATACTGGGGGGACGGGGACGACTCCCATTAACCCCTGACTATACCGGGGATACGCTTATCACAATGCCTTTCTGGTCTGTGCTGAAGCAGGGCATTCTGGCAGCCAAGTGGCTTGACCTTTATTAGTGAGCCTGGTTACCCCCTCTCGGAACCACAGACTTAGAAATCGCCAGCTCATATACAGTGCATAAAATATATTTATACAGTATATAAACCCTTATAAACCATTTTAATAAAAAATATCACAAAATTCTTCTAAGTCCCTCGGGAAGAGTGAAAGACGCGCACGTTCATTTTCAGAGCTCCTAGACCTTCCTATAAGAAGTTAGCTAAAAAGTAGCTTCGAAAAACGCTTAGGTTAAGTTTCAGAGTTGCTTCTAATGTACCAAAGCTGGACTTAGACATAATTTCACTCTCACAACATTATGGCTGGTTGGAGAGGGTCCGAACCTCAAGTACCGGGTCCATGGTTCTGGCAGTATACTGGGGGGACGGGGACGACTCCCATTAACCCCTGACTATACCGGGGATACGCTTATCACAATGCCTTTCTGGTCTGTGCTGAAGCAGGGCATTCTGGCAGCCAAGTGGCTTGACCTTTATTAGTGAGCCTGGTTACCCCCTCTCGGAACCACAGACTTAGAAATCGCCAGCTCATATACAGTGCATAAAATATATTTATATATATACCCTTATACACCATTTTAATAAAAAATATCACAAAATTCTTCTAAGTCCCTCGGGAAGAGTGAAAGACGCGCACGTTCATTTTCAGAGCTCCTAGACCTTCCTATAAGAAGTTAGCCAAAAAGTAGCTTCGAAAAACGCTTAGGTTAAGTTTCAGAGTTGCTTCTAATGTACCAAAGCTGGACTTAGACATAATTTCACTCTCACAACATTATGGCTGGTTGGAGACAGTCCGAACCACAAGTACCGGGTCCATGGTTCTGGCCGTATACTGGGGGGACGGGGACGACTCCCATTAACCCCTGACTATACCGGGGATACGCTTATCACAATGCCTTTCTGGTCTGTGCTGAAGCAGGGCATTCTGGCAGCCAAGTGGCTTGACCTTTATTAGTGAGCCTGGTTACCCCCTCTCGGAACCACAGACTTAGAAATCGCCAGCTCATATACAGTGCATAAAATATATTTATATATATACCCTTATACACCATTTTAATAAAAAATATCACAAAATTCTTCTAAGTCCCTCGGGAAGAGAGAAAGACGCGCACGTTCATTTTCAGAGCTCCAAGACCTTCCTATAAGAAGTTAGCTAAAAAGTAGCTTCGAAAAACGCTTAGGTTAAGTTTCAGAGTTGCTTCTAATGTACCAAAGCTGGACTTAGACATAATTTCACTCTCACAACATTATGGCTGGTTGGAGACAGTCCGAACCACAAGTACCGGGTCCATGGTTCTGGCCGTATACTGGGGGGACGGGGACGACTCCCATTAACCCCTGACTATACCGGGGATACGCTTATCACAATGCCTTTCTGGTCTGTGCTGAAGCAGGGCATTCTGGCAGCCAAGTGGCTTGACCTTTATTAGTGAGCCTGGTTACCCCCTCTCGGAACCACAGACTTAGAAAACGCCAGCTCATATACAGTGCATAAAATATATTTATATATAAACCCTTATACACCATTTTAATAAAAAATATCACAAAATTCTTCTAAGTCCCTCGGGAAGAGAGAAAGACGCGCACGTTCATTTTCAGAGCTCCAAGACCTTCCTATAAGAAGTTAGCTAAAAAGTAGCTTCGAAAAACGCTTAGGTTAAGTTTCAGAGTTGCTTCTAATGTACCAAAGCTGGACTTAGACATAATTTCACTCTCACAACATTATGGCTGGTTGGAGAGGGTCCGAACCACAAGTACCGGGTCCATGGTTCTGGCAGTATACTGGGGGGACGGGGACGACTCCCATTAACCCCTGACTATACCGGGGATACGCTTATCACAATGCCTTTCTGGTCTGTGCTGAAGCAGGGCATTCTGGCAGCCAAGTGGCTTGACCTTTATTAGTGAGCCTGGTTACCCCCTCTCGGAACTACAGACTTAGAAATCGCCAGCTCATATACAGTGCATAAAATATATTTATATATATACCCTTATACACCATTTTAATAAAAAATATCACAAAATTCTTCTAAGTCCCTCGGGAAGAGAGAAAGACGCGCACGTTCATTTTCAGAGCTCCAAGACCTTCCTATAAGAAGATAGCTAAAAAGTAGCTTCGAAAAACGCTTAGGTTAAGTTTCAGAGTTGCTTCTAATGTTCCAAAGCTGGACTTAGACATAATTTCACTCTCACAACATTATGGCTGGTTGGAGAGGGTCCGAACCACAAGTACTGGGTCCATGGTTCTGGCCGTATACTGGGGGGACGGGGACGACTCCCATTAACCCCTGACTATACCGGGGATACGCTTATCACAATGCCTTTCTGGTCTGTGCTGAAGCAGGGCATTCTGGCAGCCAAGTGGCTTGACCTTTATTAGTGAGCCTGGTTACCCCCTCTCGGAACCACAGACTTAGAAATCGCCAGCTCATATACAGTGCATAAAATATATTTATATATATACCCTTATACACCATTTTAATAAAAAATATCACAAAATTCTTCTAAGTCCCTCGGGAGGAGTGAAAGACGCGCACGTTCATTTTCAGAGCTCCTAGACCTTCCTATAAGAAGTTAGCTAAAAAGTAGCTTCGAAAAACGCTTAGGTTAAGTTTCAGAGTTGCTTCTAATGTACCAAAGCTGGACTTAGACATAATTTCACTCTCACAACATTATGGCTGGTTGGAGACAGTCCGAACCACAAGTACCGGGTCCATGGTTCTGGCCGTATACTGGGGGGACGGGGACGACTCCCATTAACCCCTGACTATACCGGGGATACGCTTATCACAATGCCTTTCTGGTCTGTGCTGAAGCAGGGCATTCTGGCAGCCAAGTGGCTTGACCTTTATTAGTGAGCCTGGTTACCCCCTCTCGGAACCACAGACTTAGAAAACGCCAGCTCATATACAGTGCATAAAATATATTTATATATAAACCCTTATACACCATTTTAATAAAAAATATCACAAAATTCTTCTAAGTCCCTCGGGAAGAGAGAAAGACGCGCACGTTCATTTTCAGAGCTCCAAGACCTTCCTATAAGAAGTTAGCTAAAAAGTAGCTTCGAAAAACGCTTAGGTTAAGTTTCAGAGTTGCTTCTAATGTACCAAAGCTGGACTTAGACATAATTTCACTCTCACAACATTATGGCTGGTTGGAGAGGGTCCGAACCACAAGTACCGGGTCCATGGTTCTGGCAGTATACTGGGGGGACGGGGACGACTCCCATTAACCCCTGACTATACCGGGGATACGCTTATCACAATGCCTTTCTGGTCTGTGCTGAAGCAGGGCATTCTGGCAGCCAAGTGGCTTGACCTTTATTAGTGAGCCTGGTTACCCCCTCTCGGAACCACAGACTTAGAAATCGCCAGCTCATATACAGTGCATAAAATATATTTATATATATACCCTTATACACCATTTTAATAAAAAATATCACAAAATTCTTCTAAGTCCCTCGGGAAGAGTGAAAGACGCGCACGTTCATTTTCAGAGCTCCTAGACCTTCCTATAAGAAGTTAGCTAAAAAGTAGCTTCGAAAAACGCTTAGGTTAAGTTTCAGAGTTGCTTCTAATGTACCAAAGCTGGACTTAGACATAATTTCACTCACAACATTATGGCTGGTTGGAGACAGTCCGAACCACAATTACCGGGTCCATGGTTCTGGCCGTATACTGGGGGGACGGGGACGACTCCCATTAACCCCTGACTATACCGGGGATACGCTTATCACAATGCCTTTCTGGTCTGTGCTGAAGCAGCGCATTCTGGCAGCCAAGTGGCTTGACCTTTATTAGTGAGCCTGGTTACCCCCTCTCGGAACTACAGACTTAGAAATCGCCAGCTCATATACAGTGCATAAAATATATTTATATATATACCCTTATACACCATTTTAATAAAAAATATCACAAAATTCTTCTAAGTCCCTCGGGAAGAGAGAAAGACGCGCACGTTCATTTTCAGAGCTCCAAGACCTTCCTATAAGAAGATAGCTAAAAAGTAGCTTCGAAAAACGCTTAGGTTAAGTTTCAGAGTTGCTTCTAATGTTCCAAAGCTGGACTTAGACATAATTTCACTCTCACAACATTATGGCTGGTTGGAGAGGGTCCGAACCACAAGTACTGGGTCCATGGTTCTGGCCGTATACTGGGGGGACGGGGACGACTCCCATTAACCCCTGACTATACCGGGGATACGCTTATCACAATGCCTTTCTGGTCTGTGCTGAAGCAGGGCATTCTGGCAGCCAAGTGGCTTGACCTTTATTAGTGAGCCTGGTTACCCCCTCTCGGAACCACAGACTTAGAAATCGCCAGCTCATATACAGTGCATAAAATATATTTATATATATACCCTTATACACCATTTTAATAAAAAATATCACAAAATTCTTCTAAGTCCCTCGGGAGGAGTGAAAGACGCGCACGTTCATTTTCAGAGCTCCTAGACCTTCCTATAAGAAGTTAGCTAAAAAGTAGCTTCGAAAAACGCTTAGGTTAAGTTTCAGAGTTGCTTCTAATGTAACAAAGCTGGACTTAGACATAATTTCACTCACAACATTATGGCTGGTTGGAGACAGTCCGAACCACAAGTACCGGGTCCATGGTTCTGGCCGTATACTGGGGGGACGGGGACGACTCCCATTAACCCCTGACTATACCGGGGATACGCTTATCACAATGCCTTTCTGGTCTGTGCTGAAGCAGGGCATTCTGGCAGCCAAGTGGCTTGACCTTTATTAGTGAGCCTGGTTACCCCCTCTCGGAACCACAGACTTAGAAATCGCCAGCTCATATACAGTGCATAAAATATATTTATACAGTATATAAACCCTTATAAACCATTTTAATAAAAAATATCACAAAATTCTTCTAAGTCCCTCGGGAAGAGTGAAAGACGCGCACGTTCATTTTCAGAGCTCCTAGACCTTCCTATAAGAAGTTAGCTAAAAAGTAGCTTCGAAAAACGCTTAGGTTAAGTTTCAGAGTTGCTTCTAATGTACCAAAGCTGGACTTAGACATAATTTCACTCTCACAACATTATGGCTGGTTGGAGAGGGTCCGAACCTCAAGTACCGGGTCCATGGTTCTGGCAGTATACTGGGGGGACGGGGACGACTCCCATTAACCCCTGACTATACCGGGGATACGCTTATCACAATGCCTTTCTGGTCTGTGCTGAAGCAGGGCATTCTGGCAGCCAAGTGGCTTGACCTTTATTAGTGAGCCTGGTTACCCCCTCTCGGAACCACAGACTTAGAAATCGCCAGCTCATATACAGTGCATAAAATATATTTATATATATACCCTTATACACCATTTTAATAAAAAATATCACAAAATTCTTCTAAGTCCCTCGGGAAGAGTGAAAGACGCGCACGTTCATTTTCAGAGCTCCTAGACCTTCCTATAAGAAGTTAGCCAAAAAGTAGCTTCGAAAAACGCTTAGGTTAAGTTTCAGAGTTGCTTCTAATGTACCAAAGCTGGACTTAGACATAATTTCACTCTCACAACATTATGGCTGGTTGGAGACAGTCCGAACCACAAGTACCGGGTCCATGGTTCTGGCCGTATACTGGGGGGACGGGGACGACTCCCATTAACCCCTGACTATACCGGGGATACGCTTATCACAATGCCTTTCTGGTCTGTGCTGAAGCAGGGCATTCTGGCAGCCAAGTGGCTTGACCTTTATTAGTGAGCCTGGTTACCCCCTCTCGGAACCACAGACTTAGAAATCGCCAGCTCATATACAGTGCATAAAATATATTTATATATATACCCTTATACACCATTTTAATAAAAAATATCACAAAATTCTTCTAAGTCCCTCGGGAAGAGAGAAAGACGCGCACGTTCATTTTCAGAGCTCCAAGACCTTCCTATAAGAAGTTAGCTAAAAAGTAGCTTCGAAAAACGCTTAGGTTAAGTTTCAGAGTTGCTTCTAATGTACCAAAGCTGGACTTAGACATAATTTCACTCTCACAACATTATGGCTGGTTGGAGACAGTCCGAACCACAAGTACCGGGTCCATGGTTCTGGCCGTATACTGGGGGGACGGGGACGACTCCCATTAACCCCTGACTATACCGGGGATACGCTTATCACAATGCCTTTCTGGTCTGTGCTGAAGCAGGGCATTCTGGCAGCCAAGTGGCTTGACCTTTATTAGTGAGCCTGGTTACCCCCTCTCGGAACCACAGACTTAGAAAACGCCAGCTCATATACAGTGCATAAAATATATTTATATATAAACCCTTATACACCATTTTAATAAAAAATATCACAAAATTCTTCTAAGTCCCTCGGGAAGAGAGAAAGACGCGCACGTTCATTTTCAGAGCTCCAAGACCTTCCTATAAGAAGTTAGCTAAAAAGTAGCTTCGAAAAACGCTTAGGTTAAGTTTCAGAGTTGCTTCTAATGTACCAAAGCTGGACTTAGACATAATTTCACTCTCACAACATTATGGCTGGTTGGAGAGGGTCCGAACCACAAGTACCGGGTCCATGGTTCTGGCAGTATACTGGGGGGACGGGGACGACTCCCATTAACCCCTGACTATACCGGGGATACGCTTATCACAATGCCTTTCTGGTCTGTGCTGAAGCAGGGCATTCTGGCAGCCAAGTGGCTTGACCTTTATTAGTGAGCCTGGTTACCCCCTCTCGGAACTACAGACTTAGAAATCGCCAGCTCATATACAGTGCATAAAATATATTTATATATATACCCTTATACACCATTTTAATAAAAAATATCACAAAATTCTTCTAAGTCCCTCGGGAAGAGAGAAAGACGCGCACGTTCATTTTCAGAGCTCCAAGACCTTCCTATAAGAAGATAGCTAAAAAGTAGCTTCGAAAAACGCTTAGGTTAAGTTTCAGAGTTGCTTCTAATGTTCCAAAGCTGGACTTAGACATAATTTCACTCTCACAACATTATGGCTGGTTGGAGAGGGTCCGAACCACAAGTACTGGGTCCATGGTTCTGGCCGTATACTGGGGGGACGGGGACGACTCCCATTAACCCCTGACTATACCGGGGATACGCTTATCACAATGCCTTTCTGGTCTGTGCTGAAGCAGGGCATTCTGGCAGCCAAGTGGCTTGACCTTTATTAGTGAGCCTGGTTACCCCCTCTCGGAACCACAGACTTAGAAATCGCCAGCTCATATACAGTGCATAAAATATATTTATATATATACCCTTATACACCATTTTAATAAAAAATATCACAAAATTCTTCTAAGTCCCTCGGGAGGAGTGAAAGACGCGCACGTTCATTTTCAGAGCTCCTAGACCTTCCTATAAGAAGTTAGCTAAAAAGTAGCTTCGAAAAACGCTTAGGTTAAGTTTCAGAGTTGCTTCTAATGTAACAAAGCTGGACTTAGACATAATTTCACTCACAACATTATGGCTGGTTGGAGACAGTCCGAACCACAAGTACCGGGTCCATGGTTCTGGCCGTATACTGGGGGGACGGGGACGACTCCCATTAACCCCTGACTATACCGGGGATACGCTTATCACAATGCCTTTCTGGTCTGTGCTGAAGCAGGGCATTCTGGCAGCCAAGTGGCTTGACCTTTATTAGTGAGCCTGGTTACCCCCTCTCGGAACCACAGACTTAGAAATCGCCAGCTCATATACAGTGCATAAAATATATTTATATATATACCCTTATACACCATTTTAATAAAAAATATCACAAAATTCTTCTAAGTCCCTCGGGAAGAGAGAAAGACGCGCACGTTCATTTTCAGAGCTCCAAGACCTTCCTATAAGAAGTTAGCTAAAAAGTAGCTTCGAAAAACGCTTAGGTTAAGTTTCAGAGTTGCTTCTAATGTTCCAAAGCTGGACTTAGACATAATTTCACTCTCACAACATTATGGCTGGTTGGAGAGGGTCCGAACCACAAGTACCGGGTCCATGGTTCTGGCAGTATACTGGGGGGACGGGGACGACTCCCATTAACCCCTGACTATACCGGGGATACGCTTATCACAATGCCTTTCTGGTCTGTGCTGAAGCAGGGCATTCTGGCAGCCAAGTGGCTTGACCTTTATTAGTGAGCCTGGTAACCCCCTCTCGGAACCACAGACTTAGAAATCGCCAGCTCATATACAGTGCATAAAATATATTTATATATATACCCTTATACACCATTTTAATAAAAAATATCACAAAATTCTTTTAAGTCTCTCGGGAAGAGTGAAAGACGCGCACGTTCATTTTCAGAGCTCCTAGACCTTCCTATAAGAAGTTAGCTAAAAAGTAGCTTCGAAAAACGCTTAGGTTAAGTTTCAGAGTTGCTTCTAATGTACCAAAGCTGGACTTAGACATAATTTCACTCTCACAACATTATGGCTGGTTGGAGAGGGTCCGAACCACAAGTACTGGGTCCATGGTTCTGGCCGTATACTGGGGGGACGGGGACGACTCCCATTAACCCCTGACTATACCGGGGATACGCTTATCACAATGCCTTTCTGGTCTGTGCTGAAGCAGGGCATTCTGGCAGCCAAGTGGCTTGACCTTTATTAGTGAGCCTGGTTACCCCCTCTCGGAACCACAGACTTAGAAATCGCCAGCTCATATACAGTGCATAAAATATATTTATATATATACCCTTATACACCATTTTAATAAAAAATATCACAAAATTCTTCTAAGTCCCTCGGGAAGAGTGAAAGACGCGCACGTTCATTTTCAGAGCTCCTAGACCTTCCTATAAGAAGTTAGCTAAAAAGTAGCTTCGAAAAACGCTTAGGTTAAGATTCAGAGTTGCTTCTAATGTACCAAAGCTGGACTTAGACATAATTTCACTCTCACAACATTATGGCTGGTTGGAGACAGTCCGAACCACAAGTACCGGGTCCATGGTTCTGGCCGTATACTGGGGGGACGGGGACGACTCCCATTAACCCCTGACTATACCGGGGATACGCTTATCACAATGCCTTTCTGGTCTGTGCTGAAGCAGGGCATTCTGGCAGCCAAGTGGCTTGACCTTTATTAGTGAGCCTGGTTACCCCCTCTCGGAACCACAGACTTAGAAATCGCCAGCTCATATACAGTGCATAAAATATATTTTTATATATACCCTTATACACCATTTTAATAAAAAATATCACAAAATTCTTCTAAGTCCCTCGGGAAGAGAGAAAGACGCGCACGTTCATTTTCAGAGCTCCAAGACCTTCCTATAAGAAGTTAGCTAAAAAGTAACTTCGAAAAACGCTTAGGTTAAGTTTCAGAGTTGCTTCTAATGTACCAAAGCTGGACTTAGACATAATTTCACTCTCACAACATTATGGCTGGTTGGAGAGGGTCCGAACCACAAGTACCGGGTCCATGGTTCTGGCAGTATACTGGGGGGACGGGGACGACTCCCATTAACCCCTGACTATACCGGGGATACGCTTATCACAATGCCTTTCTGGTCTGTGCTGAAGCAGGGCATTCTGGCAGCCAAGTGGCTTGACCTTTATTAGTGAGCCTGGTTACCCCCTCTCGGAACCACAGACTTAGAAATCGCCAGCTCATATACAGTGCATAAAATATATTTATATATATACCCTTATACACCATTTTAATAAAAAATATCACAAAATTCTTTTAAGTCTCTCGGGAAGAGTGATAGACGCGCACGTTCATTTTCAGAGCTCCTAGACCTTCCTATAAGAAGTTAGCTAAAAAGTAGCTTCGAAAAACGCTTAGGTTAAGTTTCAGAGTTGCTTCTAATGTACCAAAGCTGGACTTAGACATAATTTCACTCTCACAACATTATGGCTGGTTGGAGAGGGTCCGAACCACAAGTACTGGGTCCATGGTTCTGGCCGTATACTGGGGGGACGGGGACGACTCCTATTAACCCCTGACTATACCGGGGATACGCTTATCACAATGCCTTTCTGGTCTGTGCTGAAGCAGGGCATTCTGGCAGCCAAGTGGCTTGACCTTTATTAGTGAGCCTGGTTACCCCCTCTCGGAACCACAGACTTAGAACTGCAGCTCGGCTTGTGACTGTGGTTTTCCCGGTCACACAAAAATGCTGAAATTCGACTTATACAGTGTTTGTGCTTATTAAACTTGATGAATTCTCTCCTCTTGACGGTAGAATAGTGTGTAAAGCAAAGCACAATACATTGCTATGTGTAGAAGCAAAGATATACGCGATTTCAGAATGTGTTCCTAGAACAGCTGCGAGCAACTTTTTTACTCAACGTTAACAACACATCTGAAGCTCAATATTTCTGGGCTGAAGCGGGGAAGATTAGACAAAGTGTGCACTGTAAAGGGGAAGTCTGTGGCATTAACAGGAAGGGAGAAAAAGTACTTTCTACCCATTTTTAGTTCAGCGGTAAAACTGAAATTTCTATGGAACTGCAGCTCGATTTGTGACTGTGGTTTTCCCGGTCACACAAAAATGCTGAAATTCGACTTATACAGTGTTTGTGCTTATTAAACTTGATGAATTCTCTCCTCTTGACGGTAGAATAGTGTGTAAAGCAAAGCACAATACATTGCTATGTGTAGAAGCAAAGATATACGCGATTTCAGAATGTGTTCCTAGAACAGCTGCGAGCAACTTTTTTACTCAACGTTAACAACACATCTGAAGCTCAATATTTCTGGGCTGAAGCGGGGAGGATTAGACAAAGTGTGCACTGTAAAGGGGAAGTCTGTGGCATTAACAGGAAGGGAGAAAAAGTACTTTCTACCCATTTTTAGTTCAGCGGTAAAACTGAAATTTCTATGGAACTGCAGCTCGGCTTGTGACTGTGGTTTTCCCGGTCACACAAAAATGCTGAAATTCGACTTATACAGTGTTTGTGCTTATTAAACTTGATGAATTCTCTCCTCTTGACGGTAGAATAGTGTGTAAAGCAAAGCACAATACATTGCTATGTGTAGAAGCAAAGATATACGCGATTTCAGAATGTGTTCCTAGAACAGCTGCGAGCAACTTTTTTACTCAACGTTAACAACACATCTGAAGCTCAATATTTCTGGGCTGAAGCGGGGAGGATTAGACAAAGTGTGCACTGTAAAGGGGAAGTCTGTGGCATTAACAGGAAGGGAGAAAAAGTACTTTCTACCCATTTTTAGTTCAGCGGTAAATCTGAAATTTCTATGGAACTGCAGCTCGGCTTGTGACTGTGGTTTTCCCGGTCACACAAAAATGCTGAAATTCGACTTATACAGTGTTTGTGCTTATTAAACTTGATGAATTCTCTCCTCTTGACGGTAGAATAGTGTGTAAAGCAAAGCACAATACATTGCTATGTGTAGAAGCAAAGATATACGCGATTTCAGAATGTGTTCCTAGAACAGCTGCGAGCAACTTTTTTACTCAACGTTAACAACACATCTGAAGCTCAATATTTCTGGGCTGAAGCGGGGAGGATTAGACAAAGTGTGCACTGTAAAGGGGAAGTCTGTGGCATTAACAGGAAGGGAGAAAAAGTACTTTCTACCCATTTTTAGTTCAGCGGTAAATCTGAAATTTCTATGGAACTGCAGCTCGGCTTGTGACTGTGGTTTTCCCGGTTACACAAAAATGCTGAAATTCGACTTATACAGTGTTTGTGCTTATTAAACTTGATGAATTCTCTCCTCTTGACGGTAGAATAGTGTGTAAAGCAAAGCACAATACATTGCTATGTGTAGAAGCAAAGATATACGCGATTTCAGAATGTGTTCCTAGAACAGCTGCGAGCAACTTTTTTACTCAACGTTAACAACACATCTGAAGCTCAATATTTCTGGGCTGAAGCGGGGAGGATTAGACAAAGTGTGCACTGTAAAGGGGAAGTCTGTGGCATTAACAGGAAGGGAGAACAAGTACTTTCTACCCATTTTTAGTTCAGCGGTAAAACTGAAATTTCTATGGAACTGCAGCTCGGCTTGTGACTGTGGTTTTCCCGGTCACACAAAAATGCTGAAATTCGACTTATACAGTGTTTGTGCTTATTAAACTTGATGAATTCTCTCCTCTTGACGGTAGAATAGTGTGTAAAGCAAAGCACAATACATTGCTATGTGTAGAAGCAAAGATATACGCGATTTCAGAATGTGTTCCTAGAACAGCTGCGAGCAACTTTTTTACTCAACGTTAACAACACATCTGAAGCTCAATATTTCTGGGCTGAAGCGGGGAGGATTAGACAAAGTGTGCACTGTAAAGGGGAAGTCTGTGGCATTAACAGGAAGGGAGAACAAGTACTTTCTACCCATTTTTAGTTCAGCGGTAAAACTGAAATTTCTATGGAACTGCAGCTCGGCTTGTGACTGTGGTTTTCCCGGTCACAAAAAAATGCTGAAATTCGACTTATACAGTGTTTGTGCTTATTAAACTTGATGAATTTTCGCCTCTTGACGATAGAATAGTGTGTAAAGCAAAGCACAATACATTGCTATGTGTAGAAGCAAAGATATACGCGATTTCAGAATGTGTTCCTAGAACAGCTGCGAGCAACTTTTTTACTCAACGTTAACAACACATCTGAAGCTCAATATTTCTGGGCTGAAGCGGGGAGGATTAGACAAAGTGTGCACTGTAAAGGGGAAGTCTGTGGCATTAACAGGAAGGGAGAAAAAGTACTTTCTACCCATTTTTAGTTCAGCGGTAAAACTGAAATTTCTATGGAACTGCAGCTCGGCTTGTGACTGTGGTTTTCCCGGTCACACAAAAATGCTGAAATTCGACTTATACAGTGTTTGTGCTTATTAAACTTGATGAATTCTCTCCTCTTGACGGTAGAATAGTGTGTAAAGCAAAGCACAATACATTGCTATGTGTAGAAGCAAAGATATACGCGATTTCAGAATGTGTTCCTAGAACAGCTGCGAGCAACTTTTTTACTCAACGTTAACAACACATCTGAAGCTCAATATTTCTGGGCTGAAGCGGGGAGGATTAGACAAAGTGTGCACTGTAAAGGGGAAGTCTGTGGCATTAACAGGAAGGGAGAAAAAGTACTTTCTACCCATTTTTAGGTTCAGCGGTAAAACTGAAGTTTCTATGGAACTGCAGCTCGGCTTGTGACTGTGGTTTTCCCGGTCACACAAAAATGCTGAAATTCGACTTATACAGTGTTTGTGCTTATTAAACTTGATGAATTCTCTCCTCTTGACGGTAGAATAGTGTGTAAAGCAAAGCACAATACATTGCTATGTGTAGAAGCAAAGATATACGCGATTTCAGAATGTGTTCCTAGAACAGATGCGAGCAACTTTTTTACTCAACGTTAACAACACATCTGAAGCTCAATATTTCTGGGCTGAAGCGGGGAGGATTAGACAAAGTGTGCACTGTAAAGGGAAGTCTGTGGCATTAACAGGAAGGGAGAAAAAGTACTTTCTACCCATTTTTAGTTCAGCGGTAAAACTGAAATGTCTATGGAACTGCAGCTCGGCTTGTGACTCTGGTTTTCCCGGTCACACAAAAATGCTGAAATTCGATTTATACAGTGTTTGTGCTTATTAAACTTGATGAATTCTCTCCTCTTGACGGTAGAATAGTGTGTAAAGCAAAGCACAATACATTGCTATGTGTAGAAGCAAAGATATACGCGATTTCAGAATGTGTTCCTAGAACAGCTGCGAGCAACTTTTTTACTCAACGTTAACAACACATCTGAAGCTTAATATTTCTGGGCTGAAGCGGGGAGGATTAGACAAAGTGTGCACTGTAAAGGGGAAGTCTGTGGCATTAAAAGGAAGGGAGAAAAAGTACTTTCTACCCATTTCTAGTTCAGCGGTAAAACTGAAATTTCTATGGAACTGCAGCTCGGCTTGTGACTGTGGTTTTCCCGGTCACACAAAAATGCTGAAATTCGACTTATACAGTGTTTGTGCTTATTAAACTTGATGAATTCTCTCCTCTTGACGGTAGAATGGTGTGTAAAGCAAAGCACAATACATTGCTATGTGTAGAAGCAAAGATATACGCGATTTCAGAATGTGTTCCTAGAACAGCTGCGAGCAACTTTTTTACTCAACGTTAACAACACATCTGAAGCTTAATATTTCTGGGCTGAAGCGGGGAGGATTAGACAAAGTGTGCACTGTAAAGGGGAAGTCTGTGGCATTAACAGGAAGGGAGAAAAAGTACTTTCTACCCATTTTTAGTTCAGCGGTAAAACTGAAATATCTATGGAACTGCAGCTCGTCTTGTGACTGTGGTTTTCCCGGTCACACAAAAATGCTGAAATTCGACTTATACAGTGTTTGTGCTTATTAAACTTGATGAATTCTCTCCTCTTGACGGTAGAATAGTGTGTAAAGCAAAGCACAATACATTGCTATGTGTAGAAGCAAAGATATACGCGATTTCATAATGTGTTCCTAGAACAGATGCGAGCAACTTTTTACTCAACGTTAACAACACATCTGAAGCTCAATATTTCTGGGCTGAAGCGGGGAGGATTAGACAAAGTGTGCACTGTAAAGGGGAAGTCTGTGGCATTAACAGGAAGGGAGAAATAGTACTTTCTACCCATTTTTAGTTCAGCGGTAAAACTGAAATTTCTATGGAACTGCAGCTCGGCTTGTGACTGTGGTTTTCCCGGTCACACAAAAATGCTGAAATTCGACTTATACAGTGTTTGTGCTTATTAAACTTGATGAATTCTCTCCTCTTGACGGTAGAATAGTGTGTAAAGAAAAAGCACAATACATTGCTATGTGTAGAAGCAAAGATATACGCGATTTCATAATGTGTTCCTAGAACAGCTGCGAGCAACTTTTTTACTCAACGTTAACAACACATCTGAAGCTCAATATTTCTGGGCTGAAGCGGGGAAGATTAGACAAAGTGTGCACTGTAAAGGGGAAGTCTGTGGCATTAACAGGAAGGGAGAAAAAGTACTTTCTACCCATTTTTAGTTCAGCGGTAAAACTGAAATTTCTATGGAACTGCAGCTCTTCTTGTGACTGTGGTTTTCCCGGTCACACAAAAATGCTGAAATTCGACTTATACAGTGTTTGTGCTTATTAAACTTGATGAATTCTCTCCTCTTGACGGTAGAATAGTGTGTAAAGCAAAGCACAATACATTGCTATGTGTAGAAGCAAAGATATACGCGATTTCAGAATGTGTTCCTAGAACAGCTGCGAGCAACTTTTTTACTCAACGTTAACAACACATCTGAAGCTCAATATTTCTGGGCTGAAGCGGGGAGGATTAGACAAAGTGTGCACTGTAAAGGGGAAGTCTGTGGCATTAACAGGAAGGGAGAACAAGTACTTTCTACCCATTTTTAGTTCAGCGGTAAAACTGAAATTTCTATGGAACTGCAGCTCGGCTTGTGACTGTGGTTTTCCCGGTCACAAAAAAATGCTGAAATTCGACTTATACAGTGTTTGTGCTTATTAAACTTGATGAATTCTCTCCTCTTGACGGTAGAATAGTGTGTAAAGCAAAGCACAATACATTGCTATGTGTAGAAGCAAAGATATACGCGATTTCAGAATGTGTTCCTAGAACAGCTGCGAGCAACTTTTTTACTCAACGTTAACAACACATCTGAAGCTCAATATTTCTGGGCTGAAGCGGGGAGGATTAGACAAAGTGTGCACTGTAAAGGGGAAGTCTGTGGCATTAACAGGAAGGGAGAAAAAGTACTTTCCACCCATTTTTAGTTCAGCGGTAAATCTGAAATTTCTATGGAACTGCAGCTCGGCTTGTGACTGTGGTTTTCCCGGTCACACAAAAATGCTGAAATTCAACTTATACAGTGTTTGTGCTTATTAAACTTGATGAATTCTCTCCTCTTGACGGTAGAATAGTGTGTAAAGCAAAGCACAATACATTGCTATGTGTAGAAGCAAAGATATACGCGATTTCAGAATGTGTTCCTAGAACAGCTGCGAGCAACTTTTTTACTCAACGTTAACAACACATCTGAAGCTCAATATTTCTGGGCTGAAGCGGGTTGGATTAGACAAAGTGTGCACTGTAAAGGGGAAGTCTGTGGCATTAACAGGAAGGGAGAAAAAGTACTTTCTACCCATTTTTAGTTCAGCGGTAAAACTGAAATTTCTATGGAACTGCAGCTCGGCTTGTGACTGTGGTTTTCCCGGTCACAAAAAAATGCTGAAATTCGACTTATACAGTGTTTGTGCTTATTAAACTTGATAAATTTTCGCCTCTTGACGATAAAATAGTGTGTAAAGCAAAGCACAATACATTGCTATGTGTAGAAGCAAAGATATACGCGATTTCAGAATGTGTTCCTAAAACAGCTGCGAGCAACTTTTTTACTCAACGTTAACAACACATCTGAAGCTCAATATTTCTGGGCTGAAGCGGGAGGATTAGACAAAGTGTGCACTGTAAAGGGGAAGTCTGTGGCATTAACAGGAAGGGAGAAAAAGTACTTTCTACCCATTTTTAGTTCAGCGGTAAAACTGAAATTTCTATGGAACTGCAGCTCGGCTTGTGACTGTGGTTTTCCCGGTCACACAAAAATGCTGAAATTCGACTTATACAGTGTTTGTGCTTATTAAACTTGATGAATTCTCTCCTCTTGACGGTAGAATAGTGTGTAAAGCAAAGCACAATACATTGCTATGTGTAGAAGCAAAGATATACGCGATTTCAGAATGTGTTCCTAGAACAGCTGCGAGCAACTTTTTTACTCAACGTTAACAACACATCTGAAGCTCAATATTTCTGGGCTGAAGCGGGGAGGATTAGACAAAGTGTGCACTGTAAAGGGGAAGTCTGTGGCATTAACAGGAAGGGAGAAAAAGTACTTTCTACCCATTTTTAGTTCAGCGGTAAAACTGAAATTTCTATGGAACTGCAGGTCGTCTTGTGACTGTGGTTTTCCCGGTCACACAAAAATGCTGAAATTCGACTTATACAGTGTTTGTGCTTATTAAACTTGATGAATTTTCTCCTCTTGACGGTAGAATAGTGTGTAAAGCAAAGCACAATACATTGCTATGTGTAGAAGCAAAGATATACGCGATTTCAGAATGTGTTCCTAGAACAGCTGCGAGCAACTTTTTTACTCAACGTTAACAACACATCTGAAGCTCAATATTTCTGGGCTGAAGCGGGGAGGATTAGACAAAGTGTGCACTGTAAAGGGGAAGTCTGTGGCATTAACAGGAAGGGAGAAAAAGTACTTTCCACCCATTTTTAGTTCAGCGGTAAATCTGAAATTTCTATGGAACTGCAGCTCGGCTTGTGACTGTGGTTTTCCCGGTCACACAAAAATGCTGAAATTCGACTTATACAGTGTTTGTGCTTATTAAACTTGATGAATTCTCTCCTCTTGACGGTAGAATAGTGTGTAAAGCAAAGCACAATACATTGCTATGTGTAGAAGCAAAGATATACGCGATTTCAGAATGTGTTCCTAGAACAGCTGCGAGCAACTTTTTTACTCAACGTTAACAACACATCTGAAGCTCAATATTTCTGGGCTGAAGCGGGGAGGATTAGACAAAGTGTGCACTGTAAAGGGGAAGTCTGTGGCATTAACAGGAAGGGAGAAAAAGTACTTTCTACCCATTTTTAGTTCAGCGGTAAAACTGAAATTTCTATGGAACTGCAGGTCGTCTTGTGACTGTGGTTTTCCCGGTCACACAAAAATGCTGAAATTCGACTTATACAGTGTTTGTGCTTATTAAACTTGATGAATTTTCTCCTCTTGACGGTAGAATAGTGTGTAAAGCAAAGCACAATACATTGCTATGTGTAGAAGCAAAGATATACGCGATTTCAGAATGTGTTCCTAGAACAGCTGCGAGCAACTTTTTTACTCAACGTTAACAACACATCTGAAGCTCAATATTTCTGGGCTGAAGCGGGGAGGATTAGACAAAGTGTGCACTGTAAAGGGGAAGTCTGTGGCATTAACAGGAAGGGAGAAAAAGTACTTTCCACCCATTTTTAGTTCAGCGGTAAATCTGAAATTTCTATGGAACTGCAGCTCGGCTTGTGACTGTGGTTTTCCCGGTCACACAAAAATGCTGAAATTCAACTTATACAGTGTTTGTGCTTATTAAACTTGATGAATTCTCTCCTCTTGACGGTAGAATAGTGTGTAAAGCAAAGCACAATACATTGCTATGTGTAGAAGCAAAGATATACGCGATTTCAGAATGTGTTCCTAGAACAGCTGCGAGCAACTTTTTTACTCAACGTTAACAACACATCTGAAGCTCAATATTTCTGGGCTGAAGCGGGTTGGATTAGACAAAGTGTGCACTGTAAAGGGGAAGTCTGTGGCATTAACAGGAAGGGAGAAAAAGTACTTTCTACCCATTTTTAGTTCAGCGGTAAAACTGAAATTTCTATGGAACTGCAGCTCGGCTTGTGACTGTGGTTTTCCCGGTCACAAAAAAATGCTGAAATTCGACTTATACAGTGTTTGTGCTTATTAAACTTGATAAATTTTCGCCTCTTGACGATAAAATAGTGTGTAAAGCAAAGCACAATACATTGCTATGTGTAGAAGCAAAGATATACGCGATTTCAGAATGTGTTCCTAAAACAGCTGCGAGCAACTTTTTTACTCAACGTTAACAACACATCTGAAGCTCAATATTTCTGGGCTGAAGCGGGAGGATTAGACAAAGTGTGCACTGTAAAGGGGAAGTCTGTGGCATTAACAGGAAGGGAGAAAAAGTACTTTCTACCCATTTTTAGTTCAGCGGTAAAACTGAAATTTCTATGGAACTGCAGCTCGGCTTGTGACTGTGGTTTTCCCGGTCACACAAAAATGCTGAAATTCGACTTATACAGTGTTTGTGCTTATTAAACTTGATGAATTCTCTCCTCTTGACGGTAGAATAGTGTGTAAAGCAAAGCACAATACATTGCTATGTGTAGAAGCAAAGATATACGCGATTTCAGAATGTGTTCCTAGAACAGCTGCGAGCAACTTTTTTACTCAACGTTAACAACACATCTGAAGCTCAATATTTCTGGGCTGAAGCGGGGAGGATTAGACAAAGTGTGCACTGTAAAGGGGAAGTCTGTGGCATTAACAGGAAGGGAGAAAAAGTACTTTCTACCCATTTTTAGTTCAGCGGTAAAACTGAAATTTCTATGGAACTGCAGCTCGGCTTGTGACTCTGGTTTTCCCGGTCACACAAAAATGCTGAAATTCGACTTATACAGTGTTTGTGCTTATTAAACTTGATGAATTCTCTCCTCTTGACGGTAGAATAGTGTGTAAAGCAAAGCACAATACATTGCTATGTGTAGAAGCAAAGATATACGCGATTTCAGAATAGTGTGTAAAGCAAAGCACAATACATTGCTATGTGTAGAAGCAAAGATATACGCGATTTCAGAATGTGTTCCTAGCACAGCTGCGAGCAACATTTTTACTCAACGTTAACAACACATCTGAAGCTCAATATTTCTGGGCTGAAGCGGGGAGGATTAGACAAAGTGTGCACTGTAAAGGGGAAGTCTGTGGCATTAACAGGAAGGGAGAAAAAGTACTTTCTACCCATTTTTAGTTCAGCGGTAAAACTGAAATTTCTATGGAACTGCAGCTCGCCTTGTGACTGTGGTTTTCTTGGTCACACAAAAATGCTGAAATTCGACTTATACAGTGTTTGTGCTTATTAAACTTGATGAATTCTCTCCTCTTGACGGTAGAATAGTGTGTAAAGCAAAGCACAATACATTGCTATGTGTAGAAGCAAAGATATACGCGATTTCAGAATGTGTTCCTAGAACAGCTGCGAGCAACTTTTTTACTCAACGTTAACAACACATCTGAAGCTTAATATTTCTGGGCTGAAGCGGGGAGGATTAGACAAAGTGTGCACTGTAAAGGGGAAGTCTGTGGCATTAACAGGAAGGGAGAAAAAGTACTTTCTACCCATTTCTAGTTCAGCGGTAAAACTGAAATTTCTATGGAACTGCAGCTCGGCTTGTGACTGTGGTTTTCCCGGTCACACAAAAATGCTGAAATTCGACTTATACAGTGTTTGTGCTTATTAAACTTGATGAATTCTCTCCTCTTGACGGTAGAATAGTGTGTAAAGCAAAGCACAATACATTGCTATGTGTAGAAGCAAAGATATACGCGATTTCAGAATGTGTTCCTAGAACAGCTGCGAGCAACTTTTTTACTCAACGTTAACAACACATCTGAAGCTTAATATTTCTGGGCTGAAGCGGGGAGGATTAGACAAAGTGTGCACTGTAAAGGGGAAGTCTGTGGCATTAACAGGAAGGGAGAAAAAGTACTTTCTACCCATTTCTAGTTCAGCGTTAAAACTGAAATTTCTATGGAACTGCAGCTCGGCTTGTGACTGTGGTTTTCCCGGTCACACAAAAATGCTGAAATTCGACTTATACAGTGTTTGTGCTTATTAAACTTGATGAATTCTCTCCTCTTGACGTTAGAATAGTGTGTAAAGCAAAGCACAATACATTGCTATGTGTAGAAGCAAAGATATACGCGATTTCATAATGTGTTCCTAGAACAGCTGCGAGCAACTTTTTTACTCAACGTTAACAACACATCTGAAGCTCAATATTTCTGGGCTGAAGCGGGGAAGATTAGACAAAGTGTGCACTGTAAAGGGGAAGTCTGTGGCATTAACAGGAAGGGAGAAAAAGTACTTTCTACCCATTTTTAGTTCAGCGGTAAAACTGAAATTTCTATGGAACTGCAGCTCGTTTTGTGACTGTGGTTTTCCCGGTCACACAAAAATGCTGAAATTCGACTTATACAGTGTTTGTGCTTATTAAACTTGATGAATTTTCTCCTCTTGACGGTAGAATAGTGTGTAAAGCAAAGCACAATACATTGCTATGTGTAGAAGCAAAGATATACGCGATTTCAGAATGTGTTCCTAGAACAGCTGCGAGCAACTTTTTTACTCAACGTTAACAACACATCTGATGCTCAATATTTCTGGGCTGAAGCGGGGAGGATTAGACAAAGTGTGCACTGTAAAGGGGAAGTCTGTGGCATTAACAGGAAGGGAGAAAAAGTACTTTCTACCCATTTTTAGTTCAGCGGTAAAACTGAAATTTCTATGGAACTGCAGCTCGGCTTGTGACTGTGGTTTTCCCGGTCACACAAAAATGCTGAAATTCGACTTATACAGTGTTTGTGCTTATTAAACTTGATGAATTCTCTCCTCTTGACGGTAGAATAGTGTGTAAAGCAAAGCACAATACATTGCTATGTGTAGAAGCAAAGATATACGCGATTTCAGAATGTGTTCCTAGAACAGCTGCGAGCAACTTTTTTACTCAACGTTAACAACACATCTGAAGCTCAATATTTCTGGGCTGAAGCGGGGAGGATTAGACAAAGTGTGCACTGTAAAGGGGAAGTCTGTGGCATTAACAGGAAGGGAGAAAAAGTACTTTCTACCCATTTTTAGTTCAGCGGTAAAACTGAAATTTCTATGGAACTGCAGCTCGGCTTGTGACTGTGGTTTTCCCGGTCACAAAAAAATGCTGAAATTCGACTTATACAGTGTTTGTGCTTATTAAACTTGATAAATTTTCGCCTCTTGACGATAAAATAGTGTGTAAAGCAAAGCACAATACATTGCTATGTGTAGAAGCAAAGATATACGCGATTTCAGAATGTGTTCCTAAAACAGCTGCGAGCAACTTTTTTACTCAACGTTAACAACACATCTGAAGCTCAATATTTCTGGGCTGAAGCGGGAGGATTAGACAAAGTGTGCACTGTAAAGGGGAAGTCTGTGGCATTAACAGGAAGGGAGAAAAAGTACTTTCTACCCATTTTTAGTTCAGCGGTAAAACTGAAATTTCTATGGAACTGCAGCTCGGCTTGTGACTGTGGTTTTCCCGGTCACACAAAAATGCTGAAATTCGACTTATACAGTGTTTGTGCTTATTAAACTTGATGAATTCTCTCCTCTTGACGGTAGAATAGTGTGTAAAGCAAAGCACAATACATTGCTATGTGTAGAAGCAAAGATATACGCGATTTCAGAATGTGTTCCTAGAACAGCTGCGAGCAACTTTTTTACTCAACGTTAACAACACATCTGAAGCTCAATATTTCTGGGCTGAAGCGGGGAGGATTAGACAAAGTGTGCACTGTAAAGGGGAAGTCTGTGGCATTAACAGGAAGGGAGAAAAAGTACTTTCTACCCATTTTTAGTTCAGCGGTAAAACTGAAATTTCTATGGAACTGCAGCTCGGCTTGTGACTCTGGTTTTCCCGGTCACACAAAAATGCTGAAATTCGACTTATACAGTGTTTGTGCTTATTAAACTTGATGAATTCTCTCCTCTTGACGGTAGAATAGTGTGTAAAGCAAAGCACAATACATTGCTATGTGTAGAAGCAAAGATATACGCGATTTCAGAATAGTGTGTAAAGCAAAGCACAATACATAGCTATGTGTAGAAGCAAAGATATACGCGATTTCAGAATGTGTTCCTAGCACAGCTGCGAGCAACATTTTTACTCAACGTTAACAACACATCTGAAGCTCAATATTTCTGGGCTGAAGCGGGGAGGATTAGACAAAGTGTGCACTGTAAAGGGGAAGTCTGTGGCATTAACAGGAAGGGAGAAAAAGTACTTTCTACCCATTTTTAGTTCAGCGGTAAAACTGAAATTTCTATGGAACTGCAGCTCGCCTTGTGACTGTGGTTTTCCCGGTCACACAAAAATGCTGAAATTCGACTTATACAGTGTTTGTGCTTATTAAACTTGATGAATTCTCTCCTCTTGACGGTAGAATAGTGTGTAAAGCAAAGCACAATACATTGCTATGTGTAGAAGCAAAGATATACGCGATTTCAGAATGTGTTCCTAGAACAGCTGCGAGCAACTTTTTTACTCAACGTTAACAACACATCTGAAGCTTAATATTTCTGGGCTGAAGCGGGGAGGATTAGACAAAGTGTGCACTGTAAAGGGGAAGTCTGTGGCATTAACAGGAAGGGAGAAAAAGTACTTTCTACCCATTTCTAGTTCAGCGGTAAAACTGAAATTTCTATGGAACTGCAGCTCGGCTTGTGACTGTGGTTTTCCCGGTCACACAAAAATGCTGAAATTCGACTTATACAGTGTTTGTGCTTATTAAACTTGATGAATTCTCTCCTCTTGACGGTAGAATAGTGTGTAAAGCAAAGCACAATACATTGCTATGTGTAGAAGCAAAGATATACGCGATTTCAGAATGTGTTCCTAGAACAGCTGCGAGCAACTTTTTTACTCAACGTTAACAACACATCTGAAGCTTAATATTTCTGGGCTGAAGCGGGGAGGATTAGACAAAGTGTGCACTGTAAAGGGGAAGTCTGTGGCATTAACAGGAAGGGAGAAAAAGTACTTTCTACCCATTTCTAGTTCAGCGTTAAAACTGAAATTTCTATGGAACTGCAGCTCGGCTTGTGACTGTGGTTTTCCCGGTCACACAAAAATGCTGAAATTCGACTTATACAGTGTTTGTGCTTATTAAACTTGATGAATTCTCTCCTCTTGACGTTAGAATAGTGTGTAAAGCAAAGCACAATACATTGCTATGTGTAGAAGCAAAGATATACGCGATTTCATAATGTGTTCCTAGAACAGCTGCGAGCAACTTTTTTACTCAACGTTAACAACACATCTGAAGCTCAATATTTCTGGGCTGAAGCGGGGAAGATTAGACAAAGTGTGCACTGTAAAGGGGAAGTCTGTGGCATTAACAGGAAGGGAGAAAAAGTACTTTCTACCCATTTTTAGTTCAGCGGTAAAACTGAAATTTCTATGGAACTGCAGCTCGTTTTGTGACTGTGGTTTTCCCGGTCACACAAAAATGCTGAAATTCGACTTATACAGTGTTTGTGCTTATTAAACTTGATGAATTTTCTCCTCTTGACGGTAGAATAGTGTGTAAAGCAAAGCACAATACATTGCTATGTGTAGAAGCAAAGATATACGCGATTTCAGAATGTGTTCCTAGAACAGCTGCGAGCAACTTTTTTACTCAACGTTAACAACACATCTGATGCTCAATATTTCTGGGCTGAAGCGGGGAGGATTAGACAAAGTGTGCACTGTAAAGGGGAAGTCTGTGGCATTAACAGGAAGGGAGAAAAAGTACTTTCTACCCATTTTTAGTTCAGCGGTAAAACTGAAATTTCTATGGAACTGCAGCTCGGCTTGTGACTGTGGTTTTCCCGGTCACACAAAAATGCTGAAATTCGACTTATACAGTGTTTGTGCTTATTAAACTTGATGAATTCTCTCCTCTTGACGGTAGAATAGTGTGTAAAGCAAAGCACAATACATTGCTATGTGTAGAAGCAAAGATATACGCGATTTCAGAATGTGTTCCTAGAACAGCTGCGAGCAACTTTTTTACTCAACGTTAACAACACATCTGAAGCTCAATATTTCTGGGCTGAAGCGGGGAGGATTAGACAAAGTGTGCACTGTAAAGGGGAAGTCTGTGGCATTAACAGGAAGGGAGAAAAAGTACTTTCTACCCATTTTTAGTTCAGCGGTAAAACTGAAATTTCTATGGAACTGCAGCTCGGCTTGTGACTGTGGTTTTCCCGGTCACAAAAAAATGCTGAAATTCGACTTATACAGTGTTTGTGCTTATTAAACTTGATAAATTTTCGCCTCTTGACGATAAAATAGTGTGTAAAGCAAAGCACAATACATTGCTATGTGTAGAAGCAAAGATATACGCGATTTCAGAATGTGTTCCTAAAACAGCTGCGAGCAACTTTTTTACTCAACGTTAACAACACATCTGAAGCTCAATATTTCTGGGCTGAAGCGGGAGGATTAGACAAAGTGTGCACTGTAAAGGGGAAGTCTGTGGCATTAACAGGAAGGGAGAAAAAGTACTTTCTACCCATTTTTAGTTCAGCGGTAAAACTGAAATTTCTATGGAACTGCAGCTCGGCTTGTGACTGTGGTTTTCCCGGTCACACAAAAATGCTGAAATTCGACTTATACAGTGTTTGTGCTTATTAAACTTGATGAATTCTCTCCTCTTGACGGTAGAATAGTGTGTAAAGCAAAGCACAATACATTGCTATGTGTAGAAGCAAAGATATACGCGATTTCAGAATGTGTTCCTAGAACAGCTGCGAGCAACTTTTTTACTCAACGTTAACAACACATCTGAAGCTCAATATTTCTGGGCTGAAGCGGGGAGGATTAGACAAAGTGTGCACTGTAAAGGGGAAGTCTGTGGCATTAACAGGAAGGGAGAAAAAGTACTTTCTACCCATTTTTAGTTCAGCGGTAAAACTGAAATTTCTATGGAACTGCAGCTCGGCTTGTGACTCTGGTTTTCCCGGTCACACAAAAATGCTGAAATTCGACTTATACAGTGTTTGTGCTTATTAAACTTGATGAATTCTCTCCTCTTGACGGTAGAATAGTGTGTAAAGCAAAGCACAATACATTGCTATGTGTAGAAGCAAAGATATACGCGATTTCAGAATAGTGTGTAAAGCAAAGCACAATACATTGCTATGTGTAGAAGCAAAGATATACGCGATTTCAGAATGTGTTCCTAGCACAGCTGCGAGCAACATTTTTACTCAACGTTAACAACACATCTGAAGCTCAATATTTCTGGGCTGAAGCGGGGAGGATTAGACAAAGTGTGCACTGTAAAGGGGAAGTCTGTGGCATTAACAGGAAGGGAGAAAAAGTACTTTCTACCCATTTTTAGTTCAGCGGTAAAACTGAAATTTCTATGGAACTGCAGCTCGCCTTGTGACTGTGGTTTTCCCGGTCACACAAAAATGCTGAAATTCGACTTATACAGTGTTTGTGCTTATTAAACTTGATGAATTCTCTCCTCTTGACGGTAGAATAGTGTGTAAAGCAAAGCACAATACATTGCTATGTGTAGAAGCAAAGATATACGCGATTTCAGAATGTGTTCCTAGAACAGCTGCGAGCAACTTTTTTACTCAACGTTAACAACACATCTGAAGCTTAATATTTCTGGGCTGAAGCGGGGAGGATTAGACAAAGTGTGCACTGTAAAGGGGAAGTCTGTGGCATTAACAGGAAGGGAGAAAAAGTACTTTCTACCCATTTCTAGTTCAGCGGTAAAACTGAAATTTCTATGGAACTGCAGCTCGGCTTGTGACTGTGGTTTTCCCGGTCACACAAAAATGCTGAAATTCGACTTATACAGTGTTTGTGCTTATTAAACTTGATGAATTCTCTCCTCTTGACGGTAGAATAGTGTGTAAAGCAAAGCACAATACATTGCTATGTGTAGAAGCAAAGATATACGCGATTTCAGAATGTGTTCCTAGAACAGCTGCGAGCAACTTTTTTACTCAACGTTAACAACACATCTGAAGCTTAATATTTCTGGGCTGAAGCGGGGAGGATTAGACAAAGTGTGCACTGTAAAGGGGAAGTCTGTGGCATTAACAGGAAGGGAGAAAAAGTACTTTCTACCCATTTCTAGTTCAGCGTTAAAACTGAAATTTCTATGGAACTGCAGCTCGGCTTGTGACTGTGGTTTTCCCGGTCACACAAAAATGCTGAAATTCGACTTATACAGTGTTTGTGCTTATTAAACTTGATGAATTCTCTCCTCTTGACGTTAGAATAGTGTGTAAAGCAAAGCACAATACATTGCTATGTGTAGAAGCAAAGATATACGCGATTTCATAATGTGTTCCTAGAACAGCTGCGAGCAACTTTTTTACTCAACGTTAACAACACATCTGAAGCTCAATATTTCTGGGCTGAAGCGGGGAAGATTAGACAAAGTGTGCACTGTAAAGGGGAAGTCTGTGGCATTAACAGGAAGGGAGAAAAAGTACTTTCTACCCATTTTTAGTTCAGCGGTAAAACTGAAATTTCTATGGAACTGCAGCTCGTTTTGTGACTGTGGTTTTCCCGGTCACACAAAAATGCTGAAATTCGACTTATACAGTGTTTGTGCTTATTAAACTTGATGAATTTTCTCCTCTTGACGGTAGAATAGTGTGTAAAGCAAAGCACAATACATTGCTATGTGTAGAAGCAAAGATATACGCGATTTCAGAATGTGTTCCTAGAACAGCTGCGAGCAACTTTTTTACTCAACGTTAACAACACATCTGATGCTCAATATTTCTGGGCTGAAGCGGGGAGGATTAGACAAAGTGTGCACTGTAAAGGGGAAGTCTGTGGCATTAACAGGAAGGGAGAAAAAGTACTTTCTACCCATTTTTAGTTCAGCGGTAAAACTGAAATTTCTATGGAACTGCAGCTCGGCTTGTGACTGTGGTTTTCCCGGTCACACAAAAATGCTGAAATTCGACTTATACAGTGTTTGTGCTTATTAAACTTGATGAATTCTCTCCTCTTGACGGTAGAATAGTGTGTAAAGCAAAACACAATACATTGCTATGTGTAGAAGCAAAGATATACGCGATTTCAGAATGTGTTCCTAGAACAGCTGCGAGCAACTTTTTTACTCAACGTTAACAACACATCTGAAGCTCAATATTCTGGGCTGAAGCGGGTTGGATTAGACAAAGTGTGCACTGTAAAGGGGAAGTCTGTGGCATTAACAGGAAGGGAGAAAAAGTACTTTCTACCCATTTTTAGTTCAGCGGTAAAACTGAAATTTCTATGGAACTGCAGCTCGGCTTGTGACTGTGGTTTTCCCGGTCACAAAAAAATGCTGAAATTCGACTTATACAGTGTTTGTGCTTATTAAACTTGATGAATTTTCGCCTCTTGACGATAGAATAGTGTGTAAAGCAAAGCACAATACATTGCTATGTGTAGAAGCAAAGATATACGCGATTTCAGAATGTGTTCCTAGAACAGCTGCGAGCAACTTTTTTACTCAACGTTAACAACACATCTGAAGCTCAATATTTCTGGGCTGAAGCGGGTTGGATTAGACAAAGTGTGCACTGTAAAGGGGAAGTCTGTGGCATTAACAGGAAGGGAGAAAAAGTACTTTCTACCCATTTTTAGTTCAGCGGTAAAACTGAAATTTCTATGGAACTGCAGCTCGGCTTGTGACTGTGGTTTTCCCGGTCACAAAAAAATGCTGAAATTCGACTTATACAGTGTTTGTGCTTATTAAACTTGATGAATTTTCGCCTCTTGACGATAGAATAGTGTGTAAAGCAAAGCACAATACATTGCTATGTGTAGAAGCAAAGATATACGCGATTTCAGAATGTGTTCCTAGAACAGCTGCGAGCAACTTTTTTACTCAACGTTAACAACACATCTGAAGCTCAATATTTCTGGGCTGAAGCGGGGAGGATTAGACAAAGTGTGCACTGTAAAGGGGAAGTCTGTGGCATTAACAGGAAGGGAGAAAAAGTACTTTCTACCCATTTTTAGTTCAGCGGTAAAACTGAAATTTCTATGGAACTGCAGCTCGTCTTGTGACTGTGGTTTTCCCGGTCACACAAAAATTCTGAAATTCGACTTATACAGTGTTTGTGCTTATTAAACTTGATGAATTCTCTCCTCTTGACGTTAGAATAGTGTGTAAAGCAAAGCACAATACATTGCTATGTGTAGAAGCAAAGATATACGCGATTTCAGAATGTGTTCCTAGAACAGCTGCGAGCAACTTTTTTACTCAACGTTAACAACACATCTGAAGCTCAATATTTCTGGGCTGAAGCGGGGAGGATTAGACAAAGTGTGCACTGTAAAGGGGAAGTCTGTGGCATTAACAGGAAGGGAGAAAAAGTACTTTCTACCCATTTTTAGTTCAGCGGTAAAACTGAAATTTCTATGGAACTGCAGCTCGGCTTGTGACTGTGGTTTTCCCGGTCACACAAAAATGCTGAAATTCGACTTATACAGTGTTTGTGCTTATTAAACTTGATGAATTCTCTTCTCTTGACGGTAGAATAGTGTGTAAAGCAAAGCACAATACATTGCTATGTGTAGAAGCAAAGATATACGCGATTTCAGAATGTGTTCCTAGAACAGCTGCGAGCAACTTTTTTACTCAACGTTAACAACACATCTGAAGCTCAATATTTCTGGGCTGAAGCGGGGAGGATTAGAAAAAGTGTGCACTGTAAAGGGGAAGTCTGTGGCATTAACAGGAAGGGAGAAAAAGTACTTTCTACCCATTTTTAGTTCAGCGGTAAAACTGAAATTTCTATGGAACTGCAGCTCGGCTTATGACTGTGGTTTTCCCGGTCACACAAAAATGCTGAAATTCGACTTATACAGTGTTTGTGCTTATTAAACTTGATGAATTCTCTCCTCTTGACGGTAGAATAGTGTGTAAAGCAAAGCACAATACATTGCTATGTGTAGAAGCAAAGATATACGCGATTTCAGAATGTGTTCCTAGAACAGCTGCGAGCAACTTTTTTACACAACGTTAACAACACATCTGAAGCTCAATATTTCTGGGCTGAAGCGGGGAGGATTAGACAAAGTGTGCACTGTAAAGGGGAAGTCTGTGGCATTAACAGGAAGGGAGAAAAAGTACTTTCTACCCATTTTTAGTTCAGCGGTAAAACTGAAATTTCTATGGAACTGCAGCTCGGCTTGTGACTGTGGTTTTCCCGGTCACACAAAAATGCTGAAATTCGACTTATACAGTGTTTGTGCTTATTAAACTTGATGAATTCTCTTCTCTTGACGGTAGAATAGTGTGTAAAGCAAAGCACAATACATTGCTATGTGTAGAAGCAAAGATATACGCGATTTCAGAATGTGTTCCTAGAACAGCTGCGAGCAACTTTTTTACTCAACGTTAACAACACATCTGAAGCTCAATATTTCTGGGCTGAAGCGGGGAGGATTAGACAAAGTGTGCACTGTAAAGGGGAAGTCTGTGGCATTAACAGGAAGGGAGAAAAAGTACTTTCTACCCATTTTTAGTTCAGCGGTAAAACTGAAATTTCTATGGAACTGCAGCTCGGCTTATGACTGTGGTTTTCCCGGTCACACAAAAATGCTGAAATTCGACTTATACAGTGTTTGTGCTTATTAAACTTGATGAATTCTCTCCTCTTGACGGTAGAATAGTGTGTAAAGCAAAGCACAATACATTGCTATGTGTAGAAGCAAAGATATACGCGATTTCAGAATGTGTTCCTAGAACAGCTGCGAGCAACTTTTTTACTCAACGTTAACAACACATCTGAAGCTCAATATTTCTGGGCTGAAGCGGGGAGGATTAGACAAAGTGTGCACTGTAAAGGGGAAGTCTGTGGCATTAACAGGAAGGGAGAAAAAGTACTTTCCACCCATTTTTAGTTCAGCGGTAAATCTGAAATTTCTATGGAACTGCAGCTCGGCTTGTGACTGTGGTTTTCCCGGTCACACAAAAATGCTGAAATTCGACTTATACAGTGTTTGTGCTTATTAAACTTGATGAATTCTCTCCTCTTGACGGTAGAATAGTGTGTAAAGCAAAGCACAATACATTGCTATGTGTAGAAGCAAAGATATACGCGATTTCAGAATGTGTTCCTAGAACAGCTGCGAGCAACTTTTTTACTCAACGTTAACAACACATCTGAAGCTCAATATTTCTGGGCTGAAGCGGGGAGGATTAGACAAAGTGTGCACTGTAAAGGGGAAGTCTGTGGCATTAACAGGAAGGGAGAAAAAGTACTTTCTACCCATTTTTAGTTCAGCGGTAAAACTGAAATTTCTATGGAACTGCAGCTCGGCTTGTGACTGTGGTTTTCCCGGTCACACAAAAATGCTGAAATTCGACTTATACAGTGTTTGTGCTTATTAAACTTGATGAATTCTCTTCTCTTGACGGTAGAATAGTGTGTAAAGCAAAGCACAATACATTGCTATGTGTAGAAGCAAAGATATACGCGATTTCAGAATGTGTTCCTAGAACAGCTGCGAGCAACTTTTTTACTCAACGTTAACAACACATCTGAAGCTCAATATTTCTGGGCTGAAGCGGGGAGGATTAGACAAAGTGTGCACTGTAAAGGGGAAGTCTGTGGCATTAACAGGAAGGGAGAAAAAGTACTTTCTACCCATTTTTAGTTCAGCGGTAAAACTGAAATTTCTATGGAACTGCAGCTCGGCTTATGACTGTGGTTTTCCCGGTAACACAAAAATGCTGAAATTCGACTTATACAGTGTTTGTGCTTATTAAACTTGATGAATTCTCTCCTCTTGACGGTAGAATAGTGTGTAAAGCAAAGCACAATACATTGCTATGTGTAGAAGCAAAGATATACGCGATTTCAGAATGTGTTCCTAGAACAGCTGCGAGCAACTTTTTTACTCAACGTTAACAACACATCTGAAGCTCAATATTTCTGGGCTGAAGCGGGGAGGATTAGACAAAGTGTGCACTGTAAAGGGGAAGTCTGTGGCATTAACAGGAAGGGAGAAAAGGTACTTTCCACCCATTTTTAGTTCAGCGGTAAATCTGAAATTTCTATGGAACTGCAGCTCGGCTTGTGACTGTGGTTTTCCCGGTCACACAAAAATGCTGAAATTCGACTTATACAGTGTTTGTGCTAATTAAACTTGATGAATTCTCTCCTCTTGACGGTAGAATAGTGTGTAAAGCAAAGCACAATACATTGCTATGTGTAGAAGCAAAGATATACGCGATTTCAGAATGTGTTCCTAGAACAGCTGCGAGCAACTTTTTTACTCAACGTTAACAACACATCTGAAGCTCAATATTCTGGGCTGAAGCGGGTTGGATTAGACAAAGTGTGCACTGTAAAGGGGAAGTCTGTGGCATTAACAGGAAGGGAGAAAAAGTACTTTCTACCCATTTTTAGTTCAGCGGTAAAACTGAAATTTCTATGGAACTGCAGCTCGGCTTGTGACTGTGGTTTTCCCGGTCACAAAAAAATGCTGAAATTCGACTTATACAGTGTTTGTGCTTATTAAACTTGATGAATTCTCTCCTCTTGACGGTAGAATAGTGTGTAAAGCAAAGCACAATACATTGCTATGTGTAGAAGCAAAGATATACGCGATTTCAGAATGTGTTCCTAGAACAGCTGCGAGCAACTTTTTTACTCAACGTTAACAACACATCTGAAGCTCAATATTTCTGGGCTGAAGCGGGGAGGATTAGACAAAGTGTGCACTGTAAAGGGGAAGTCTGTGGCATTAACAGGAAGGGAGAAAAAGTACTTTCTACCCATTTTTAGTTCAGCGGTAAAACTGAAATTTCTATGGAACTGCAGCTCGGCTTGTGACTGTGGTTTTCCCGGTCACACAAAAATGCTGAAATTCGACTTATACCGTGTTTGTGCTTATTAAACTTGATGAATTCTCTCCTCTTGACGGTAGAATAGTGTGTAAAGCAAAGCACAATACATTGCTATGTGTAGAAGCAAAGATATACGCGATTTCAGAATGTGTTCCTAGAACAGCTGCGAGCAACTTTTTTACTCAACGTTAACAACACATCTGAAGCTCAATATTTCTGGGCTGAAGCGGGGAGGATTAGACAAAGTGTGCACTGTAAAGGGGAAGTCTGTGGCATTAACAGGAAGGGAGAAAAAGTACTTTCTACCCATTTTTAGTTCAGCGGTAAATCTGAAATTTCTATGGAACTGCAGCTCGGCTTGTGACTGTGGTTTTCCCGGTCACACAAAAATGCTGAAATTCGACTTATACAGTGTTTGTGCTTATTAAACTTGATGAATTCTCTCCTCTTGACGGTAGAATAGTGTGTAAAGCAAAGCACAATACATTGCTATGTGTAGAAGCAAAGATATACGCGATTTCAGAATGTGTTCCTAGAACAGCTGCGAGCAACTTTTTTACTCAACGTTAACAACACATCTGAAGCTCAATATTTCTGGGCTGAAGCGGGGAGGATTAGACAAAGTGTGCACTGTAAAGGGGAAGTCTGTGGCATTAACAGGAAGGGAGAAAAAGTACTTTCTACCCATTTTTAGTTCAGCGGTAAAACTGAAATTTCTATGGAACTGCAGCTCGGCTTGTGACTGTGGTTTTCCCGGTCACACAAAAATGCTGAAATTCGACTTATACAGTGTTTGTGCTTATTAAACTTGATGAATTCTCTCCTCTTGACGGTAGAATAGTGTGTAAAGCAAAGCACAATACATTGCTATGTGTAGAAGCAAAGATATACGCGATTTCAGAATGTGTTCCTAGAACAGCTGCGAGCAACTTTTTTACTCAACGTTAACAACACATCTGAAGCTCAATATTTCTGGGCTGAAGCGGGGAGGATTAGACAAAGTGTGCACTGTAAAGGGGAAGTCTGTGGCATTAACAGGAAGGGAGAAAAAGTACTTTCTACCCATTTTTAGTTCAGCGGTAAAACTGAAATTTCTATGGAACTGCAGCTCGGCTTGTGACTGTGGTTTTCCCGGTCACACAAAAATGCTGAAATTCGACTTATACAGTGTTTGTGCTTATTAAACTTGATGAATTCTCTCCTCTTGACGGTAGAATAGTGTGTAAAGCAAAGCACAATACATTGCTATGTGTAGAAGCAAAGATATACGCGATTTCAGAATGTGTTCCTAGAACAGCTGCGAGCAACTTTTTTACTCAACGTTAACAACACATCTGAAGCTCAATATTTCTGGGCTGAAGCGGGGATGATTAGACAAAGTGTGCACTGTAAAGGGGAAGTCTGTGGCATTAACAGGAAGGGAGAAAAAGTACTTTCTACCCATTTTTAGTTCAGCGGTAAAACTGAAATTTCTATGGAACTGCAGCTCGGCTTATGACTGTGGTTTTCCCGGTAACACAAAAATGCTGAAATTCGACTTATACAGTGTTTGTGCTTATTAAACTTGATGAATTCTCTCCTCTTGACGGTAGAATAGTGTGTAAAGCAAAGCACAATACATTGCTATGTGTAGAAGCAAAGATATACGCGATTTCAGAATGTGTTCCTAGAACAGCTGCGAGCAACTTTTTTACTCAACGTTAACAACACATCTGAAGCTCAATATTTCTGGGCTGAAGCGGGGAGGATTAGACAAAGTGTGCACTGTAAAGGGGAAGTCTGTGGCATTAACAGGAAGGGAGAAAAGGTACTTTCCACCCATTTTTAGTTCAGCGGTAAATCTGAAATTTCTATGGAACTGCAGCTCGGCTTGTGACTGTGGTTTTCCCGGTCACACAAAAATGCTGAAATTCGACTTATACAGTGTTTGTGCTAATTAAACTTGATGAATTCTCTCCTCTTGACGGTAGAATAGTGTGTAAAGCAAAGCACAATACATTGCTATGTGTAGAAGCAAAGATATACGCGATTTCAGAATGTGTTCCTAGAACAGCTGCGAGCAACTTTTTTACTCAACGTTAACAACACATCTGAAGCTCAATATTCTGGGCTGAAGCGGGTTGGATTAGACAAAGTGTGCACTGTAAAGGGGAAGTCTGTGGCATTAACAGGAAGGGAGAAAAAGTACTTTCTACCCATTTTTAGTTCAGCGGTAAAACTGAAATTTCTATGGAACTGCAGCTCGGCTTGTGACTGTGGTTTTCCCGGTCACAAAAAAATGCTGAAATTCGACTTATACAGTGTTTGTGCTTATTAAACTTGATGAATTCTCTCCTCTTGACGGTAGAATAGTGTGTAAAGCAAAGCACAATACATTGCTATGTGTAGAAGCAAAGATATACGCGATTTCAGAATGTGTTCCTAGAACAGCTGCGAGCAACTTTTTTACTCAACGTTAACAACACATCTGAAGCTCAATATTTCTGGGCTGAAGCGGGGAGGATTAGACAAAGTGTGCACTGTAAAGGGGAAGTCTGTGGCATTAACAGGAAGGGAGAAAAAGTACTTTCTACCCATTTTTAGTTCAGCGGTAAAACTGAAATTTCTATGGAACTGCAGCTCGGCTTGTGACTGTGGTTTTCCCGGTCACACAAAAATGCTGAAATTCGACTTATACCGTGTTTGTGCTTATTAAACTTGATGAATTCTCTCCTCTTGACGGTAGAATAGTGTGTAAAGCAAAGCACAATACATTGCTATGTGTAGAAGCAAAGATATACGCGATTTCAGAATGTGTTCCTAGAACAGCTGCGAGCAACTTTTTTACTCAACGTTAACAACACATCTGAAGCTCAATATTTCTGGGCTGAAGCGGGGAGGATTAGACAAAGTGTGCACTGTAAAGGGGAAGTCTGTGGCATTAACAGGAAGGGAGAAAAAGTACTTTCTACCCATTTTTAGTTCAGCGGTAAATCTGAAATTTCTATGGAACTGCAGCTCGGCTTGTGACTGTGGTTTTCCCGGTCACACAAAAATGCTGAAATTCGACTTATACAGTGTTTGTGCTTATTAAACTTGATGAATTCTCTCCTCTTGACGGTAGAATAGTGTGTAAAGCAAAGCACAATACATTGCTATGTGTAGAAGCAAAGATATACGCGATTTCAGAATGTGTTCCTAGAACAGCTGCGAGCAACTTTTTTACTCAACGTTAACAACACATCTGAAGCTCAATATTTCTGGGCTGAAGCGGGGAGGATTAGACAAAGTGTGCACTGTAAAGGGGAAGTCTGTGGCATTAACAGGAAGGGAGAAAAAGTACTTTCTACCCATTTTTAGTTCAGCGGTAAAACTGAAATTTCTATGGAACTGCAGCTCGGCTTATGACTGTGGTTTTCCCGGTAACACAAAAATGCTGAAATTCGACTTATACAGTGTTTGTGCTTATTAAACTTGATGAATTCTCTCCTCTTGACGGTAGAATAGTGTGTAAAGCAAAGCACAATACATTGCTATGTGTAGAAGCAAAGATATACGCGATTTCAGAATGTGTTCCTAGAACAGCTGCGAGCAACTTTTTTACTCAACGTTAACAACACATCTGAAGCTCAATATTTCTGGGCTGAAGCGGGGAGGATTAGACAAAGTGTGCACTGTAAAGGGGAAGTCTGTGGCATTAACAGGAAGGGAGAAAAGGTACTTTCCACCCATTTTTAGTTCAGCGGTAAATCTGAAATTTCTATGGAACTGCAGCTCGGCTTGTGACTGTGGTTTTCCCGGTCACACAAAAATGCTGAAATTCGACTTATACAGTGTTTGTGCTAATTAAACTTGATGAATTCTCTCCTCTTGACGGTAGAATAGTGTGTAAAGCAAAGCACAATACATTGCTATGTGTAGAAGCAAAGATATACGCGATTTCAGAATGTGTTCCTAGAACAGCTGCGAGCAACTTTTTTACTCAACGTTAACAACACATCTGAAGCTCAATATTCTGGGCTGAAGCGGGTTGGATTAGACAAAGTGTGCACTGTAAAGGGGAAGTCTGTGGCATTAACAGGAAGGGAGAAAAAGTACTTTCTACCCATTTTTAGTTCAGCGGTAAAACTGAAATTTCTATGGAACTGCAGCTCGGCTTGTGACTGTGGTTTTCCCGGTCACAAAAAAATGCTGAAATTCGACTTATACAGTGTTTGTGCTTATTAAACTTGATGAATTCTCTCCTCTTGACGGTAGAATAGTGTGTAAAGCAAAGCACAATACATTGCTATGTGTAGAAGCAAAGATATACGCGATTTCAGAATGTGTTCCTAGAACAGCTGCGAGCAACTTTTTTACTCAACGTTAACAACACATCTGAAGCTCAATATTTCTGGGCTGAAGCGGGGAGGATTAGACAAAGTGTGCACTGTAAAGGGGAAGTCTGTGGCATTAACAGGAAGGGAGAAAAAGTACTTTCTACCCATTTTTAGTTCAGCGGTAAAACTGAAATTTCTATGGAACTGCAGCTCGGCTTGTGACTGTGGTTTTCCCGGTCACACAAAAATGCTGAAATTCGACTTATACCGTGTTTGTGCTTATTAAACTTGATGAATTCTCTCCTCTTGACGGTAGAATAGTGTGTAAAGCAAAGCACAATACATTGCTATGTGTAGAAGCAAAGATATACGCGATTTCAGAATGTGTTCCTAGAACAGCTGCGAGCAACTTTTTTACTCAACGTTAACAACACATCTGAAGCTCAATATTTCTGGGCTGAAGCGGGGAGGATTAGACAAAGTGTGCACTGTAAAGGGGAAGTCTGTGGCATTAACAGGAAGGGAGAAAAAGTACTTTCTACCCATTTTTAGTTCAGCGGTAAATCTGAAATTTCTATGGAACTGCAGCTCGGCTTGTGACTGTGGTTTTCCCGGTCACACAAAAATGCTGAAATTCGACTTATACAGTGTTTGTGCTTATTAAACTTGATGAATTCTCTCCTCTTGACGGTAGAATAGTGTGTAAAGCAAAGCACAATACATTGCTATGTGTAGAAGCAAAGATATACGCGATTTCAGAATGTGTTCCTAGAACAGCTGCGAGCAACTTTTTTACTCAACGTTAACAACACATCTGAAGCTCAATATTTCTGGGCTGAAGCGGGGAGGATTAGACAAAGTGTGCACTGTAAAGGGGAAGTCTGTGGCATTAACAGGAAGGGAGAAAAAGTACTTTCTACCCATTTTTAGTTCAGCGGTAAAACTGAAATTTCTATGGAACTGCAGCTCGGCTTGTGACTGTGGTTTTCCCGGTCACACAAAAATGCTGAAATTCGACTTATACAGTGTTTGTGCTTATTAAACTTGATGAATTCTCTCCTCTTGACGGTAGAATAGTGTGTAAAGCAAAGCACAATACATTGCTATGTGTAGAAGCAAAGATATACGCGATTTCAGAATGTGTTCCTAGAACAGCTGCGAGCAACTTTTTTACTCAACGTTAACAACACATCTGAAGCTCAATATTTCTGGGCTGAAGCGGGGAGGATTAGACAAAGTGTGCACTGTAAAGGGGAAGTCTGTGGCATTAACAGGAAGGGAGAAAAAGTACTTTCTACCCATTTTTAGTTCAGCGGTAAAACTGAAATTTCTATGGAACTGCAGCTCGGCTTGTGACTGTGGTTTTCCCGGTCACACAAAAATGCTGAAATTCGACTTATACAGTGTTTGTGCTTATTAAACTTGATGAATTCTCTCCTCTTGACGGTAGAATAGTGTGTAAAGCAAAGCACAATACATTGCTATGTGTAGAAGCAAAGATATACGCGATTTCAGAATGTGTTCCTAGAACAGCTGCGAGCAACTTTTTTACTCAACGTTAACAACACATCTGAAGCTCAATATTTCTGGGCTGAAGCGGGGATGATTAGACAAAGTGTGCACTGTAAAGGGGAAGTCTGTGGCATTAACAGGAAGGGAGAAAAAGTACTTTCTACCAATTTTTAGTTCAGCGGTAAAACTGAAATTTCTATGGAACTGCAGCTCGGCTTGTGACTGTGGTTTTCCCGGTCACACAAAAATGCTGAAATTCGACTTATACAGTGTTTGTGCTTATTAAACTTGATGAATTTTCTCCTCTTGACGGTAGAATAGTGTGTAAAGCAAAGCACAATACATTGCTATGTGTAGAAGCAAAGATATACGCGATTTCAGAATGTGTTCCTAGAACAGCTGCGAGCAACTTTTTTACTCAACGTTAACAACACATCTGAAGCTTAATATTTCTGGGCTGAAGCGGGGAGGATTAGACAAAGTGTGCACTGTAAAGGGGAAGTCTGTGGCATTAACAGGAAGGGAGAAAAAGTACTTTCTACCCATTTCTAGTTCAGCGGTAAAACTGAAATTTCTATGGAACTGCAGCTCGGCTTTTGACTGTGGTTTTCCCGGTCACACAAAAATGCTGAAATTCGACTTATACAGTGTTTGTGCTTATTAAACTTGATGAATTCTCTCCTCTTGACGGTAGAATAGTGTGTAAAGCAAAACACAATACATTGCTATGTGTAGAAGCAAAGATATACGCGATTTCAGAATGTGTTCCTAGAACAGCTGCGAGCAACTTTTTTACTCAACGTTAACAACACAACTGAAGCTCAATATTTCTGGGCTGAAGCGGGGAGGATTAGACAAAGTGTGCACTGTAAAGGGGAAGTCTGTGGCATTAACAGGAAGGGAGAAAAAGTACTTTCTACCCATTTTTAGTTCAGCGGTAAAACTGAAATTTCTATGGAACTGCAGCTCGGCTTGTGACTGTGGTTTTCCCGGTCACAAAAAAATGCTGAAATTCGACTTATACAGTGTTTGTGCTTATTAAACTTGATGAATTCTCTCCTCTTGACGGTAGAATAGTGTGTAAAGCAAAGCACAATACATTGCTATGTGTAGAAGCAAAGATATACGCGATTTCAGAATGTGTTCCTAGAACAGCTGCGAGCAACTTTTTTACTCAACGTTAACAACACATCTGAAGCTCAATATTTCTGGGCTGAAGCGGGGAGGATTAGACAAAGTGTGCACTGTAAAGGGGAAGTCTGTGGCATTAACAGGAAGGGAGAAAAAGTACTTTCTACCCATTTTTAGTTCAGCGGTAAAACTGAAATTTCTATGGAACTGCAGCTCGGCTTGTGACTGTGGTTTTCCCGGTCACACAAAAATGCTGAAATTCGACTTATACCGTGTTTGTGCTTATTAAACTTGATGAATTCTCTCCTCTTGACGGTAGAATAGTGTGTAAAGCAAAGCACAATACATTGCTATGTGTAGAAGCAAAGATATACGCGATTTCAGAATGTGTTCCTAGAACAGCTGCGAGCAACTTTTTTACTCAACGTTAACAACACATCTGAAGCTCAATATTTCTGGGCTGAAGCGGGGAGGATTAGACAAAGTGTGCACTGTAAAGGGGAAGTCTGTGGCATTAACAGGAAGGGAGAAAAAGTACTTTCTACCCATTTTTAGTTCAGCGGTAAATCTGAAATTTCTATGGAACTGCAGCTCGGCTTGTGACTGTGGTTTTCCCGGTCACACAAAAATGCTGAAATTCGACTTATACAGTGTTTGTGCTTATTAAACTTGATGAATTCTCTCCTCTTGACGGTAGAATAGTGTGTAAAGCAAAGCACAATACATTGCTATGTGTAGAAGCAAAGATATACGCGATTTCAGAATGTGTTCCTAGAACAGCTGCGAGCAACTTTTTTACTCAACGTTAACAACACATCTGAAGCTCAATATTTCTGGGCTGAAGCGGGGAGGATTAGACAAAGTGTGCACTGTAAAGGGGAAGTCTGTGGCATTAACAGGAAGGGAGAAAAAGTACTTTCTACCCATTTTTAGTTCAGCGGTAAAACTGAAATTTCTATGGAACTGCAGCTCGGCTTGTGACTGTGGTTTTCCCGGTCACACAAAAATGCTGAAATTCGACTTATACAGTGTTTGTGCTTATTAAACTTGATGAATTCTCTCCTCTTGACGGTAGAATAGTGTGTAAAGCAAAGCACAATACATTGCTATGTGTAGAAGCAAAGATATACGCGATTTCAGAATGTGTTCCTAGAACAGCTGCGAGCAACTTTTTTACTCAACGTTAACAACACATCTGAAGCTCAATATTTCTGGGCTGAAGCGGGGAGGATTAGACAAAGTGTGCACTGTAAAGGGGAAGTCTGTGGCATTAACAGGAAGGGAGAAAAAGTACTTTCTACCCATTTTTAGTTCAGCGGTAAAACTGAAATTTCTATGGAACTGCAGCTCGGCTTGTGACTGTGGTTTTCCCGGTCACACAAAAATGCTGAAATTCGACTTATACAGTGTTTGTGCTTATTAAACTTGATGAATTCTCTCCTCTTGACGGTAGAATAGTGTGTAAAGCAAAGCACAATACATTGCTATGTGTAGAAGCAAAGATATACGCGATTTCAGAATGTGTTCCTAGAACAGCTGCGAGCAACTTTTTTACTCAACGTTAACAACACATCTGAAGCTCAATATTTCTGGGCTGAAGCGGGGATGATTAGACAAAGTGTGCACTGTAAAGGGGAAGTCTGTGGCATTAACAGGAAGGGAGAAAAAGTACTTTCTACCAATTTTTAGTTCAGCGGTAAAACTGAAATTTCTATGGAACTGCAGCTCGGCTTGTGACTGTGGTTTTCCCGGTCACACAAAAATGCTGAAATTCGACTTATACAGTGTTTGTGCTTATTAAACTTGATGAATTTTCTCCTCTTGACGGTAGAATAGTGTGTAAAGCAAAGCACAATACATTGCTATGTGTAGAAGCAAAGATATACGCGATTTCAGAATGTGTTCCTAGAACAGCTGCGAGCAACTTTTTTACTCAACGTTAACAACACATCTGAAGCTTAATATTTCTGGGCTGAAGCGGGGAGGATTAGACAAAGTGTGCACTGTAAAGGGGAAGTCTGTGGCATTAACAGGAAGGGAGAAAAAGTACTTTCTACCCATTTCTAGTTCAGCGGTAAAACTGAAATTTCTATGGAACTGCAGCTCGGCTTTTGACTGTGGTTTTCCCGGTCACACAAAAATGCTGAAATTCGACTTATACAGTGTTTGTGCTTATTAAACTTGATGAATTCTCTCCTCTTGACGGTAGAATAGTGTGTAAAGCAAAACACAATACATTGCTATGTGTAGAAGCAAAGATATACGCGATTTCAGAATGTGTTCCTAGAACAGCTGCGAGCAACTTTTTTACTCAACGTTAACAACACAACTGAAGCTCAATATTTCTGGGCTGAAGCGGGGAGGATTAGACAAAGTGTGCACTGTAAAGGGGAAGTCTGTGGCATTAACAGGAAGGGAGAAAAAGTACTTTCTACCCATTTTTAGTTCAGCGGTAAAACTGAAATTTCTATGGAACTGCAGCTCGGCTTGTGACTGTGGCTTTCCCGGTCACACAAAAATGCTGAAATTCGACTTATACAGTGTTTGTGCTTATTAAACTTGATGAATTTTCTCCTCTTGACGGTAGAATAGTGTGTAAAGCAAAGCACAATACATTGCTATGTGTAGAAGCAAAGATATACGCGATTTCATAATGTGTTCCTAGAACAGATGCGAGCAACTTTTTTACTCAACGTTAACAACACATCTGAAGCTCAATATTTCTGGGCTGAAGCGGGGAGGATTAGACAAAGTGTGCACTGTAAAGGGGAAGTCTGTGGCATTAACAGGAAGGGAGAAAAAGTACTTTCTACCCATTTTTAGTTCAGCGGTAAATCTGAAATTTCTATGGAACTGCAGCTCGTCTTGTGACTGTGGTTTTTCCTGTCACACAAAAATGCTGAAATTCGACTTATACAGTGTTTGTGCTTATTAAACTTGATGAATTCTCTCCTCTTGACGGTAGAATAGTGTGTAAAGCAAAGCACAATACATTGCTATGTGTAGAAGCAAAGATATACGCGATTTCAGAATGTGTTCCTTGAACAGCTGCGAGCAACTTTTTTACTCAACGTTAACAACACATCTGAAGCTCAATATTTCTGGGCTGAAGCGGGGAGGATTAGACAAAGTGTGCACTGTAAAGGGGAAGTCTGTGGCATTAACAGGAAGGGAGAAAAAGTACTTTCTACCCATTTTTAGTTCAGCGGTAAAACTGAAATTTCTATGGAACTGCAGCTCCTCTTGTGACTGTGGTTTTCCCGGTCACACAAAAATGCTGAAATTCGACTTATACAGTGTTTGTGCTTATTAAACTTGATGAATTCTCTCCTCTTGACGGTAGAATAGTGTGTAAAGCAAAGCACAATACATTGCTATGTGTAGAAGCAAAGATATACGCGATTTCATAATGTGTTCCTAGAACAGCTGCGAGCAACTTTTTTACTCAACGTTAACAACACATCTGAAGCTCAATATTTCTGGGCTGAAGCGGGGAGGATTAGACAAAGTGTGCACTGTAAAGGGGAAGTCTGTGGCATTAACAGGAAGGGAGAAAAAGTACTTTCTACCCATTTTTAGTTCAGCGGTAAAACTGAAATTTCTATGGAACTGCAGCTCCTCTTGTGACTGTGGTTTTCCCGGTCACACAAAAATGCTGAAATTCGACTTATACAGTGTTTGTGCTTATTAAACTTGATGAATTCTCTCCTCTTGACGGTAGAATAGTGTGTAAAGCAAAACACAATACATTGCTATGTGTAGAAGCAAAGATATACGCGATTTCAGAATGTGTTCCTAGAACAGCTGCGAGCAACTTTTTTACTCAACGTTAACAACACAACTGAAGCTCAATATTTCTGGGCTGAAGCGGGGAGGATTAGACAAAGTGTGCACTGTAAAGGGGAAGTCTGTGGCATTAACAGGAAGGGAGAAAAAGTACTTTCTACCCATTTTTAGTTCAGCGGTAAAACTGAAATTTCTATGGAACTGCAGCTCGGCTTGTGACTGTGGCTTTCCCGGTCACACAAAAATGCTGAAATTCGACTTATACAGTGTTTGTGCTTATTAAACTTGATGAATTTTCTCCTCTTGACGGTAGAATAGTGTGTAAAGCAAAGCACAATACATTGCTATGTGTAGAAGCAAAGATATACGCGATTTCATAATGTGTTCCTAGAACAGCTGCGAGCAACTTTTTTACTCAACGTTAACAACACATCTGAAGCTCAATATTTCTGGGCTGAAGCGGGGAGGATTAGACAAAGTGTGCACTGTAAAGGGGAAGTCTGTGGCATTAACAGGAAGGGAGAAAAAGTACTTTCTACCCATTTTTAGTTCAGCGGTAAATCTGAAATTTCTATGGAACTGCAGCTCGGCTTTTGACTGTGGTTTTCCCGGTCACACAAAAATGCTGAAATTCGACTTATACAGTGTTTGTGCTTATTAAACTTGATGAATTCTCTCCTCTTGACGGTAGAATAGTGTGTAAAGCAAAACACAATACATTGCTATGTGTAGAAGCAAAGATATACGCGATTTCAGAATGTGTTCCTAGAACAGCTGCGAGCAAATTTTTTACTCAACGTTAACAACACAACTGAAGCTCAATATTTCTGGGCTGAAGCGGGGAGGATTAGACAAAGTGTGCACTGTAAAGGGGAAGTCTGTGGCATTAACAGGAAGGGAGAAAAAGTACTTTCTACCCATTTTTAGTTCAGCGGTAAAACTGAAATTTCTATGGAACTGCAGCTCGGCTTGTGACTGTGGCTTTCCCGGTCACACAAAAATGCTGAAATTCGACTTATACAGTGTTTGTGCTTATTAAACTTGATGAATTTTCTCCTCTTGACGGTAGAATAGTGTGTAAAGCAAAGCACAATACATTGCTATGTGTAGAAGCAAAGATATACGCGATTTCATAATGTGTTCCTAGAACAGCTGCGAGCAACTTTTTTACTCAACGTTAACAACACATCTGAAGCTCAATATTTCTGGGCTGAAGCGGGGAGGATTAGACAAAGTGTGCACTGTAAAGGGGAAGTCTGTGGCATTAACAGGAAGGGAGAAAAAGTACTTTCTACCCATTTTTAGTTCAGCGGTAAATCTGAAATTTCTATGGAACTGCAGCTCGTCTTGTGACTGTGGTTTTCCCTGTCACACAAAAATGCTGAAATTCGACTTATACAGTGTTTGTGCTTATTAAACTTGATGAATTCTCTCCTCTTGACGGTAGAATAGTGTGTAAAGCAAAGCACAATACATTGCTATGTGTAGAAGCAAAGATATACGCGATTTCAGAATGTGTTCCTTGAACAGCTGCGAGCAACTTTTTTACTCAACGTTAACAACACATCTGAAGCTCAATATTTCTGGGCTGAAGCGGGGAGGATTAGACAAAGTGTGCACTGTAAAGGGGAAGTCTGTGGCATTAACAGGAAGGGAGAAAAAGTACTTTCTACCCATTTTTAGTTCAGCGGTAAAACTGAAATTTCTATGGAACTGCAGCTCCTCTTGTGACTGTGGTTTTCCCGGTCACACAAAAATGCTGAAATTCGACTTATACAGTGTTTGTGCTTATTAAACTTGATGAATTCTCTCCTCTTGACGGTAGAATAGTGTGTAAAGCAAAGCACAATACATTGCTATGTGTAGAAGCAAAGATATACGCGATTTCAGAATGTGTTCCTAGAACAGCTGCGAGCAACTTTTTTACTCAACGTTAACAACACATCTGAAGCTCAATATTTCTGGGCTGAAGCGGGGAGGATTAGACAAAGTGTGCACTGTAAAGGGGAAGTCTGTGGCATTAACAGGAAGGGAGAAAAAGTACTTTCTACCCATTTTTAGTTCAGCGGTAAAACTGAAATTTCTATGGAACTGCAGCTCCTCTTGTGACTGTGGTTTTCCCGGTCACACAAAAATGCTGAAATTCGACTTATACAGTGTTTGTGCTTATTAAACTTGATGAATTCTCTCCTCTTGACGGTAGAATAGTGTGTAAAGCAAAGCACAATACATTGCTATGTGTAGAAGCAAAGATATACGCGATTTCAGAATGTGTTCCTAGAACAGCTGCGAGCAACTTTTTTACTCAACGTTAACAACACATCTGAAGCTCAATATTTCTGGGCTGAAGCGGGGAGGATTAGACAAAGTGTGCACTGTAAAGGGGAAGTCTGTGGCATTAACAGGAAGGGAGAAAAAGTACTTTCTACCCATTTTTAGTTCAGCGGTAAATCTGAAATTTCTATGGAACTGCAGCTCGTCTTGTGACTGTGGTTTTCCCGGTCACACAAAAATGCTGAAATTCGACTTATACAGTGTTTGTGCTTATTAAACTTGATGAATTCTCTCCTCTTGACGGTAGAATAGTGTGTAAAGCAAAGCACAATACATTGCTATGTATAGAAGCAAAGATATACGCGATTTCAGAATGTGTTCCTTGAACAGCTGCGAGCAACTTTTTTACTCAACGTTAACAACACATCTGAAGCTCAATATTTCTGGGCTGAAGCGGGGAGGATTAGACAAAGTGTGCACTGTAAAGGGGAAGTCTGTGGCATTAACAGGAAGGGAGAAAAAGTACTTTCTACCCATTTTTAGTTCAGCGGTAAAACTGAAATTTCTATGGAACTGCAGCTCGGCTTGTGACTGTGGTTTTCCCGGTCACACAAAAATGCTGAAATTCGACTTATACAGTGTTTGTGCTTATTAAACTTGATGAATTCTCTCCTCTTGACGGTAGAATAGTGTGTAAAGCAAAGCACAATACATTGCTATGTGTAGAAGCAAAGATATACGCGATTTCAGAATGTGTTCCTAGAACAGCTGCGAGCAACTTTTTTACTCAACGTTAACAACACATCTGAAGCTCAATATTTCTGGGCTGAATCGGGGAGGATTAGACAAAGTGTGCACTGTAAAGGGGAAGTCTGTGGCATTAACAGGAAGGGAGAAAAAGTACTTTCTACCCATTTTTAGTTCAGCGGTAAAACTGAAATTTCTATGGAACTGCAGCTCGGCTTGTGACTGTGGTTTTCCCGGTCACAAAAAAATGCTGAAATTCGACTTATACAGTGTTTGTGCTTATTAAACTTGATGAATTTTCGCCTCTTGACGATAGAATAGTGTGTAAAGCAAAGCACAATACATTGCTATGTGTAGAAGCAAAGATATACGCGATTTCAGAATGTGTTCCTAGAACAGCTGCGAGCAACTTTTTTACTCAACGTTAACAACACATCTGAAGCTCAATATTTCTGGGCTGAAGCGGGGAGGATTAGACAAAGTGTGCACTGTAAAGGGGAAGTCTGTGGCATTAACAGGAAGGGAGAAAAAGTACTTTCTACCCATTTTTAGTTCAGCGGTAAAACTGAAATTTCTATGGAACTGCAGCTCGGCTTGTGACTGTGGTTTTCCCGGTCACACAAAAATGCTGAAATTCGACTTATACAGTGTTTGTGCTTATTAAACTTGATGAATTCTCTCCTCTTGACGGTAGAATAGTGTGTAAAGCAAAGCACAATACATTGCTATGTGTAGAAGCAAAGATATACGCGATTTCAGAATGTGTTCCTTGAACAGCTGCGAGCAACTTTTTTACTCAACGTTAACAACACATCTGAAGCTCAATATTTCTGGGCTGAAGCGGGGAGGATTAGACAAAGTGTGCACTGTAAAGGGGAAGTCTGTGGCATTAACAGGAAGGGAGAAAAAGTACTTTCTACCCATTTTTAGTTCAGCGGTAAAACTGAAATTTCTATGGAACTGCAGCTCCTCTTGTGACTGTGGTTTTCCCGGTCACACAAAAATGCTGAAATTCGACTTATACAGTGTTTGTGCTTATTAAACTTGATGAATTCTCTCCTCTTGACGGTAGAATAGTGTGTAAAGCAAAGCACAATACATTGCTATGTGTAGAAGCAAAGATATACGCGATTTCAGAATGTGTTCCTAGAACAGCTGCGAGCAACTTTTTTACTCAACGTTAACAACACATCTGAAGCTCAATATTTCTGGGCTGAAGCGGGGAGGATTAGACAAAGTGTGCACTGTAAAGGGGAAGTCTGTGGCATTAACAGGAAGGGAGAAAAAGTACTTTCTACCCATTTTTAGTTCAGCGGTAAAACTGAAATTTCTATGGAACTGCAGCTCCTCTTGTGACTGTGGTTTTCCCGGTCACACAAAAATGCTGAAATTCGACTTATACAGTGTTTGTGCTTATTAAACTTGATGAATTCTCTCCTCTTGACGGTAGAATAGTGTGTAAAGCAAAGCACAATACATTGCTATGTGTAGAAGCAAAGATATACGCGATTTCAGAATGTGTTCCTAGAACAGCTGCGAGCAACTTTTTTACTCAACGTTAACAACACATCTGAAGCTCAATATTTCTGGGCTGAAGCGGGGAGGATTAGACAAAGTGTGCACTGTAAAGGGGAAGTCTGTGGCATTAACAGGAAGGGAGAAAAAGTACTTTCTACCCATTTTTAGTTCAGCGGTAAATCTGAAATTTCTATGGAACTGCAGCTCGTCTTGTGACTGTGGTTTTCCCGGTCACACAAAAATGCTGAAATTCGACTTATACAGTGTTTGTGCTTATTAAACTTGATGAATTCTCTCCTCTTGACGGTAGAATAGTGTGTAAAGCAAAGCACAATACATTGCTATGTATAGAAGCAAAGATATACGCGATTTCAGAATGTGTTCCTTGAACAGCTGCGAGCAACTTTTTTACTCAACGTTAACAACACATCTGAAGCTCAATATTTCTGGGCTGAAGCGGGGAGGATTAGACAAAGTGTGCACTGTAAAGGGGAAGTCTGTGGCATTAACAGGAAGGGAGAAAAAGTACTTTCTACCCATTTTTAGTTCAGCGGTAAAACTGAAATTTCTATGGAACTGCAGCTCGGCTTGTGACTGTGGTTTTCCCGGTCACACAAAAATGCTGAAATTCGACTTATACAGTGTTTGTGCTTATTAAACTTGATGAATTCTCTCCTCTTGACGGTAGAATAGTGTGTAAAGCAAAGCACAATACATTGCTATGTGTAGAAGCAAAGATATACGCGATTTCAGAATGTGTTCCTAGAACAGCTGCGAGCAACTTTTTTACTCAACGTTAACAACACATCTGAAGCTCAATATTTCTGGGCTGAAGCGGGGAGGATTAGACAAAGTGTGCACTGTAAAGGGGAAGTCTGTGGCATTAACAGGAAGGGAGAAAATGTACTTTCTACCCATTTTTAGTTCAGCGGTAAATCTGAAATTTCTATGGAACTGCAGCTCGTCTTGTGACTGTGGTTTTCCCGGTCACACAAAAATGCTGAAATTCGACTTATACAGTGTTTGTGCTTATTAAACTTGATGAATTCTCTCCTCTTGACGGTAGAATAGTGTGTAAAGCAAAGCACAATACATTGCTATGTATAGAAGCAAAGATATACGCGATTTCAGAATGTGTTCCTTGAACAGCTGCGAGCAACTTTTTTACTCAACGTTAACAACACATCTGAAGCTCAATATTTCTGGGCTGAAGCGGGGAGGATTAGACAAAGTGTGCACTGTAAAGGGGAAGTCTGTGGCATTAACAGGAAGGGAGAAAAAGTACTTTCTACCCATTTTTAGTTCAGCGGTAAAACTGAAATTTCTATGGAACTGCAGCTCCTCTTGTGACTGTGGTTTTCCCGGTCACAAAAAAATGCTGAAATTCGACTTATACAGTGTTTGTGCTTATTAAACTTGATGAATTTTCGCCTCTTGACGATAGAATAGTGTGTAAAGCAAAGCACAATACATTGCTATGTGTAGAAGCAAAGATATACGCGATTTCAGAATGTGTTCCTAGAACAGCTGCGAGCAACTTTTTTACTCAACGTTAACAACACATCTGAAGCTCAATATTTCTGGGCTGAAGCGGGGAGGATTAGACAAAGTGTGCACTGTAAAGGGGAAGTCTGTGGCATTAACAGGAAGGGAGAAAAAGTACTTTCTACCCATTTTTAGTTCAGCGGTAAAACTGAAATTTCTATGGAACTGCAGCTCGGCTTGTGACTGTGGTTTTCCCGGTCACACAAAAATGCTGAAATTCGACTTATACAGTGTTTGTGCTTATTAAACTTGATGAATTCTCTCCTCTTGACGGTAGAATAGTGTGTAAAGCAAAGCACAATACATTGCTATGTGTAGAAGCAAAGATATACGCGATTTCAGAATGTGTTCCTAGAACAGCTGCGAGCAACTTTTTTACTCAACGTTAACAACACATCTGAAGCTCAATATTTCTGGGCTGAAGCGGGGAGGATTAGACAAAGTGTGCACTGTAAAGGGGAAGTCTGTGGCATTAACAGGAAGGGAGAAAAAGTACTTTCTACCCATTTTTAGTTCAGCGGTAAATCTGAAATTTCTATGGAACTGCAGCTCGGCTTTTGACTGTGGTTTTCCCGGTCACACAAAAATGCTGAAATTCGACTTATACAGTGTTTGTGCTTATTAAACTTGATGAATTCTCTCCTCTTGACGGTAGAATAGTGTGTAAAGCAAAACACAATACATTGCTATGTGTAGAAGCAAAGATATACGCGATTTCAGAATGTGTTCCTAGAACAGCTGCGAGCAACTTTTTTACTCAACGTTAACAACACAACTGAAGCTCAATATTTCTGGGCTGAAGCGGGGAGGATTAGACAAAGTGTGCACTGTAAAGGGGAAGTCTGTGGCATTAACAGGAAGGGAGAAAAAGTACTTTCTACCCATTTTTAGTTCAGCGGTAAAACTGAAATTTCTATGGAACTGCAGCTCGGCTTGTGACTGTGGCTTTCCCGGTCACACAAAAATGCTGAAATTCGACTTATACAGTGTTTGTGCTTATTAAACTTGATGAATTTTCTCCTCTTGACGGTAGAATAGTGTGTAAAGCAAAGCACAATACATTGCTATGTGTAGAAGCAAAGATATACGCGATTTCATAATGTGTTCCTAGAACAGCTGCGAGCAACTTTTTTACTCAACGTTAACAACACATCTGAAGCTCAATATTTCTGGGCTGAAGCGGGGAGGATTAGACAAAGTGTGCACTGTAAAGGGGAAGTCTGTGGCATTAACAGGAAGGGAGAAAAAGTACTTTCTACCCATTTTTAGTTCAGCGGTAAATCTGAAATTTCTATGGAACTGCAGCTCGTCTTGTGACTGTGGTTTTCCCTGTCACACAAAAATGCTGAAATTCGACTTATACAGTGTTTGTGCTTATTAAACTTGATGAATTCTCTCCTCTTGACGGTAGAATAGTGTGTAAAGCAAAGCACAATACATTGCTATGTGTAGAAGCAAAGATATACGCGATTTCAGAATGTGTTCCTTGAACAGCTGCGAGCAACTTTTTTACTCAACGTTAACAACACATCTGAAGCTCAATATTTCTGGGCTGAAGCGGGGAGGATTAGAAAAAGTGTGCACTGTAAAGGGGAAGTCTGTGGCATTAACAGGAAGGGAGAAAAAGTACTTTCTACCCATTTTTAGTTCAGCGGTAAAACTGAAATTTCTATGGAACTGCAGCTCCTCTTGTGACTGTGGTTTTCCCGGTCACACAAAAATGCTGAAATTCGACTTATACAGTGTTTGTGCTTATTAAACTTGATGAATTCTCTCCTCTTGACGGTAGAATAGTGTGTAAAGCAAAGCACAATACATTGCTATGTGTAGAAGCAAAGATATACGCGATTTCAGAATGTGTTCCTAGAACAGCTGCGAGCAACTTTTTTACTCAACGTTAACAACACATCTGAAGCTCAATATTTCTGGGCTGAAGCGGGGAGGATTAGACAAAGTGTGCACTGTAAAGGGGAAGTCTGTGGCATTAACAGGAAGGGAGAAAAAGTACTTTCTACCCATTTTTAGTTCAGCGGTAAATCTGAAATTTCTATGGAACTGCAGCTCGTCTTGTGACTGTGGTTTTCCGGGTCACACAAAAATGCTGAAATTCGACTTATACAGTGTTTGTGCTTATTAAACTTGATGAATTCTCTCCTCTTGACGGTAGAATAGTGTGTAAAGCAAAGCACAATACATTGCTATGTATAGAAGCAAAGATATACGCGATTTCAGAATGTGTTCCTTGAACAGCTGCGAGCAACTTTTTTACTCAACGTTAACAACACATCTGAAGCTCAATATTTCTGGGCTGAAGCGGGGAGGATTAGACAAAGTGTGCACTGTAAAGGGGAAGTCTGTGGCATTAACAGGAAGGGAGAAAAAGTACTTTCTACCCATTTTTAGTTCAGCGGTAAAACTGAAATTTCTATGGAACTGCAGCTCGGCTTGTGACTGTGGTTTTCCCGGTCACACAAAAATGCTGAAATTCGACTTATACAGTGTTTGTGCTTATTAAACTTGATGAATTCTCTCCTCTTGACGGTAGAATAGTGTGTAAAGCAAAGCACAATACATTGCTATGTGTAGAAGCAAAGATATACGCGATTTCAGAATGTGTTCCTAGAACAGCTGCGAGCAACTTTTTTACTCAACGTTAACAACACATCTGAAGCTCAATATTTCTGGGCTGAATCGGGGAGGATTAGACAAAGTGTGCACTGTAAAGGGGAAGTCTGTGGCATTAACAGGAAGGGAGAAAAAGTACTTTCTACCCATTTTTAGTTCAGCGGTAAAACTGAAATTTCTATGGAACTGCAGCTCGGCTTGTGACTGTGGTTTTCCCGGTCACAAAAAAATGCTGAAATTCGACTTATACAGTGTTTGTGCTTATTAAACTTGATGAATTTTCGCCTCTTGACGATAGAATAGTGTGTAAAGCAAAGCACAATACATTGCTATGTGTAGAAGCAAAGATATACGCGATTTCAGAATGTGTTCCTAGAACAGCTGCGAGCAACTTTTTTACTCAACGTTAACAACACATCTGAAGCTCAATATTTCTGGGCTGAAGCGGGGAGGATTAGACAAAGTGTGCACTGTAAAGGGGAAGTCTGTGGCATTAACAGGAAGGGAGAAAAAGTACTTTCTACCCATTTTTAGTTCAGCGGTAAAACTGAAATTTCTATGGAACTGCAGCTCCTCTTGTGACTGTGGTTTTCCCGGTCACACAAAAATGCTGAAATTCGACTTATACAGTGTTTGTGCTTATTAAACTTGATGAATTCTCTCCTCTTGACGGTAGAATAGTGTGTAAAGCAAAGCACAATACATTGCTATGTGTAGAAGCAAAGATATACGCGATTTCAGAATGTGTTCCTAGAACAGCTGCGAGCAACTTTTTTACTCAACGTTAACAACACATCTGAAGCTCAATATTTCTGGGCTGAAGCGGGGAGGATTAGACAAAGTGTGCACTGTAAAGGGGAAGTCTGTGGCATTAACAGGAAGGGAGAAAAAGTACTTTCTACCCATTTTTAGTTCAGCGGTAAAACTGAAATTTCTATGGAACTGCAGCTCCTCTTGTGACTGTGGTTTTCCCGGTCACACAAAAATGCTGAAATTCGACTTATACAGTGTTTGTGCTTATTAAACTTGATGAATTCTCTCCTCTTGACGGTAGAATAGTGTGTAAAGCAAAGCACAATACATTGCTATGTGTAGAAGCAAAGATATACGCGATTTCATAATGTGTTCCTAGAACAGCTGCGAGCAACTTTTTTACTCAACGTTAACAACACATCTGAAGCTCAATATTTCTGGGCTGAAGCGGGGAGGATTAGACAAAGTGTGCACTGTAAAGGGGAAGTCTGTGGCATTAACAGGAAGGGAGAAAAAGTACTTTCTACCCATTTTTAGTTCAGCGGTAAATCTGAAATTTCTATGGAACTGCAGCTCGTCTTGTGACTGTGGTTTTCCCGGTCACACAAAAATGCTGAAATTCGACTTATACAGTGTTTGTGCTTATTAAACTTGATGAATTCTCTCCTCTTGACGGTAGAATAGTGTGTAAAGCAAAGCACAATACATTGCTATGTATAGAAGCAAAGATATACGCGATTTCAGAATGTGTTCCTTGAACAGCTGCGAGCAACTTTTTTACTCAACGTTAACAACACATCTGAAGCTCAATATTTCTGGGCTGAAGCGGGGAGGATTAGACAAAGTGTGCACTGTAAAGGGGAAGTCTGTGGCATTAACAGGAAGGGAGAAAAAGTACTTTCTACCCATTTTTAGTTCAGCGGTAAAACTGAAATTTCTATGGAACTGCAGCTCCTCTTGTGACTGTGGTTTTCCCGGTCACAAAAAAATGCTGAAATTCGACTTATACAGTGTTTGTGCTTATTAAACTTGATGAATTTTCGCCTCTTGACGATAGAATAGTGTGTAAAGCAAAGCACAATACATTGCTATGTGTAGAAGCAAAGATATACGCGATTTCAGAATGTGTTCCTAGAACAGCTGCGAGCAACTTTTTTACTCAACGTTAACAACACATCTGAAGCTCAATATTTCTGGGCTGAAGCGGGGAGGATTAGACAAAGTGTGCACTGTAAAGGGGAAGTCTGTGGCATTAACAGGAAGGGAGAAAACGTACTTTCTACCCATTTTTAGTTCAGCGGTAAAACTGAAATTTCTATGGAACTGCAGCTCGGCTTGTGACTGTGGTTTTCCCGGTCACACAAAAATGCTGAAATTCGACTTATACAGTGTTTGTGCTTATTAAACTTGATGAATTCTCTCCTCTTGACGGTAGAATAGTGTGTAAAGCAAAGCACAATACATTGCTATGTGTAGAAGCAAAGATATACGCGATTTCAGAATGTGTTCCTAGAACAGCTGCGAGCAACTTTTTTACTCAACGTTAACAACACATCTGAAGCTCAATATTTCTGGGCTGAAGCGGGGAGGATTAGACAAAGTGTGCACTGTAAAGGGGAAGTCTGTGGCATTAACAGGAAGGGAGAAAAAGTACTTTCTACCCATTTTTAGTTCAGCGGTAAATCTGAAATTTCTATGGAACTGCAGCTCGGCTTGTGACTGTGGTTTTCCCGGTCACACAAAAATGCTGAAATTCGACTTATACAGTGTTTGTGCTTATTAAACTTGATGAATTCTCTCCTCTTGACGGTAGAATAGTGTGTAAAGCAAAGCACAATACATTGCTATGTGTAGAAGCAAAGATATACGCGATTTCAGAATGTGTTCCTAGAACAGCTGCGAGCAACTTTTTTACTCAACGTTAACAACACATCTGAAGCTCAATATTTCTGGGCTGAAGCGGGGAGGATTAGACAAAGTGTGCACTGTAAAAGGGGAAGTCTGTGGCATTAACAGGAAGGGAGAAAAAGTACTTTCTACCCATTTTTAGGTTCAGCGGTAAAACTGAAGTTTCTATGGAACTGCAGCTCGGCTTGTGACTGTGGTTTTCCCGGTCACACAAAAATGCTGAAATTCGACTTATACAGTGTTTGTGCTTATTAAACTTGATGAATTCTCTCCTCTTGACGGTAGAATAGTGTGTAAAGCAAAGCACAATACATTGCTATGTGTAGAAGCAAAGATATACGCGATTTCAGAATGTGTTCCTAGAACAGCTGCGAGCAACTTTTTTACTCAACGTTAACAACACATCTGAAGCTCAATATTTCTGGGCTGAAGCGGGGAGGATTAGACAAAGTGTGCACTGTAAAGGGGAAGTCTGTGGCATTAACAGGAAGGGAGAAAAAGTACTTTCTACCCATTTTTAGTTCAGCGGTAAAACTGAAATTTCTATGGAACTGCAGCTCGGCTTGTGACTGTGGTTTTCCCGGTCACACAAAAATGCTGAAATTCGACTTATACAGTGTTTGTGCTTATTAAACTTGATGAATTTTCGCCTCTTGACGGTAGAATAGTGTGTAAAGCAAAGCACAATACATTGCTATGTGTAGAAGCAAAGATATACGCGATTTCAGAATGTGTTCCTAGAACAGCTGCGAGCAACTTTTTTATTCAACGTTAACAACACATCTGAAGCTCAATATTTCTGGGCTGAAGCGGGGAGGATTAGACAAAGTGTGCACTGTAAAGGGGAAGTCTGTGGCATTAACAGGAAGGGAGAAAAAGTACTTTCTACCCATTTTTAGTTCAGCGGTAAAACTGAAATTTCTATGGAACTGCAGCTCCTCTTGTGACTGTGGTTTTCCCGGTCACACAAAAATGCTGAAATTCGACTTATACAGTGTTTGTGCTTATTAAACTTGATGAATTCTCTCCTCTTGACGGTAGAATAGTGTGTAAAGCAAAGCACAATACATTGCTATGTGTAGAAGCAAAGATATACGCGATTTCATAATGTGTTCCTAGAACAGCTGCGAGCAACTTTTTTACTCAACGTTAACAACACATCTGAAGCTCAATATTTCTGGGCTGAAGCGGGGAGGATTAGACAAAGTGTGCACTGTAAAGGGGAAGTCTGTGGCATTAACAGGAAGGGAGAAAAAGTACTTTCTACCCATTTTTAGTTCAGCGGTAAAACTGAAATTTCTATGGAACTGCAGCTCGGCTTGTGACTGTGGTTTTCCCGGTCACACAAAAATGCTGAAATTCGACTTATACCGTGTTTGTGCTTATTAAACTTGATGAATTCTCTCCTCTTGACGGTAGAATAGTGTGTAAAGCAAAGCACAATACATTGCTATGTGTAGAAGCAAAGATATACGCGATTTCAGAATGTGTTCCTAGAACAGCTGCGAGCAACTTTTTTACTCAACGTTAACAACACATCTGAAGCTCAATATTTCTGGGCTGAAGCGGGGAGGATTAGACAAAGTGTGCACTGTAAAGGGGAAGTCTGTGGCATTAACAGGAAGGGAGAAAAAGTACTTTCTACCCATTTTTAGTTCAGCGGTAAATCTGAAATTTCTATGGAACTGCAGCTCGGCTTGTGACTGTGGTTTTCCCGGTCACACAAAAATGCTGAAATTCGACTTATACAGTGTTTGTGCTTATTAAACTTGATGAATTCTCTCCTCTTGACGGTAGAATAGTGTGTAAAGCAAAGCACAATACATTGCTATGTGTAGAAGCAAAGATATACGCGATTTCATAATGTGTTCCTAGAACAGCTGCGAGCAACTTTTTTACTCAACGTTAACAACACATCTGAAGCTCAATATTTCTGGGCTGAAGCGGGGAGGATTAGACAAAGTGTGCACTGTAAAGGGGAAGTCTGTGGCATTAACAGGAAGGGAGAAAAAGTACTTTCTACCCATTTTTAGTTCAGCGGTAAAACTGAAATTTCTATGGAACTGCAGCTCGGCTTGTGACTGTGGTTTTCCCGGTCACACAAAAATGCTGAAATTCGACTTATACAGTGTTTGTGCTTATTAAACTTGATGAATTTTCGCCTCTTGACGGTAGAATAGTGTGTAAAGCAAAGCACAATACATTGCTATGTGTAGAAGCAAAGATATACGCGATTTCAGAATGTGTTCCTAGAACAGCTGCGAGCAACTTTTTTATTCAACGTTAACAACACATCTGAAGCTCAATATTTCTGGGCTGAAGCGGGGAGGATTAGACAAAGTGTGCACTGTAAAGGGGAAGTCTGTGGCATTAACAGGAAGGGAGAAAAAGTACTTTCTACCCATTTTTAGTTCAGCGGTAAAACTGAAATTTCTATGGAACTGCAGCTCGGCTTGTGACTGTGGTTTTCCCGGTCACACAAAAATGCTGAAATTCGACTTATACCGTGTTTGTGCTTATTAAACTTGATGAATTCTCTCCTCTTGACGGTAGAATAGTGTGTAAAGCAAAGCACAATACATTGCTATGTGTAGAAGCAAAGATATACGCGATTTCAGAATGTGTTCCTAGAACAGCTGCGAGCAACTTTTTTACTCAACGTTAACAACACATCTGAAGCTCAATATTTCTGGGCTGAAGCGGGGAGGATTAGACAAAGTGTGCACTGTAAAGGGGAAGTCTGTGGCATTAACAGGAAGGGAGAAAAAGTACTTTCTACCCATTTTTAGTTCAGCGGTAAATCTGAAATTTCTATGGAACTGCAGCTCGGCTTGTGACTGTGGTTTTCCCGGTCACACAAAAATGCTGAAATTCGACTTATACAGTGTTTGTGCTTATTAAACTTGATGAATTCTCTCCTCTTGACGGTAGAATAGTGTGTAAAGCAAAGCACAATACATTGCTATGTGTAGAAGCAAAGATATACGCGATTTCATAATGTGTTCCTAGAACAGCTGCGAGCAACTTTTTTACTCAACGTTAACAACACATCTGAAGCTCAATATTTCTGGGCTGAAGCGGGGAGGATTAGACAAAGTGTGCACTGTAAAGGGGAAGTCTGTGGCATTAACAGGAAGGGAGAAAAAGTACTTTCTACCCATTTTTAGTTCAGCGGTAAAACTGAAATTTCTATGGAACTGCAGCTCGGCTTGTGACTGTGGTTTTCCCGGTCACACAAAAATGCTGAAATTCGACTTATACAGTGTTTGTGCTTATTAAACTTGATGAATTCTCTCCTCTTGACGGTAGAATAGTGTGTAAAGCAAAGCACAATACATTGCTATGTGTAGAAGCAAAGATATACGCGATTTCAGAATGTGTTCCTAGAACAGCTGCGAGCAACTTTTTTACTCAACGTTAACAACACATCTGAAGCTCAATATTTCTGGGCTGAAGCGGGGAGGATTAGACAAAGTGTGCACTGTAAAGGGGAAGTCTGTGGCATTAACAGGAAGGGAGAAAAAGTACTTTCTACCCATTTCTAGTTCAGCGGTAAAACTGAAATTTCTATGGAACTGCAGCTCGGCTTTTGACTGTGGTTTTCCCGGTCACACAAAAATGCTGAAATTCGACTTATACAGTGTTTGTGCTTATTAAACTTGATGAATTCTCTCCTCTTGACGGTAGAATAGTGTGTAAAGCAAAACACAATACATTGCTATGTGTAGAAGCAAAGATATACGCGATTTCAGAATGTGTTCCTAGAACAGCTGCGAGCAACTTTTTTACTCAACGTTAACAACACAACTGAAGCTCAATATTTCTGGGCTGAAGCGGGGAGGATTAGACAAAGTGTGCACTGTAAAGGGGAAGTCTGTGGCATTAACAGGAAGGGAGAAAAAGTACTTTCTACCCATTTTTAGTTCAGCGGTAAAACTGAAATTTCTATGGAACTGCAGCTCGGCTTGTGACTGTGGTTTTCCCGGTCACACAAAAATGCTGAAATTCGACTTATACAGTGTTTGTGCTTATTAAACTTGATGAATTTTCTCCTCTTGACGGTAGAATAGTGTGTAAAGCAAAGCACAATACATTGCTATGTGTAGAAGCAAAGATATACGCGATTTCATAATGTGTTCCTAGAACAGCTGCGAGCAACTTTTTTACTCAACGTTAACAACACATCTGAAGCTCAATATTTCTGGGCTGAAGCGGGGAGGATTAGACAAAGTGTGCACTGTAAAGGGGAAGTCTGTGGCATTAACAGGAAGGGAGAAAAAGTACTTTCTACCCATTTTTAGTTCAGCGGTAAATCTGAAATTTCTATGGAACTGCAGCTCGTCTTGTGACTGTGGTTTTCCCTGTCACACAAAAATGCTGAAATTCGACTTATACAGTGTTTGTGCTTATTAAACTTGATGAATTCTCTCCTCTTGACGGTAGAATAGTGTGTAAAGCAAAGCACAATACATTGCTATGTGTAGAAGCAAAGATATACGCGATTTCAGAATGTGTTCCTTGAACAGCTGCGAGCAACTTTTTTACTCAACGTTAACAACACATCTGAAGCTCAATATTTCTGGGCTGAAGCGGGGAGGATTAGACAAAGTGTGCACTGTAAAGGGGAAGTCTGTGGCATTAACAGGAAGGGAGAAAAAGTACTTTCTACCCATTTTTAGTTCAGCGGTAAAACTGAAATTTCTATGGAACTGCAGCTCGGCTTGTGACTGTGGTTTTCCCGGTCACACAAAAATGCTGAAATTCGACTTATACAGTGATTGTGCTTATTAAACTTGATGAATTCTCTCCTCTTGACGGTAGAATAGTGTGTAAAGCAAAGCACAATACATTGCTATGTGTAGAAGCAAAGATATACGCGATTTCAGAATGTGTTCCTAGAACAGCTGCGAGCAACTTTTTTACTCAACGTTAACAACACATCTGAAGCTCAATATTTCTGGGCTGAAGCGGGGAGGATTAGACAAAGTGTGCACTGTAAAGGGGAAGTCTGTGGCATTAACAGGAAGGGAGAAAAAGTACTTTCTACCCATTTTTAGTTCAGCGGTAAATCTGAAATTTCTATGGAACTGCAGCTCGGCTTGTGACTGTGGTTTTCCCGGTCACACAAAAATGCTGAAATTCGACTTATACAGTGTTTGTGCTTATTAAACTTGATGAATTCTCTCCTCTTGACGGTAGAATAGTGTGTAAAGCAAAGCACAATACATTGCTATGTGTAGAAGCAAAGATATACGCGATTTCAGAATGTGTTCCTAGAACAGCTGCGAGCAACTTTTTTACTCAACGTTAACAACACATCTGAAGCTCAATATTTCTGGGCTGAAGCGGGGAGGATTAGACAAAGTGTGCACTGTAAAGGGGAAGTCTGTGGCATTAACAGGAAGGGAGAAAAAGTACTTTCTACCCATTTTTAGTTCAGCGGTAAATCTGAAATTTCTATGGAACTGCAGCTCGGCTTGTGACTGTGGTTTTCCCGGTCACACAAAAATGCTGAAATTCGACTTATACAGTGTTTGTGCTTATTAAACTTGATGAATTCTCTCCTCTTGACGGTAGAATAGTGTGTAAAGCAAAGCACAATACATTGCTATGTATAGAAGCAAAGATATACGCGATTTCAGAATGTGTTCCTTGAACAGCTGCGAGCAACTTTTTTACTCAACGTTAACAACACATCTGAAGCTCAATATTTCTGGGCTGAAGCGGGGAGGATTAGACAAAGTGTGCACTGTAAAGGGGAAGTCTGTGGCATTAACAGGAAGGGAGAAAAAGTACTTTCTACCCATTTTTAGTTCAGCGGTAAAACTGAAATTTCTATGGAACTGCAGCTCGGCTTGTGACTGTGGTTTTCCCGGTCACACAAAATGCTGAAATTCGACTTATACAGTGTTTGTGCTTATTAAACTTGATGAATTCTCTCCTCTTGACGGTAGAATAGTGTGTAAAGCAAAGCACAATACATTGCTATGTGTAGAAGCAAAGATATACGCGATTTCAGAATGTGTTCCTAGAACAGCTGCGAGCAACTTTTTTACTCAACGTTAACAACACATCTGAAGCTCAATATTTCTGGGCTGAAGCGGGGAGGATTAGACAAAGTGTGCACTGTAAAGGGGAAGTCTGTGGCATTAACAGGAAGGGAGAAAAAGTACTTTCTACCCATTTTTAGTTCAGCGGTAAAACTGAAATTTCTATGGAACTGCAGCTCGGCTTGTGACTGTGGTTTTCCCGGTCACACAAAAATGCTGAAATTCGACTTATACAGTGTTTGTGCTTATTAAACTTGATGAATTTTCTCCTCTTGACGGTAGAATAGTGTGTAAAGCAAAGCACAATACATTGCTATGTGTAGAAGCAAAGATATACGCGATTTCATAATGTGTTCCTAGAACAGCTGCGAGCAACTTTTTTACTCAACGTTAACAACACATCTGAAGCTCAATATTTCTGGGCTGAAGCGGGGAGGATTAGACAAAGTGTGCACTGTAAAGGGGAAGTCTGTGGCATTAACAGGAAGGGAGAAAAAGTACTTTCTACCCATTTTTAGTTCAGCGGTAAATCTGAAATTTCTATGGAACTGCAGCTCGTCTTGTGACTGTGGTTTTCCCTGTCACACAAAAATGCTGAAATTCGACTTATACAGTGTTTGTGCTTATTAAACTTGATGAATTCTCTCCTCTTGACGGTAGAATAGTGTGTAAAGCAAAGCACAATACATTGCTATGTGTAGAAGCAAAGATATACGCGATTTCAGAATGTGTTCCTTGAACAGCTGCGAGCAACTTTTTTACTCAACGTTAACAACACATCTGAAGCTCAATATTTCTGGGCTGAAGCGGGGAGGATTAGACAAAGTGTGCACTGTAAAGGGGAAGTCTGTGGCATTAACAGGAAGGGAGAAAAAGTACTTTCTACCCATTTTTAGTTCAGCGGTAAAACTGAAATTTCTATGGAACTGCAGCTCGGCTTGTGACTGTGGTTTTCCCGGTCACACAAAAATGCTGAAATTCGACTTATACAGTGATTGTGCTTATTAAACTTGATGAATTCTCTCCTCTTGACGGTAGAATAGTGTGTAAAGCAAAGCACAATACATTGCTATGTGTAGAAGCAAAGATATACGCGATTTCAGAATGTGTTCCTAGAACAGCTGCGAGCAACTTTTTTACTCAACGTTAACAACACATCTGAAGCTCAATATTTCTGGGCTGAAGCGGGGAGGATTAGACAAAGTGTGCACTGTAAAGGGGAAGTCTGTGGCATTAACAGGAAGGGAGAAAAAGTACTTTCTACCCATTTTTAGTTCAGCGGTAAATCTGAAATTTCTATGGAACTGCAGCTCGGCTTGTGACTGTGGTTTTCCCGGTCACACAAAAATGCTGAAATTCGACTTATACAGTGTTTGTGCTTATTAAACTTGATGAATTCTCTCCTCTTGACGGTAGAATAGTGTGTAAAGCAAAGCACAATACATTGCTATGTGTAGAAGCAAAGATATACGCGATTTCAGAATGTGTTCCTAGAACAGCTGCGAGCAACTTTTTTACTCAACGTTAACAACACATCTGAAGCTCAATATTTCTGGGCTGAAGCGGGGAGGATTAGACAAAGTGTGCACTGTAAAGGGGAAGTCTGTGGCATTAACAGGAAGGGAGAAAAAGTACTTTCTACCCATTTTTAGTTCAGCGGTAAATCTGAAATTTCTATGGAACTGCAGCTCGGCTTGTGACTGTGGTTTTCCCGGTCACACAAAAATGCTGAAATTCGACTTATACAGTGTTTGTGCTTATTAAACTTGATGAATTCTCTCCTCTTGACGGTAGAATAGTGTGTAAAGCAAAGCACAATACATTGCTATGTATAGAAGCAAAGATATACGCGATTTCAGAATGTGTTCCTTGAACAGCTGCGAGCAACTTTTTTACTCAACGTTAACAACACATCTGAAGCTCAATATTTCTGGGCTGAAGCGGGGAGGATTAGACAAAGTGTGCACTGTAAAGGGGAAGTCTGTGGCATTAACAGGAAGGGAGAAAAAGTACTTTCTACCCATTTTTAGTTCAGCGGTAAAACTGAAATTTCTATGGAACTGCAGCTCGGCTTGTGACTGTGGTTTTCCCGGTCACACAAAATGCTGAAATTCGACTTATACAGTGTTTGTGCTTATTAAACTTGATGAATTCTCTCCTCTTGACGGTAGAATAGTGTGTAAAGCAAAGCACAATACATTGCTATGTGTAGAAGCAAAGATATACGCGATTTCAGAATGTGTTCCTAGAACAGCTGCGAGCAACTTTTTTACTCAACGTTAACAACACATCTGAAGCTCAATATTTCTGGGCTGAAGCGGGGAGGATTAGACAAAGTGTGCACTGTAAAGGGGAAGTCTGTGGCATTAACAGGAAGGGAGAAAAAGTACTTTCTACCCATTTTTAGTTCAGCGGTAAATCTGAAATTTCTATGGAACTGCAGCTCGGCTTGTGACTGTGGTTTTCCCGGTCACACAAAAATGCTGAAATTCGACTTATACAGTGTTTGTGCTTATTAAACTTGATGAATTCTCTCCTCTTGACGGTAGAATAGTGTGTAAAGCAAAGCACAATACATTGCTATGTATAGAAGCAAAGATATACGCGATTTCAGAATGTGTTCCTTGAACAGCTGCGAGCAACTTTTTTACTCAACGTTAACAACACATCTGAAGCTCAATATTTCTGGGCTGAAGCGGGGAGGATTAGACAAAGTGTGCACTGTAAAGGGGAAGTCTGTGGCATTAACAGGAAGGGAGAAAAAGTACTTTCTACCCATTTTTAGTTCAGCGGTAAAACTGAAATTTCTATGGAACTGCAGCTCGGCTTGTGACTGTGGTTTTCCCGGTCACACAAAATGCTGAAATTCGACTTATACAGTGTTTGTGCTTATTAAACTTGATGAATTCTCTCCTCTTGACGGTAGAATAGTGTGTAAAGCAAAGCACAATACATTGCTATGTGTAGAAGCAAAGATATACGCGATTTCAGAATGTGTTCCTAGAACAGCTGCGAGCAACTTTTTTACTCAACGTTAACAACACATCTGAAGCTCAATATTTCTGGGCTGAAGCGGGGAGGATTAGACAAAGTGTGCACTGTAAAGGGGAAGTCTGTGGCATTAACAGGAAGGGAGAAAAAGTACTTTCTACCCATTTTTAGTTCAGCGGTAAAACTGAAATTTCTATGGAACTGCAGCTCCTCTTGTGACTGTGGTTTTCCCGGTCACACAAAAATGCTGAAATTCGACTTATACAGTGTTTGTGCTTATTAAACTTGATGAATTCTCTCCTCTTGACGGTAGAATAGTGTGTAAAGCAAAGCACAATACATTGCTATGTGTAGAAGCAAAGATATACGCGATTTCATAATGTGTTCCTAGAACAGCTGCGAGCAACTTTTTTACTCAACGTTAACAACACATCTGAAGCTCAATATTTCTGGGCTGAAGCGGGGAGGATTAGACAAAGTGTGCACTGTAAAGGGGAAGTCTGTGGCATTAACAGGAAGGGAGAAAAAGTACTTTCTACCCATTTTTAGTTCAGCGGTAAAACTGAAATTTCTATGGAACTGCAGCTCGGCTTGTGACTGTGGTTTTCCCGGTCACACAAAAATGCTGAAATTCGACTTATACAGTGATTGTGCTTATTAAACTTGATGAATTCTCTCCTCTTGACGGTAGAATAGTGTGTAAAGCAAATCACAATACATTGCTATGTGTAGAAGCAAAGATATACGCGATTTCATAATGTGTTCCTAGAACAGCTGCGAGCAACTTTTTTACTCAACGTTAACAACACATCTGAAGCTCAATATTTCTGGGCTGAAGCGGGGAGGATTAGACAAAGTGTGCACTGTAAAGGGGAAGTCTGTGGCATTAACAGGAAGGGAGAAAAAGTACTTTCTACCCATTTTTAGTTCAGCGGTAAATCTGAAATTTCTATGGAACTGCAGCTCGGCTTGTGACTGTGGTTTTCCCGGTCACACAAAAATGCTGAAATTCGACTTATACAGTGTTTGTGCTTATTAAACTTGATGAATTCTCTCCTCTTGACGGTAGAATAGTGTGTAAAGCAAAGCACAATACATTGCTATGTGTAGAAGCAAAGATATACGCGATTTCAGAATGTGTTCCTAGAACAGCTGCGAGCAACTTTTTTACTCAACGTTAACAACACATCTGAAGCTCAATATTTCTGGGCTGAAGCGGGGAGGATTAGACAAAGTGTGCACTGTAAAGGGGAAGTCTGTGGCATTAACAGGAAGGGAGAAAAAGTACTTTCTACCCATTTTTAGTTCAGCGGTAAATCTGAAATTTCTATGGAACTGCAGCTCGGCTTGTGACTGTGGTTTTCCCGGTCACACAAAAATGCTGAAATTCGACTTATACAGTGTTTGTGCTTATTAAACTTGATGAATTCTCTCCTCTTGACGGTAGAATAGTGTGTAAAGCAAAGCACAATACATTGCTATGTATAGAAGCAAAGATATACGCGATTTCAGAATGTGTTCCTTGAACAGCTGCGAGCAACTTTTTTACTCAACGTTAACAACACATCTGAAGCTCAATATTTCTGGGCTGAAGCGGGGAGGATTAGACAAAGTGTGCACTGTAAAGGGGAAGTCTGTGGCATTAACAGGAAGGGAGAAAAAGTACTTTCTACCCATTTTTAGTTCAGCGGTAAAACTGAAATTTCTATGGAACTGCAGCTCGGCTTGTGACTGTGGTTTTCCCGGTCACACAAAATGCTGAAATTCGACTTATACAGTGTTTGTGCTTATTAAACTTGATGAATTCTCTCCTCTTGACGGTAGAATAGTGTGTAAAGCAAAGCACAATACATTGCTATGTGTAGAAGCAAAGATATACGCGATTTCATAATGTGTTCCTAGAACAGCTGCGAGCAACTTTTTTACTCAACGTTAACAACACATCTGAAGCTCAATATTTCTGGGCTGAAGCGGGGAGGATTAGACAAAGTGTGCACTGTAAAGGGGAAGTCTGTGGCATTAACAGGAAGGGAGAAAAAGTACTTTCTACCCATTTTTAGTTCAGCGGTAAAACTGAAATTTCTATGGAACTGCAGCTCGGCTTGTGACTGTGGTTTTCCCGGTCACACAAAAATGCTGAAATTCGACTTATACAGTGTTTGTGCTTATTAAACTTGATGAATTTTCTCCTCTTGACGGTAGAATAGTGTGTAAAGCAAAGCACAATACATTGCTATGTGTAGAAGCAAAGATATACGCGATTTCATAATGTGTTCCTAGAACAGCTGCGAGCAACTTTTTTACTCAACGTTAACAACACATCTGAAGCTCAATATTTCTGGGCTGAAGCGGGGAGGATTAGACAAAGTGTGCACTGTAAAGGGGAAGTCTGTGGCATTAACAGGAAGGGAGAAAAAGTACTTTCTACCCATTTTTAGTTCAGCGGTAAATCTGAAATTTCTATGGAACTGCAGCTCGTCTTGTGACTGTGGTTTTCCCTGTCACACAAAAATGCTGAAATTCGACTTATACAGTGTTTGTGCTTATTAAACTTGATGAATTCTCTCCTCTTGACGGTAGAATAGTGTGTAAAGCAAAGCACAATACATTGCTATGTGTAGAAGCAAAGATATACGCGATTTCAGAATGTGTTCCTTGAACAGCTGCGAGCAACTTTTTTACTCAACGTTAACAACACATCTGAAGCTCAATATTTCTGGGCTGAAGCGGGGAGGATTAGACAAAGTGTGCACTGTAAAGGGGAAGTCTGTGGCATTAACAGGAAGGGAGAAAAAGTACTTTCTACCCATTTTTAGTTCAGCGGTAAAACTGAAATTTCTATGGAACTGCAGCTCGGCTTGTGACTGTGGTTTTCCCGGTCACACAAAAATGCTGAAATTCGACTTATACAGTGATTGTGCTTATTAAACTTGATGAATTCTCTCCTCTTGACGGTAGAATAGTGTGTAAAGCAAAGCACAATACATTGCTATGTGTAGAAGCAAAGATATACGCGATTTCAGAATGTGTTCCTAGAACAGCTGCGAGCAACTTTTTTACTCAACGTTAACAACACATCTGAAGCTCAATATTTCTGGGCTGAAGCGGGGAGGATTAGACAAAGTGTGCACTGTAAAGGGGAAGTCTGTGGCATTAACAGGAAGGGAGAAAAAGTACTTTCTACCCATTTTTAGTTCAGCGGTAAATCTGAAATTTCTATGGAACTGCAGCTCGGCTTGTGACTGTGGTTTTCCCGGTCACACAAAAATGCTGAAATTCGACTTATACAGTGTTTGTGCTTATTAAACTTGATGAATTCTCTCCTCTTGACGGTAGAATAGTGTGTAAAGCAAAGCACAATACATTGCTATGTGTAGAAGCAAAGATATACGCGATTTCAGAATGTGTTCCTAGAACAGCTGCGAGCAACTTTTTTACTCAACGTTAACAACACATCTGAAGCTCAATATTTCTGGGCTGAAGCGGGGAGGATTAGACAAAGTGTGCACTGTAAAGGGGAAGTCTGTGGCATTAACAGGAAGGGAGAAAAAGTACTTTCTACCCATTTTTAGTTCAGCGGTAAATCTGAAATTTCTATGGAACTGCAGCTCGGCTTGTGACTGTGGTTTTCCCGGTCACACAAAAATGCTGAAATTCGACTTATACAGTGTTTGTGCTTATTAAACTTGATGAATTCTCTCCTCTTGACGGTAGAATAGTGTGTAAAGCAAAGCACAATACATTGCTATGTATAGAAGCAAAGATATACGCGATTTCAGAATGTGTTCCTTGAACAGCTGCGAGCAACTTTTTTACTCAACGTTAACAACACATCTGAAGCTCAATATTTCTGGGCTGAAGCGGGGAGGATTAGACAAAGTGTGCACTGTAAAGGGGAAGTCTGTGGCATTAACAGGAAGGGAGAAAAAGTACTTTCTACCCATTTTTAGTTCAGCGGTAAAACTGAAATTTCTATGGAACTGCAGCTCGGCTTGTGACTGTGGTTTTCCCGGTCACACAAAATGCTGAAATTCGACTTATACAGTGTTTGTGCTTATTAAACTTGATGAATTCTCTCCTCTTGACGGTAGAATAGTGTGTAAAGCAAAGCACAATACATTGCTATGTGTAGAAGCAAAGATATACGCGATTTCAGAATGTGTTCCTAGAACAGCTGCGAGCAACTTTTTTACTCAACGTTAACAACACATCTGAAGCTCAATATTTCTGGGCTGAAGCGGGGAGGATTAGACAAAGTGTGCACTGTAAAGGGGAAGTCTGTGGCATTAACAGGAAGGGAGAAAAAGTACTTTCTACCCATTTTTAGTTCAGCGGTAAAACTGAAATTTCTATGGAACTGCAGCTCGGCTTGTGACTGTGGTTTTCCCGGTCACACAAAAATGCTGAAATTCGACTTATACAGTGTTTGTGCTTATTAAACTTGATGAATTTTCTCCTCTTGACGGTAGAATAGTGTGTAAAGCAAAGCACAATACATTGCTATGTGTAGAAGCAAAGATATACGCGATTTCATAATGTGTTCCTAGAACAGCTGCGAGCAACTTTTTTACTCAACGTTAACAACACATCTGAAGCTCAATATTTCTGGGCTGAAGCGGGGAGGATTAGACAAAGTGTGCACTGTAAAGGGGAAGTCTGTGGCATTAACAGGAAGGGAGAAAAAGTACTTTCTACCCATTTTTAGTTCAGCGGTAAATCTGAAATTTCTATGGAACTGCAGCTCGTCTTGTGACTGTGGTTTTCCCTGTCACACAAAAATGCTGAAATTCGACTTATACAGTGTTTGTGCTTATTAAACTTGATGAATTCTCTCCTCTTGACGGTAGAATAGTGTGTAAAGCAAAGCACAATACATTGCTATGTGTAGAAGCAAAGATATACGCGATTTCAGAATGTGTTCCTTGAACAGCTGCGAGCAACTTTTTTACTCAACGTTAACAACACATCTGAAGCTCAATATTTCTGGGCTGAAGCGGGGAGGATTAGACAAAGTGTGCACTGTAAAGGGGAAGTCTGTGGCATTAACAGGAAGGGAGAAAAAGTACTTTCTACCCATTTTTAGTTCAGCGGTAAAACTGAAATTTCTATGGAACTGCAGCTCGGCTTGTGACTGTGGTTTTCCCGGTCACACAAAAATGCTGAAATTCGACTTATACAGTGATTGTGCTTATTAAACTTGATGAATTCTCTCCTCTTGACGGTAGAATAGTGTGTAAAGCAAAGCACAATACATTGCTATGTGTAGAAGCAAAGATATACGCGATTTCAGAATGTGTTCCTAGAACAGCTGCGAGCAACTTTTTTACTCAACGTTAACAACACATCTGAAGCTCAATATTTCTGGGCTGAAGCGGGGAGGATTAGACAAAGTGTGCACTGTAAAGGGGAAGTCTGTGGCATTAACAGGAAGGGAGAAAAAGTACTTTCTACCCATTTTTAGTTCAGCGGTAAATCTGAAATTTCTATGGAACTGCAGCTCGGCTTGTGACTGTGGTTTTCCCGGTCACACAAAAATGCTGAAATTCGACTTATACAGTGTTTGTGCTTATTAAACTTGATGAATTCTCTCCTCTTGACGGTAGAATAGTGTGTAAAGCAAAGCACAATACATTGCTATGTGTAGAAGCAAAGATATACGCGATTTCAGAATGTGTTCCTAGAACAGCTGCGAGCAACTTTTTTACTCAACGTTAACAACACATCTGAAGCTCAATATTTCTGGGCTGAAGCGGGGAGGATTAGACAAAGTGTGCACTGTAAAGGGGAAGTCTGTGGCATTAACAGGAAGGGAGAAAAAGTACTTTCTACCCATTTTTAGTTCAGCGGTAAATCTGAAATTTCTATGGAACTGCAGCTCGGCTTGTGACTGTGGTTTTCCCGGTCACACAAAAATGCTGAAATTCGACTTATACAGTGTTTGTGCTTATTAAACTTGATGAATTCTCTCCTCTTGACGGTAGAATAGTGTGTAAAGCAAAGCACAATACATTGCTATGTATAGAAGCAAAGATATACGCGATTTCAGAATGTGTTCCTTGAACAGCTGCGAGCAACTTTTTTACTCAACGTTAACAACACATCTGAAGCTCAATATTTCTGGGCTGAAGCGGGGAGGATTAGACAAAGTGTGCACTGTAAAGGGGAAGTCTGTGGCATTAACAGGAAGGGAGAAAAAGTACTTTCTACCCATTTTTAGTTCAGCGGTAAAACTGAAATTTCTATGGAACTGCAGCTCGGCTTGTGACTGTGGTTTTCCCGGTCACACAAAATGCTGAAATTCGACTTATACAGTGTTTGTGCTTATTAAACTTGATGAATTCTCTCCTCTTGACGGTAGAATAGTGTGTAAAGCAAAGCACAATACATTGCTATGTGTAGAAGCAAAGATATACGCGATTTCAGAATGTGTTCCTAGAACAGCTGCGAGCAACTTTTTTACTCAACGTTAACAACACATCTGAAGCTCAATATTTCTGGGCTGAAGCGGGGAGGATTAGACAAAGTGTGCACTGTAAAGGGGAAGTCTGTGGCATTAACAGGAAGGGAGAAAAAGTACTTTCTACCCATTTTTAGTTCAGCGGTAAATCTGAAATTTCTATGGAACTGCAGCTCGGCTTGTGACTGTGGTTTTCCCGGTCACACAAAAATGCTGAAATTCGACTTATACAGTGTTTGTGCTTATTAAACTTGATGAATTCTCTCCTCTTGACGGTAGAATAGTGTGTAAAGCAAAGCACAATACATTGCTATGTATAGAAGCAAAGATATACGCGATTTCAGAATGTGTTCCTTGAACAGCTGCGAGCAACTTTTTTACTCAACGTTAACAACACATCTGAAGCTCAATATTTCTGGGCTGAAGCGGGGAGGATTAGACAAAGTGTGCACTGTAAAGGGGAAGTCTGTGGCATTAACAGGAAGGGAGAAAAAGTACTTTCTACCCATTTTTAGTTCAGCGGTAAAACTGAAATTTCTATGGAACTGCAGCTCGGCTTGTGACTGTGGTTTTCCCGGTCACACAAAATGCTGAAATTCGACTTATACAGTGTTTGTGCTTATTAAACTTGATGAATTCTCTCCTCTTGACGGTAGAATAGTGTGTAAAGCAAAGCACAATACATTGCTATGTGTAGAAGCAAAGATATACGCGATTTCAGAATGTGTTCCTAGAACAGCTGCGAGCAACTTTTTTACTCAACGTTAACAACACATCTGAAGCTCAATATTTCTGGGCTGAAGCGGGGAGGATTAGACAAAGTGTGCACTGTAAAGGGGAAGTCTGTGGCATTAACAGGAAGGGAGAAAAAGTACTTTCTACCCATTTTTAGTTCAGCGGTAAAACTGAAATTTCTATGGAACTGCAGCTCCTCTTGTGACTGTGGTTTTCCCGGTCACACAAAAATGCTGAAATTCGACTTATACAGTGTTTGTGCTTATTAAACTTGATGAATTCTCTCCTCTTGACGGTAGAATAGTGTGTAAAGCAAAGCACAATACATTGCTATGTGTAGAAGCAAAGATATACGCGATTTCATAATGTGTTCCTAGAACAGCTGCGAGCAACTTTTTTACTCAACGTTAACAACACATCTGAAGCTCAATATTTCTGGGCTGAAGCGGGGAGGATTAGACAAAGTGTGCACTGTAAAGGGGAAGTCTGTGGCATTAACAGGAAGGGAGAAAAAGTACTTTCTACCCATTGTTAGTTCAGCGGTAAAACTGAAATTTCTATGGAACTGCAGCTCGTCTTGTGACTGTGGTTTTCCCGGTCACACAAAAATGCTGAAATTCGACTTATACAGTGTTTGTGCTTATTAAACTTGATGAATTCTCTCCTCTTGACGGTAGAATAGTGTGTAAAGCAAAGCACAATACATTGCTATGTGTAGAAGCAAAGATATACGCGATTTCAGAATGTGTTCCTAGAACAGCTGCGAGCAACTTTTTTACTCAACGTTAACAACACATCTGAAGCTCAATATTTCTGGGCTGAAGCGGGGAGGATTAGACAAAGTGTGCACTGTAAAGGGGAAGTCTGTGGCATTAACAGGAAGGTAGAAAAAGTACTTTCTACCCATTTTTAGTTCAGTGGTAAATCTGAAATTTCTATGGAACTGCAGCTCGGCTTGTGACTGTGGTTTTCCCGGTCACACAAAAATGCTGAAATTCGACTTATACAGTGTTTGTGCTTATTAAATTTGATGAATTTTCGCCTCTTGACGATAGAATAGTGTGTAAAGCAAAGCACAATACATTGCTATGTGTAGAAGCAAAGATATACGCGATTTCAGAATGTGTTCCTAGAACAGCTGCGAGCAACTTTTTTACTCAACGTTAACAACACATCTGAAGCTCAATATTTCTGGGCTGAAGCGGGGAGGATTAGACAAAGTGTGCACTGTAAAGGGGAAGTCTGTGGCATTAACAGGAAGGGAGAAAAAGTACTTTCTACCCATTTTTAGTTCAGCGGTAAATCTGAAATTTCTATGGAACTGCAGCTTGTCTTGTGACTGTGGTTTTCCCTGTCACACAAAAATGCTGAAATTCGACTTATACAGTGTTTGTGCTTATTAAACTTGATGAATTCTCTCCTCTTGACGGTAGAATAGTGTGTAAAGCAAAGCACAATACATTGCTATGTGTAGAAGCAAAGATATACGCGATTTCAGAATGTGTTCCTTGAACAGCTGCGAGCAACTTTTTTACTCAACGTTAACAACACATCTGAAGCTCAATATTTCTGGGCTGAAGCGGGGAGGATTAGACAAAGTGTGCACTGTAAAGGGGAAGTCTGTGGCATTAACAGGAAGGGAGAAAAAGTACTTTCTACCCATTTTTAGTTCAGCGGTAAATCTGAAATTTCTATGGAACTGCAGCTCGGCTTGTGACTGTGGTTTTCCCGGTCACACAAAAATGCTGAAATTCGACTTATACAGTGTTTGTGCTTATTAAACTTGATGAATTCTCTCCTCTTGACGGTAGAATAGTGTGTAAAGCAAAGCACAATACATTGCTATGTGTAGAAGCAAAGATATACGCGATTTCAGAATGTGTTCCTAGAACAGCTGCGAGCAACTTTTTTACTCAACGTTAACAACACATCTGAAGCTCAATATTTCTGGGCTGAAGCGGGGAGGATTAGACAAAGTGTGCACTGTAAAGGGGAAGTCTGTGGCATTAACAGGAAGGGAGAAAAAGTACTTTCTACCCATTTTTATTTCAGCGGTAAAACTGAAATTTCTATGGAACTGCAGCTCGGCTTGTGACTGTGGTTTTCCCGGTCACACAAAAATGCTGAAATTCGACTTATACAGTGTTTGTGCTTATTAAACTTGATGAATTCTCTCCTCTTGACGGTAGAATAGTGTGTAAAGCAAAGCACAATACATTGCTATGTGTAGAAGCAAAGATATACGCGATTTCAGAATGTGTTCCTAGAACAGCTGCGAGCAACTTTTTTACTCAACGTTAACAACACATCTGAAGCTCAATATTTCTGGGCTGAAGCGGGGAGGATTAGACAAAGTGTGCACTGTAAAGGGGAAGTCTGTGGCATTAACAGGAAGGGAGAAAAAGTACTTTCTACCCATTTTTAGTTCAGCGGTAAAACTGAAATTTCTATGGAACTGCAGCTCGGCTTGTGACTGTGGTTTTCCCGGTCACACAAAAATGCTGAAATTCGACTTATACAGTGTTTGTGCTTATTAAACTTGATGAATTCTCTCCTCTTGACGGTAGAATAGTGTGTAAAGCAAAGCACAATACATTGCTATGTGTAGAAGCAAAGATATACGCGATTTCAGAATGTGTTCCTAGAACAGCTGCGAGCAACTTTTTTACTCAACGTTAACAACACATCTGAAGCTCAATATTTCTGGGCTGAAGCGGGGAGGATTAGACAAAGTGTGCACTGTAAAGGGGAAGTCTGTGGCATTAACAGGAAGGGAGAAAAAGTACTTTCTACCCATTTTTAGGTTCAGCGGTAAAACTGAAGTTTCTATGGAACTGCAGCTCGGCTTGTGACTCTGGTTTTCCCGGTCACACAAAAATGCTGAAATTCGACTTATACAGTGTTTGTGCTTATTAAACTTGATGAATTCTCTCCTCTTGACGGTAGAATAGTGTGTAAAGCAAAGCACAATACATTGCTATGTGTAGAAGCAAAGATATACGCGATTTCAGAATGTGTTCCTAGAACAGCTGCGAGCAACTTTTTTACTCAACGTTAACAACACATCTGAAGCTCAATATTTCTGGGCTGAAGCGGGGAGGATTAGACAAAGTGTGCACTGTAAAGGGGAAGTCTGTGGCATTAACAGGAAGGGAGAAAAAGTACTTTCTACCCATTTTTAGTTCAGCGGTAAATCTGAAATTTCTATGGAACTGCAGCTCGGCTTGTGACTGTGGTTTTCCCGGTCACACAAAAATGCTGAAATTCGACTTATACAGTGTTTGTGCTTATTAAATTTGATGAATTTTCGCCTCTTGACGATAGAATAGTGTGTAAAGCAAAGCACAATACATTGCTATGTGTAGAAGCAAAGATATACGCGATTTCAGAATGTGTTCCTAGAACAGCTGCGAGCAACTTTTTTACTCAACGTTAACAACACATCTGAAGCTCAATATTTCTGGGCTGAAGCGGGGAGGATTAGACAAAGTGTGCACTGTAAAGGGGAAGTCTGTGGCATTAACAGGAAGGGAGAAAAAGTACTTTCTACCCATTTTTAGTTCAGCGGTAAATCTGAAATTTCTATGGAACTGCAGCTCGTCTTGTGACTGTGGTTTTCCCTGTCACTCAAAAATGCTGAAATTCGACTTATACAGTGTTTGTGCTTATTAAACTTGATGAATTCTCTCCTCTTGACGGTAGAATAGTGTGTAAAGCAAAGCACAATACATTGCTATGTGTAGAAGCAAAGATATACGCGATTTCAGAATGTGTTCCTTGAACAGCTGCGAGCAACTTTTTTACTCAACGTTAACAACACATCTGAAGCTCAATATTTCTGGGCTGAAGCGGGGAGGATTAGACAAAGTGTGCACTGTAAAGGGGAAGTCTGTGGCATTAACAGGAAGGGAGAAAAAGTACTTTCTACCCATTTTTATTTCAGCGGTAAATCTGAAATTTCTATGGAACTGCAGCTCGGCTTGTGACTGTGGTTTTCCCGGTCACACAAAAATGCTGAAATTCGACTTATACAGTGTTTGTGCTTATTAAACTTGATGAATTCTCTCCTCTTGACGGTAGAATAGTGTGTAAAGCAAAGCACAATACATTGCTATGTGTAGAAGCAAAGATATACGCGATTTCAGAATGTGTTCCTAGAACAGCTGCGAGCAACTTTTTTACTCAACGTTAACAACACATCTGAAGCTCAATATTTCTGGGCTGAAGCGGGGAGGATTAGACAAAGTGTGCACTGTAAAGGGGAAGTCTGTGGCATTAACAGGAAGGGAGAAAAAGTACTTTCTACCCATTTTTAGTTCAGCGGTAAAACTGAAATTTCTATGGAACTGCAGCTCGGCTTGTGACTGTGGTTTTCCCGGTCACACAAAAATGCTGAAATTCGACTTATACAGTGTTTGTGCTTATTAAACTTGATGAATTCTCTCCTCTTGACGGTAGAATAGTGTGTAAAGCAAAGCACAATACATTGCTATGTGTAGAAGCAAAGATATACGCGATTTCAGAATGTGTTCCTAGAACAGCTGCGAGCAACTTTTTTACTCAACGTTAACAACACATCTGAAGCTCAATATTTCTGGGCTGAAGCGGGGAGGATTAGACAAAGTGTGCACTGTAAAGGGGAAGTCTGTGGCATTAACAGGAAGGGAGAAAAAGTACTTTCTACCCATTTTTAGTTCAGCGGTAAAACTGAAATTTCTATGGAACTGCAGCTCGGCTTGTGACTGTGGTTTTCCCGGTCACACAAAAATGCTGAAATTCGACTTATACAGTGTTTGTGCTTATTAAACTTGATGAATTCTCTCCTCTTGACGGTAGAATAGTGTGTAAAGCAAAGCACAATACATTGCTATGTGTAGAAGCAAAGATATACGCGATTTCAGAATGTGTTCCTAGAACAGCTGCGAGCAACTTTTTTACTCAACGTTAACAACACATCTGAAGCTCAATATTTCTGGGCTGAAGCGGGGAGGATTAGACAAAGTGTGCACTGTAAAGGGGAAGTCTGTGGCATTAACAGGAAGGGAGAAAAAGTACTTTCTACCCATTTTTAGGTTCAGCGGTAAAACTGAAGTTTCTATGGAACTGCAGCTCGGCTTGTGACTCTGGTTTTCCCGGTCACACAAAAATGCTGAAATTCGACTTATACAGTGTTTGTGCTTATTAAACTTGATGAATTCTCTCCTCTTGACGGTAGAATAGTGTGTAAAGCAAAGCACAATACATTGCTATGTGTAGAAGCAAAGATATACGCGATTTCAGAATGTGTTCCTAGAACAGCTGCGAGCAACTTTTTTACTCAACGTTAACAACACATCTGAAGCTCAATATTTCTGGGCTGAAGCGGGGAGGATTAGACAAAGTGTGCACTGTAAAGGGGAAGTCTGTAGCATTAACAGGAAGGGAGAAAAAGTACTTTCTACCCATTTTTAGTTCAGCGGTAAAACTGAAATTTCTATGGAACTGCAGCTCGGCTTGTGACTGTGGTTTTCCCGGTCACACAAAAATGCTGAAATTCGACTTATACAGTGTTTGTGCTTTTTAAACTTGATGAATTTTCTCCTCTTGACGGTAGAATAGTGTGTAAAGCAAAGCACAATACATTGCTATGTGTAGAAGCAAAGATATACGCGATTTCAGAATGTGTTCCTAGAACAGCTGCGAGCAACTTTTTTTACTCAACGTTAACAACACATCTGAAGCTCAATATTTCTGGGCTGAAGCGGGGAGGATTAGACAAAGTGTGCACTGTAAAGGGGAAGTCTGTGGCATTAACAGGAAGGGAGAAAAAGTACTTTCTACCCATTTTTAGTTCAGCGGTAAAACTGAAATTTCTATGGAACTGCAGCTCGTCTTGTGACTGTGGTTTTCCCGGTCACACAAAAATGCTGAAATTCGACTTATACAGTGTTTGTGCTTATTAAACTTGATGAATTCTCTCCTCTTGACGGTAGAATAGTGTGTAAAGCAAAGCACAATACATTGCTATGTGTAGAAGCAAAGATATACGCGATTTCAGAATGTGTTCCTAGAACAGCTGCGAGCAACTTTTTTACTCAACGTTAACAACACATCTGAAGCTCAATATTTCTGGGCTGAAGCGGGGAGGATTAGACAAAGTGTGCACTGTAAAGGGGAAGTCTGTGGCATTAACAGGAAGGGAGAAAAAGTACTTTCTACCCATTTTTAGTTCAGCGGTAAATCTGAAATTTCTATGGAACTGCAGCTCGGCTTGTGACTGTGGTTTTCCCGGTCACACAAAAATGCTGAAATTCGACTTATACAGTGTTTGTGCTTATTAAATTTGATGAATTTTCGCCTCTTGACGATAGAATAGTGTGTAAAGCAAAGCACAATACATTGCTATGTGTAGAAGCAAAGATATACGCGATTTCAGAATGTGTTCCTAGAACAGCTGCGAGCAACTTTTTTACTCAACGTTAACAACACATCTGAAGCTCAATATTTCTGGGCTGAAGCGGGGAGGATTAGACAAAGTGTGCACTGTAAAGGGGAAGTCTGTGGCATTAACAGGAAGGGAGAAAAAGTACTTTCTACCCATTTTTAGTTCAGCGGTAAATCTGAAATTTCTATGGAACTGCAGCTCGTCTTGTGACTGTGGTTTTCCCTGTCACACAAAAATGCTGAAATTCGACTTATACAGTGTTTGTGCTTATTAAACTTGATGAATTCTCTCCTCTTGACGGTAGAATAGTGTGTAAAGCAAAGCACAATACATTGCTATGTGTAGAAGCAAAGATATACGCGATTTCAGAATGTGTTCCTTGAACAGCTGCGAGCAACTTTTTTACTCAACGTTAACAACACATCTGAAGCTCAATATTTCTGGGCTGAAGCGGGGAGGATTAGACAAAGTGTGCACTGTAAAGGGGAAGTCTGTGGCATTAACAGGAAGGGAGAAAAAGTACTTTCTACCCATTTTTAGTTCAGCGGTAAATCTGAAATTTCTATGGAACTGCAGCTCGGCTTGTGACTGTGGTTTTCCCGGTCACACAAAAATGCTGAAATTCGACTTATACAGTGTTTGTGCTTATTAAACTTGATGAATTCTCTCCTCTTGACGGTAGAATAGTGTGTAAAGCAAAGCACAATACATTGCTATGTGTAGAAGCAAAGATATACGCGATTTCAGAATGTGTTCCTAGAACAGCTGCGAGCAACTTTTTTACTCAACGTTAACAACACATCTGAAGCTCAATATTTCTGGGCTGAAGCGGGGAGGATTAGACAAAGTGTGCACTGTAAAGGGGAAGTCTGTGGCATTAACAGGAAGGGAGAAAAAGTACTTTCTACCCATTTTTAGTTCAGCGGTAAAACTGAAATTTCTATGGAACTGCAGCTCGGCTTGTGACTGTGGTTTTCCCGGTCACACAAAAATGCTGAAATTCGACTTATACAGTGTTTGTGCTTATTAAACTTGATGAATTCTCTCCTCTTGACGGTAGAATAGTGTGTAAAGCAAAGCACAATACATTGCTATGTGTAGAAGCAAAGATATACGCGATTTCAGAATGTGTTCCTAGAACAGCTGCGAGCAACTTTTTTACTCAACGTTAACAACACATCTGAAGCTCAATATTTCTGGGCTGAAGCGGGGAGGATTAGACAAAGTGTGCACTGTAAAGGGGAAGTCTGTGGCATTAACAGGAAGGGAGAAAAAGTACTTTCTACCCATTTTTAGTTCAGCGGTAAAACTGAAATTTATATGGAACTGCAGCTCGGCTTGTGACTGTGGTTTTCCCGGTCACACAAAAATGCTGAAATTCGACTTATACAGTGTTTGTGCTTATTAAACTTGATGAATTCTCTCCTCTTGACGGTAGAATAGTGTGTAAAGCAAAGCACAATACATTGCTATGTGTAGAAGCAAAGATATACGCGATTTCAGAATGTGTTCCTAGAACAGCTGCGAGCAACTTTTTTACTCAACGTTAACAACACATCTGAAGCTTAATATTTCTGGGCTGAAGCGGGGAGGATTAGACAAAGTGTGCACTGTAAAGGGGAAGTCTGTGGCATTAACAGGAAGGGAGAAAAAGTACTTTCTACCCATTTTTAGTTCAGCGGTAAAACTGAAATTTCTATGGAACTGCAGCTCGTCTTGTGACTGTGGTTTTCCCTGTCACACAAAAATGCTGAAATTCGACTTATACAGTGTTTGTGCTTATTAAACTTGATGAATTCTCTCCTCTTGACGGTAGAATAGTGTGTAAAGCAAAGCACAATACATTGCTATGTGTAGAAGCAAAGATATACGCGATTTCAGAATGTGTTCCTTGAACAGCTGCGAGCAACTTTTTTACTCAACGTTAACAACACATCTGAAGCTCAATATTTCTGGGCTGAAGCGGGGAGGATTAGACAAAGTGTGCACTGTAAAGGGGAAGTCTGTGGCATTAACAGGAAGGGAGAAAAAGTACTTTCTACCCATTTTTAGTTCAGCGGTAAATCTGAAATTTCTATGGAACTGCAGCTCGGCTTGTGACTGTGGTTTTCCCGGTCACACAAAAATGCTGAAATTCGACTTATACAGTGTTTGTGCTTATTAAACTTGATGAATTCTCTCCTCTTGACGGTAGAATAGTGTGTAAAGCAAAGCACAATACATTGCTATGTGTAGAAGCAAAGATATACGCGATTTCAGAATGTGTTCCTAGAACAGCTGCGAGCAACTTTTTTACTCAACGTTAACAACACATCTGAAGCTCAATATTTCTGGGCTGAAGCGGGGAGGATTAGACAAAGTGTGCACTGTAAAGGGGAAGTCTGTGGCATTAACAGGAAGGGAGAAAAAGTACTTTCTACCCATTTTTAGTTCAGCGGTAAAACTGAAATTTCTATGGAACTGCAGCTCGGCTTGTGACTGTGGTTTTCCCGGTCACACAAAAATGCTGAAATTCGACTTATACAGTGTTTGTGCTTATTAAACTTGATGAATTCTCTCCTCTTGACGGTAGAATAGTGTGTAAAGCAAAGCACAATACATTGCTATGTGTAGAAGCAAAGATATACGCGATTTCAGAATGTGTTCCTAGAACAGCTGCGAGCAACTTTTTTACTCAACGTTAACAACACATCTGAAGCTTAATATTTCTGGGCTGAAGCGGGGAGGATTAGACAAAGTGTGCACTGTAAAGGGGAAGTCTGTGGCATTAACAGGAAGGGAGAAAAAGTACTTTCTACCCATTTTTAGTTCAGCGGTAAAACTGAAATTTCTATGGAACTGCAGCTCGTCTTGTGACTGTGGTTTTCCCGGTCACACAAAAATGCTGAAATTCGACTTATACAGTGTTTGTGCTTATTAAACTTGATGAATTCTCTCCTCTTGACGGTAGAATAGTGTGTAAAGCAAAGCACAATACATTGCTATGTGTAGAAGCAAAGATATACGCGATTTCAGAATGTGTTCCTAGAACAGCTGCGAGCAACTTTTTTACTCAACGTTAACAACACATCTGAAGCTCAATATTTCTGGGCTGAAGCGGGGAGGATTAGACAAAGTGTGCACTGTAAAGGGGAAGTCTGTGGCATTAACAGGAAGGTAGAAAAAGTACTTTCTACCCATTTTTAGTTCAGTGGTAAATCTGAAATTTCTATGGAACTGCAGCTCGGCTTGTGACTGTGGTTTTCCCGGTCACACAAAAATGCTGAAATTCGACTTATACAGTGTTTGTGCTTATTAAATTTGATGAATTTTCGCCTCTTGACGATAGAATAGTGTGTAAAGCAAAGCACAATACATTGCTATGTGTAGAAGCAAAGATATACGCGATTTCAGAATGTGTTCCTAGAACAGCTGCGAGCAACTTTTTTACTCAACGTTAACAACACATCTGAAGCTCAATATTTCTGGGCTGAAGCGGGGAGGATTAGACAAAGTGTGCACTGTAAAGGGGAAGTCTGTGGCATTAACAGGAAGGGAGAAAAAGTACTTTCTACCCATTTTTAGTTCAGCGGTAAATCTGAAATTTCTATGGAACTGCAGCTCGTCTTGTGACTGTGGTTTTCCCTGTCACACAAAAATGCTGAAATTCGACTTATACAGTGTTTGTGCTTATTAAACTTGATGAATTCTCTCCTCTTGACGGTAGAATAGTGTGTAAAGCAAAGCACAATACATTGCTATGTGTAGAAGCAAAGATATACGCGATTTCAGAATGTGTTCCTTGAACAGCTGCGAGCAACTTTTTTACTCAACGTTAACAACACATCTGAAGCTCAATATTTCTGGGCTGAAGCGGGGAGGATTAGACAAAGTGTGCACTGTAAAGGGGAAGTCTGTGGCATTAACAGGAAGGGAGAAAAAGTACTTTCTACCCATTTTTAGTTCAGCGGTAAATCTGAAATTTCTATGGAACTGCAGCTCGGCTTGTGACTGTGGTTTTCCCGGTCACACAAAAATGCTGAAATTCGACTTATACAGTGTTTGTGCTTATTAAACTTGATGAATTCTCTCCTCTTGACGGTAGAATAGTGTGTAAAGCAAAGCACAATACATTGCTATGTGTAGAAGCAAAGATATACGCGATTTCAGAATGTGTTCCTAGAACAGCTGCGAGCAACTTTTTTACTCAACGTTAACAACACATCTGAAGCTCAATATTTCTGGGCTGAAGCGGGGAGGATTAGACAAAGTGTGCACTGTAAAGGGGAAGTCTGTGGCATTAACAGGAAGGGAGAAAAAGTACTTTCTACCCATTTTTAGTTCAGCGGTAAAACTGAAATTTCTATGGAACTGCAGCTCGGCTTGTGACTGTGGTTTTCCCGGTCACACAAAAATGCTGAAATTCGACTTATACAGTGTTTGTGCTTATTAAACTTGATGAATTCTCTCCTCTTGACGGTAGAATAGTGTGTAAAGCAAAGCACAATACATTGCTATGTGTAGAAGCAAAGATATACGCGATTTCAGAATGTGTTCCTAGAACAGCTGCGAGCAACTTTTTTACTCAACGTTAACAACACATCTGAAGCTCAATATTTCTGGGCTGAAGCGGGGAGGATTAGACAAAGTGTGCACTGTAAAGGGGAAGTCTGTGGCATTAACAGGAAGGGAGAAAAAGTACTTTCTACCCATTTTTAGTTCAGCGGTAAAACTGAAATTTCTATGGAACTGCAGCTCGGCTTGTGACTGTGGTTTTCCCGGTCACACAAAAATGCTGAAATTCGACTTATACAGTGTTTGTGCTTATTAAACTTGATGAATTCTCTCCTCTTGACGGTAGAATAGTGTGTAAAGCAAAGCACAATACATTGCTATGTGTAGAAGCAAAGATATACGCGATTTCAGAATGTGTTCCTAGAACAGCTGCGAGCAACTTTTTTACTCAACGTTAACAACACATCTGAAGCTCAATATTTCTGGGCTGAAGCGGGGAGGATTAGACAAAGTGTGCACTGTAAAGGGGAAGTCTGTGGCATTAACAGGAAGGGAGAAAAAGTACTTTCTACCCATTTTTAGGTTCAGCGGTAAAACTGAAGTTTCTATGGAACTGCAGCTCGGCTTGTGACTCTGGTTTTCCCGGTCACACAAAAATGCTGAAATTCGACTTATACAGTGTTTGTGCTTATTAAACTTGATGAATTCTCTCCTCTTGACGGTAGAATAGTGTGTAAAGCAAAGCACAATACATTGCTATGTGTAGAAGCAAAGATATACGCGATTTCAGAATGTGTTCCTAGAACAGCTGCGAGCAACTTTTTTACTCAACGTTAACAACACATCTGAAGCTCAATATTTCTGGGCTGAAGCGGGGAGGATTAGACAAAGTGTGCACTGTAAAGGGGAAGTCTGTGGCATTAACAGGAAGGGAGAAAAAGTACTTTCTACCCATTTTTAGTTCAGCGGTACCGGGGATACGCTTATCACAATGCCTTTCTGGTCTGTGCTGAAGCAGGGCATTCTGGCAGCCAAGTGGCTTGACCTTTATTAGTGAGCCTGGTTACCCCCTCTCGGAACCACAGACTTAGAAATCGCCAGCTCATATACAGTGCATAAAATATATTTATATATATACCCTTATACACCATTTTAATAAAAAATATCACAAAATTCTTTTAAGTCTCTCGGGAAGAGTGAAAGACGCGCACATTCATTTTCAGAGCTCCTAGACCTTCCTATAAGAAGTTAGCTAAAAAGTAGCTTCGAAAAACGCTTAGGTTAAGTTTCAGAGTTGCTTCTAATGTACCAAAGCTGGACTTAGACATAATTTCACTCTCACAACATTATGGCTGGTTGGAGAGGGTCCGAACCACAAGTACTGGGTCCATGGTTCTGGCCGTATACTGGGGGGACGGGGACGACTCCCATTAACCCCTGACTATACCGGGGATACGCTTATCACAATGCCTTTCTGGTCTGTGCTGAAGCAGGGCATTCTGGCAGCCAAGTGGCTTGACCTTTATTAGTGAGCCTGGTTACCCCCTCTCGGAACCACAGACTTAGAAATCGCCAGCTCATATACAGTGCATAAAATATATTTATATATATACCCTTATACACCATTTTAATAAAAAATATCACAAAATTCTTTTAAGTCTCTCGGGAAGAGTGAAAGACGCGCACGTACATTTTCAGAGCTCCTAGACCTTCCTATAAGAAGTTAGCTAAAAAGTAGCTTCGAAAAACGCTATGGTTAAGTTTCAGAGTTGCTTCTAATGTACCAAAGCTGGACTTAGACATAATTTCACTCTCACAACATTATGGCTGGTTGGAGAGGGTCCGAACCACAAGTACTGGGTCCATGGTTCTGGCCGTATACTGGGGGGACGGGGACGACTCCCATTAACCCCTGACTATACCGGGGATACGCTTATCACAATGCATTTCTGGTCTGTGCTGAAGCAGGGCATTCTGGCAGCCAAGTGGCTTGACCTTTATTAGTGAGCCTGGTTACCCCCTCTCGGAACCACAGACTTAGAAATCGCCAGCTCATATACAGTGCATAAAATATATTTATATATATACCCTTATACACCATTTTAATAAAAAATATCACAAAATTCTTCTAAGTCCCTCGGGAAGAGTGAAAGACGCGCACGTTCATTTTCAGAGCTCCTAGACCTTCTTATAAGAAGTTAGCCAAAAAGTAGCTTCGAAAAACGCTTAGGTTAAGTTTCAGAGTTGCTTCTAATGTACCAAAGCTGGACTTAGACATAATTTCACTTTCACAACATCATGGCTGGTTGGAGACAGTCCGAACCACAAGTACCGGGTCCATGGTTCTGGCCGTATACTGGGGGGACGGGGACGACTCCCATTAACCCCTGACTATACCGGGGATACGCTTATCACAATGCCTTTCTGGTCTGTGCTGAAGCAGGGCATTCTGGCAGCCAAGTGGCTTGACCTTTATTAGTGAGCCTGGTTACCCCCTCTCGGAACCACAGACTTAGAAATCGCCAGCTCATATACAGTGCATAAAATATATTTATATATATACCCTTATACACCATTTTAATAAAAAATATCACAAAATTCTTCTAAGTCCCTCGGGAAGAGTGAAAGACGCGCACGTTCATTTTCAGAGCTCCTAGACCTTCCTATAAGAAGTTAGCTAAAAAGTAGCTTCGAAAAACGCTTAGGTTAAGTTTCAGAGTTGCTTCTAATGTACCAAAGCTGGACTTAGACATAATTTCACTCTCACAACATTATGGCTGGTTGGAGAGGGTCCGAACCACAAGTACCGGGTCCATGGTTCTGGCAGTATACTGGGGGGACGGGGACGACTCCCATTTACCCCTGACTATACCGGGGATACGCTTATCACAATGCCTTTCTGGTCTGTGCTGAAGCAGGGCATTCTGGCAGCCAAGTGGCTTGACCTTTATTAGTGAGCCTGGTTACCCCCTCTCGGAACCACAGACTTAGAAATCGCCAGCTCATATACAGTGCATAAAATATATTTATATATATACCCTTATACACCATTTTAATAAAAAATATCACAAAATTCTTTTAAGTCTCTCGGGAAGAGTGAAAGACGCGCACGTTCATTTTCAGAGCTCCTAGACCTTCCTATAAGAAGTTAGCCAAAAAGTAGCTTCGAAAAACGCTTAGGTTAAGTTTCAGAGTTGCTTCTAATGTACCAAAGCTGGACTTAGACATAATTTCACTCTCACAACATTATGGCTGGTTGGAGACAGTCCAAACCACAAGTACCGGGTCCATGGTTCTGGCAGTATACTGGGGGGACGGGGACGACTCCCATTAACCCCTGACTATACCGGGGATACGCTTATCACAATGCCTTTCTGGTCTGTGCTGAAGCAGGGCATTCTGGCAGCCAAGTGGCTTGACCTTTATTAGTGAGCCTGGTTACCCCCTCTCGGAACCACAGACTTAGAAATCGCCAGCTCATATACAGTGCATAAAATATATTTATATATATACCCTTATACACCATTTTAATAAAAAATATCACAAAATTCTTCTAAGTCCCTCGGGAAGAGTGAAAGACGCGCACGTTCATTTTCAGAGCTCCTAGACCTTCCTATAAGAAGTTAGCTAAAAAGTAGCTTCGAAAAACGCTTAGGTTAAGTTTCAGAGTTGCTTCTAATGTACCAAAGCTGGACTTAGACATAATTTCACTCTCACAACATTATGGCTGGTTGGAGAGGGTCCGAACCACAAGTACTGGGTCCATGGTTCTGGCCGTATACTGGGGGGACGGGGACGACTCCCATTAACCCCTGACTATACCGGGGATACGCTTATCACAATGCCTTTCTGGTCTGTGCTGAAGCAGGGCATTCTGGCAGCCAAGTGGCTTGACCTTTATTAGTGAGCCTGGTTACCCCCTCTCGGAACCACAGACTTAGAAATCGCCAGCTCATATACAGTGCATAAAATATATTTATATATATACCCTTATACACCATTTTAATAAAAAATATCACAAAATTCTTCTAAGTCCCTCGGGAAGAGAGAAAGACGCGCACGTTCATTTTCAGAGCTCCAAGACCTTCCTATAAGAAGTTAGCTAAAAAGTAGCTTCGAAAAACGCTTAGGTTAAGTTTCAGAGTTGCTTCTAATGTACCAAAGCTGGACTTAGACATAATTTCACTCTCACAACATTATGGCTGGTTGGAGAGGGTCCGAACCACAAGTACCGGGTCCATGGTTCTGGCAGTATACTGGGGGGACGGGGACGACTCCCATTTACCCCTGACTATACCGGGGATACGCTTATCACAATGCCTTTCTGGTCTGTGCTGAAGCAGGGCATTCTGGCAGCCAAGTGGCTTGACCTTTATTAGTGAGCCTGGTTACCCCCTCTCGGAACCACAGACTTAGAAATCGCCAGCTCATATACAGTGCATAAAATATATTTATATATATACCCTTATACACCATTTTAATAAAAAATATCACAAAATTCTTTTAAGTCTCTCGGGAAGAGTGAAAGACGCGCACGTTCATTTTCAGAGCTCCTAGACCTTCCTATAAAAAGTTAGCTAAAAAGTAGCTTCGAAAAACGCTTAGGTTAAGTTTCAGAGTTGCTTCTAATGTACCAAAGCTGGACTTAGACATAATTTCACTCTCACAACATTATGGCTGGTTGGAGAGGGTCCGAACCACAAGTACCGGGTCCATGGTTCTGGCAGTATACTGGGGGGACGGGGACGACTCCCATTAACCCCTGACTATACCGGGGATACGCTTATCACAATGCCTTTCTGGTCTGTGCTGAAGCAGGGCATTCTGGCAGCCAAGTGGCTTGACCTTTATTAGTGAGCCTGGTTACCCCCTCTCGGAACCACAGACTTAGAAATCGCCAGCTCATATACAGTGCATAAAATATATTTATATATATACCCTTATACACCATTTTAATAAAAAATATCACAAAATTCTTCTAAGTCCCTCGGGAAGAGTGAAAGACGCGCACGTTCATTTTCAGAGCTCCTAGACCTTCCTATAAGAAGTTAGCTAAAAAGTAGCTTCGAAAAACGCTTAGGTTAAGTTTCAGAGTTGCTTCTAATGTACCAAAGCTGGACTTAGTCATAATTTCACTCTCACAACATTATGGCTGGTTGGAGACAGTCCGAACCACAAGTACCGGGTCCATGGTTCTGGCCGTATACTGGGGGGACGGGGACGACTCCCATTAACCCCTGACTATACCGGGGATACGCTTATCACAATGCCTTTCTGGTCTGTGCTGAAGCAGGGCATTCTGGCAGCCAAGTGGCTTGACCTTTATTAGTGAGCCTGGTTACCCCCTCTCGGAACCACAGACTTAGAAATCGCCAGCTCATATACAGTGCATAAAATATATTTATATATAAACCCTTATACACCATTTTAATAAAAAATATCACAAAATTCTTCTAAGTCCCTCGGGAAGAGAGAAAGACGCGCACGTTCATTTTCAGAGCTCCAAGACCTTCCTATAAGAAGTTAGCTAAAAAGTAGCTTCGAAAAACGCTTAGGTTAAGTTTCAGAGTTGCTTCTAATGTACCAAAGCTGGACTTAGACATAATTTCACTCTCACAACATTATGGCTGGTTGGAGAGGGTCCGAACCACAAGTACTGGGTCCATGGTTCTGGCCGTATACTGGGGGGACGGGGACGACTCCCATTAACCCCTGACTATACCGGGGATACGCTTATCACAATGCCTTTCTGGTCTGTGCTGAAGCAGGGCATTCTGGCAGCCAAGTGGCTTGACCTTTATTAGTGAGCCTGGTTACCCCCTCTCGGAACCACAGACTTAGAAATCGCCAGCTCATATACAGTGCATAAAATATATTTATATATATACCCTTATACACCATTTTAATAAAAAATATCACAAAATTCTTCTAAGTCCCTCGGGAAGAGTGAAAGACGCGCACGTTCATTTTCAGAGCTCCTAGACCTTCCTATAAGACGTTAGCTAAAAAGTAGCTTCGAAAAACGCTTAGGTTAAGTTTCAGAGTTGCTTCTAATGTACCAAAGCTGGACTTAGACATAATTTCACTCTCACAACATTATGGCTGGTTGGAGACAGTCCGAACCACAAGTACCGGGTCCATGGTTCTGGCCGTATACTGGGGGGACGGGGACGACTCCCATTAACCCCTGACTATACCGGGGATACGCTTATCACAATGCCTTTCTGGTCTGTGCTGAAGCAGGGCATTCTGGCAGCCAAGTGGCTTGACCTTTATTAGTGAGCCTGGTTACCCCCTCTCGGAACCACAGACTTAGAAATCGCCAGCTCATATACAGTGCATAAAATATATTTATATATATACCCTTATACACCATTTTAATAAAAAATATCACAAAATTCTTCTAAGTCCCTCGGGAAGAGAGAAAGACGCGCACGTTCATTTTCAGAGCTCCAAGACCTTCCTATAAGAAGTTAGCTAAAAAGTAGCTTCGAAAAACGCTTAGGTTAAGTTTCAGAGTTGCTTCTAATGTACCAAAGCTGGACTTAGACATAATTTCACTCTCACAACATTATGGCTGGTTGGAGAGGGTCCGAACCACAAGTACCGGGTCCATGGTTCTGGCAGTATACTGGGGGGACGGGGACGACTCCCATTTACCCCTGACTATACCGGGGATACGCTTATCACAATGCCTTTCTGGTCTGTGCTGAAGCAGGGCATTCTGGCAGCCAAGTGGCTTGACCTTTATTAGTGAGCCTGGTTACCCCCTCTCGGAACCACAGACTTAGAAATCGCCAGCTCATATACAGTGCATAAAATATATTTATATATAAACCCTTATACACCATTTTAATAAAAAATATCACAAAATTCTTCTAAGTCCCTCGGGAAGAGAGAAAGACGCGCACGATCATTTTCAGAGCTCCAAGACCTTCCTATAAGAAGTTAGCTAAAAAGTAGCTTCGAAAAACGCTTAGGTTAAGTTTCAGAGTTGCTTCTAATGTACCAAAGCTGGACTTAGTCATAATTTCACTCTCACAACATTATGGCTGGTTGGAGACAGTCCGAACCACAAGTACCGGGTCCATGGTTCTGGCCGTATACTGGGGGGACGGGGACGACTCCCATTAACCCCTGACTATACCGGGGATACGCTTATCACAATGCCTTTCTGGTCTGTGCTGAAGCAGGGCATTCTGGCAGCCAAGTGGCTTGACCTTTATTAGTGAGCCTGGTTACCCCCTCTCGGAACCACAGACTTAGAAATCGCCAGCTCATATACAGTGCATAAAATATATTTATATATAAACCCTTATACACCATTTTAATAAAAAATATCACAAAATTCTTCTAAGTCCCTCGGGAAGAGAGAAAGACGCGCACGTTCATTTTCAGAGCTCCAAGACCTTCCTATAAGAAGTTAGCTAAAAAGTAGCTTCGAAAAACGCTTAGGTTAAGTTTCAGAGTTGCTTCTAATGTACCAAAGCTGGACTTAGACATAATTTCACTCTCACAACATTATGGCTGGTTGGAGAGGGTCCGAACCACAAGTACTGGGTCCATGGTTCTGGCCGTATACTGGGGGGACGGGGACGACTCCCATTAACCCCTGACTATACCGGGGATACGCTTATCACAATGCCTTTCTGGTCTGTGCTGAAGCAGGGCATTCTGGCAGCCAAGTGGCTTGACCTTTATTAGTGAGCCTGGTTACCCCCTCTCGGAACCACAGACTTAGAAATCGCCAGCTCATATACAGTGCATAAAATATATTTATATATATACCCTTATACACCATTTTAATAAAAAATATCACAAAATTCTTCTAAGTCCCTCGGGAAGAGTGAAAGACGCGCACGTTCATTTTCAGAGCTCCTAGACCTTCCTATAAGACGTTAGCTAAAAAGTAGCTTCGAAAAACGCTTAGGTTAAGTTTCAGAGTTGCTTCTAATGTACCAAAGCTGGACTTAGACATAATTTCACTCTCACAACATTATGGCTGGTTGGAGACAGTCCGAACCACAAGTACCGGGTCCATGGTTCTGGCCGTATACTGGGGGGACGGGGACGACTCCCATTAACCCCTGACTATACCGGGGATACGCTTATCACAATGCCTTTCTGGTCTGTGCTGAAGCAGGGCATTCTGGCAGCCAAGTGGCTTGACCTTTATTAGTGAGCCTGGTTACCCCCTCTCGGAACCACAGACTTAGAAATCGCCAGCTCATATACAGTGCATAAAATATATTTATATATATATACCCTTATACACCATTTTAATAAAAAATATCACAAAATTCTTCTAAGTCCCTCGGGAAGAGAGAAAGACGCGCAAGTTCATTTTCAGAGCTCCAAGACCTTCCTATAAGAAGTTAGCTAAAAAGTAGCTTCGAAAAACGCTTAGGTTAAGTTTCAGAGTTGCTTCTAATGTACCAAAGCTGGACTTAGACATAATTTCACTCTCACAACATTATGGCTGGTTGGAGAGGGTCCGAACCACAAGTACCGGGTCCATGGTTCTGGCAGTATACTGGGGGGACGGGGACGACTCCCATTTACCCCTGACTATACCGGGGATACGCTTATCACAATGCCTTTCTGGTCTGTGCTGAAGCAGGGCATTCTGGCAGCCAAGTGGCTTGACCTTTATTAGTGAGCCTGGTTACCCCCTCTCGGAACCACAGACTTAGAAATCGCCAGCTCATATACAGTGCATAAAATATATTTATATATATACCCTTATACACCATTTTAATAAAAAATATCACAAAATTCTTGTAAGTCTCTCGGGAAGAGTGAAAGACGCGCACGTTCATTTTCAGAGCTCCTAGACCTTCCTATAAGAAGTTAGCCAAAAAGTAGCTTCGAAAAACGCTTAGGTTAAGTTTCAGAGTTGCTTCTAATGTACCAAAGCTGGACTTAGACATAATTTCACTCTCACAACATTATGGCTGGTTGGAGACAGTCCAAACCACAAGTACCGGGTCCATGGTTCTGGCAGTATACTGGGGGGACGGGGACGACTCCCATTAACCCCTGACTATACCGGGGATACGCTTATCACAATGCCTTTCTGGTCTGTGCTGAAGCAGGGCATTCTGGCAGCCAAGTGGCTTGACCTTTATTAGTGAGCCTGGTTACCCCCTCTCGGAACCACAGACTTAGAAATCGCCAGCTCATATACAGTGCATAAAATATATTTATATATATACCCTTATACACCATTTTAATAAAAAATATCACAAAATTCTTGTAAGTCTCTCGGGAAGAGTGAAAGACGCGCACGTTCATTTTCAGAGCTCCTAGACCTTCCTATAAGAAGTTAGCCAAAAAGTAGCTTCGAAAAACGCTTAGGTTAAGTTTCAGAGTTGCTTCTAATGTACCAAAGCTGGACTTAGACATAATTTCACTCTCACAACATTATGGCTGGTTGGAGACAGTCCAAACCACAAGTACCGGGTCCATGGTTCTGGCAGTATACTGGGGGGACGGGGACGACTCCCATTAACCCCTGACTATACCGGGGATACGCTTATCACAATGCCTTTCTGGTCTGTGCTGAAGCAGGGCATTCTGGCAGCCAAGTGGCTTGACCTTTATTAGTGAGCCTGGTTACCCCCTCTCGGAACCACAGACTTAGAAATCGCCAGCTCATATACAGTGCATAAAATATATTTATATATATACCCTTATACACCATTTTAATAAAAAAATATCACAAAATTCTTTTAAGTCTCTCGGGAAGAGTGAAAGACGCGCACGTTCATTTTCAGATCTCCTAGACCTTCCTATAAGAAGTTAGCTAAAAAGTAGCTTCGAAAAACGCTTAGGTTAAGTTTCAGAGTTGCTTCTAATGTACCAAAGCTGGACATAGACATAATTTCACTCTCACAACATTATGGCTGGTTGGAGAGGGTCCGAACCACAAGTACCGGGTCCATGGTTCTGGCAGTATACTGGGGGGACGGGGACGACTCCCATTAACCCCTGACTATACCGGGGATACGCTTATCACAATGCCTTTCTGGTCTGTGCTGAAGCAGGGCATTCTGGCAGCCAAGTGGCTTGACCTTTATTAGTGAGCCTGGTTACCCCCTCTCGGAACCACAGACTTAGAAATCGCCAGCTCATATACAGTGCATAAAATATATTTATATATATACCCTTATACACCATTTTAATAAAAAAATATCACAAAATTCTTCTAAGTCTCTAGGGAAGAGTGAAAGACGCGCACGTTCATTTTCAGATCTCCGAGACCTTCCTATAAGAAGTTAGCCAAAAAGTAGTTTCGAAAAACGCTTAGGTTAAGTTTCAGAGTTGCTTCTAATGTACCAAAGCTGGACTTAGACATAATGTCACTCTCACAACATTATGGCTGGTTGGAGACAGTCCGCACAACAAGTACCGGGTCCATGGTTCTGGCCGTATACTGGGGGGACGGGGACGACTCCCATTAACCCCTGACTATACCGGGGATACGCTTATCACAATGCCTTTCTGGTCTGTGCTGAAGCAGGGCATTCTGGCAGCCAAGTGGCTTGACCTTTATTAGTGAGCCTGGTTACCCCCTCTCGGAACCACAGACTTAGAAATCGCCAGCTCATATACAGTGCATAAAATATATTTATATATATACCCTTATACACCATTTTAATAAAAAAATATCACAAAATTCTTTTAAGTCTCTCGGGAAGAGTGAAAGACGCGCACGTTCATTTTCAGATCTCCTAGACCTTCCTATAAGAAGTTAGCTAAAAAGTAGCTTCGAAAAACGCTTAGGTTAAGTTTCAGAGTTGCTTCTAATGTACCAAAGCTGGACATAGACATAATTTCACTCTCACAACATTATGGCTGGTTGGAGAGGGTCCGAACCACAAGTACCGGGTCCATGGTTCTGGCAGTATACTGGGGGGACGGGGACGACTCCCATTAACCCCTGACTATACCGGGGATACGCTTATCACAATGCCTTTCTGGTCTGTGCTGAAGCAGGGCATTCTGGCAGCCAAGTGGCTTGACCTTTATTAGTGAGCCTGGTTACCCCCTCTCGGAACCACAGACTTAGAAATCGCCAGCTCATATACAGTGCATAAAATATATTTATATATATACCCTTATACACCATTTTAATAAAAAAATATCACAAAATTCTTTTAAGTCTCTCGGGAAGAGTGAAAGACGCGCACGTTCATTTTCAGATCTCATAGACCTTCCTATAAGAAGTTAGCTAAAAAGTAGCTTCGAAAAACGCTTAGGTTAAGTTTCAGAGTTGCTTCTAATGTACCAAAGCTGGACATAGACATAATTTCACTCTCACAACATTATGGCTGGTTGGAGAGGGTCCGAACCACAAGTACCGGGTCCATGGTTCTGGCAGTATACTGGGGGGACGGGGACGACTCCCATTAACCCCTGACTATACCGGGGATACGCTTATCACAATGCCTTTCTGGTCTGTGCTGAAGCAGGGCATTCTGGCAGCCAAGTGGCTTGACCTTTATTAGTGAGCCTGGTTACCCCCTCTCGGAACCACAGACTTAGAAATCGCCAGCTCATATACAGTGCATAAAATATATTTATATATATACCCTTATACACCATTTTAATAAAAAATATCACAAAATTCTTCTAAGTCCCTCGGGAAGAGTGAAAGACGCGCACGTTCATTTTCAGAGCTCCTAGACCTTCCTATAAGAAGTTAGCTAAAAAGTAGCTTCGAAAAACGCTTAGGTTAAGTTTCAGAGTTGCTTCTAATGTACCAAAGCTGGACTTAGTCATAATTTCACTCTCACAACATTATGGCTGGTTGGAGACAGTCCGAACCACAAGTACCGGGTCCATGGTTCTGGCCGTATACTGGGGGGACGGGGACGACTCCCATTAACCCCTGACTATACCGGGGATACGCTTATCACAATGCCTTTCTGGTCTGTGCTGAAGCAGGGCATTCTGGCAGCCAAGTGGCTTGACCTTTATTAGTGAGCCTGGTTACCCCCTCTCGGAACCACAGACTTAGAAATCGCCAGCTCATATACAGTGCATAAAATATATTTATATATAAACCCTTATACACCATTTTAATAAAAAATATCACAAAATTCTTCTAAGTCCCTCGGGAAGAGAGAAAGACGCGCACGTTCATTTTCAGAGCTCCAAGACCTTCCTATAAGAAGTTAGCTAAAAAGTAGCTTCGAAAAACGCTTAGGTTAAGTTTCAGAGTTGCTTCTAATGTACCAAAGCTGGACTTAGACATAATTTCACTCTCACAACATTATGGCTGGTTGGAGAGGGTCCGAACCACAAGTACCGGGTCCATGGTTCTGGCAGTATACTGGGGGGACGGGGACGACTCCCATTAACCCCTGACTATACCGGGGATACGCTTATCACAATGCCTTTCTGGTCTGTGCTGAAGCAGGGCATTCTGGCAGCCAAGTGGCTTGACCTTTATTAGTGAGCCTGGTTACCCCCTCTCGGAACCACAGACTTAGAAATCGCCAGCTCATATACAGTGCATAAAATATATTTATATATATACCCTTATACACCATTTTAATAAAAAATATCACAAAATTCTTTTAAGTCTCTCGGGAAGAGTGAAAGACGCGCACGTTCATTTTCAGAGCTCCTAGACCTTCCTATAAGAAGTTAGCTAAAAAGTAGCTTCGAAAAACGCTTAGGTTAAGTTTCAGAGTTGCTTCTAATGTACCAAAGCTGGACTTAGACATAATTTCACTCTCACAACATTATGGCTGGTTGGAGAGGGTCCGAACCACAAGTACCGGGTCCATGGTTCTGGCAGTATACTGGGGGGACGGGGACGACTCCCATTTACCCCTGACTATACCGGGGATACGCTTATCACAATGCCTTTCTGGTCTGTGCTGAAGCAGGGCATTCTGGCAGCCAAGTGGCTTGACCTTTATTAGTGAGCCTGGTTACCCCCTCTCGGAACCACAGACTTAGAAATCGCCAGCTCATATACAGTGCATAAAATATATTTATATATATACCCTTATACACCATTTTAATAAAAAATATCACAAAATTCTTGTAAGTCTCTCGGGAAGAGTGAAAGACGCGCACGTTCATTTTCAGAGCTCCTAGACCTTCCTATAAGAAGTTAGCCAAAAAGTAGCTTCGAAAAACGCTTAGGTTAAGTTTCAGAGTTGCTTCTAATGTACCAAAGCTGGACTTAGACATAATTTCACTCTCACAACATTATGGCTGGTTGGAGAGGGTCCGAACCACAAGTACCGGGTCCATGGTTCTGGCAGTATACTGGGGGGACGGGGACGACTCCCATTAACCCCTGACTATACCGGGGATACGCTTATCACAATGCCTTTCTGGTCTGTGCTGAAGCAGGGCATTCTGGCAGCCAAGTGGCTTGACCTTTATTAGTGAGCCTGGTTACCCCCTCTCGGAACCACAGACTTAGAAATCGCCAGCTCATATACAGTGCATAAAATATATTTATATATATACCCTTATACACCATTTTAATAAAAAATATCACAAAATTCTTCTAAGTCCCTCGGGAAGAGTGAAAGACGCGCACGTTCATTTTCAGAGCTCCAAGACCTTCCTATAAGAAGTTAGCTAAAAAGTAGCTTCGAAAAACGCTTAGGTTAAGTTTCAGAGTTGCTTCTAATGTACCAAAGCTGGACTTAGACATAATTTCACTCTCACAACATTATGGCTGGTTGGAGAGGGTCCGAACCACAAGTACCGGGTCCATGGTTCTGGCAGTATACTGGGGGGACGGGGACGACTCCCATTAACCCCTGACTATACCGGGGATACGCTTATCACAATGCCTTTCTGGTCTGTGCTGAAGCAGGGCATTCTGGCAGCCAAGTGGCTTGACCTTTATTAGTGAGCCTGGTTACCCCCTCTCGGAACCACAGACTTAGAAATCGCCAGCTCATATACAGTGCATAAAATATATTTATATATATACCCTTATACACCATTTTAATAAAAAATATCACAAAATTCTTTTAAGTCTCTCGGGAAGAGTGAAAGACGCGCACGTTCATTTTCAGAGCTCCTAGACCTTCCTATAAGAAGTTAGCTAAAAAGTAGCTTCGAAAAACGCTTAGGTTAAGTTTCAGAGTTGCTTCTAATGTACCAAAGCTGGACTTAGACATAATTTCACTCTCACAACATTATGGCTGGTTGGAGAGGGTCCGAACCACAAGTACTGGGTCCATGGTTCTGGCCGTATACTGGGGGGACGGGGACGACTCCCATTAACCCCTGACTATACCGGGGATACGCTTATCACAATGCCTTTCTGGTCTGTGCTGAAGCAGGGCATTCTGGCAGCCAAGTGGCTTGACCTTTATTAGTGAGCCTGGTTACCCCCTCTCGGAACCACAGACTTAGAAATCGCCAGCTCATATACAGTGCATAAAATATATTTATATATAAACCCTTATACACCATTTTAATAAAAAATATCACAAAATTCTTCTAAGTCCCTCGGGAAGAGAGAAAGACGCGCACGTTCATTTTCAGAGCTCCAAGACCTTCCTATAAGAAGTTAGCTAAAAAGTAGCTTCGAAAAACGCTTAGGTTAAGTTTCAGAGTTGCTTCTAATGTACCAAAGCTGGACTTAGACATAATTTCACTCTCACAACATTATGGCTGGTTGGAGAGGGTCCGAACCACAAGTACTGGGTCCATGGTTCTGGCCGTATACTGGGGGGACGGGGACGACTCCCATTAACCCCTGACTATACCGGGGATACGCTTATCACAATGCCTTTCTGGTCTGTGCTGAAGCAGGGCATTCTGGCAGCCAAGTGGCTTGACCTTTATTAGTGAGCCTGGTTACCCCCTCTCGGAACCACAGACTTAGAAATCGCCAGCTCATATACAGTGCATAAAATATATTTATATATAAACCCTTATACACCATTTTAATAAAAAATATCACAAAATTCTTCTAAGTCCCTCGGGAAGAGAGAAAGACGCGCACGTTCATTTTCAGAGCTCCAAGACCTTCCTATAAGAAGTTAGCTAAAAAGTAGCTTCGAAAAACGCTTAGGTTAAGTTTCAGAGTTGCTTCTAATGTACCAAAGCTGGACTTAGACATAATTTCACTCTCACAACATTATGGCTGGTTGGAGAGGGTCCGAACCACAAGTACTGGGTCCATGGTTCTGGCCGTATACTGGGGGGACGGGGACGACTCCCATTAACCCCTGACTATACCGGGGATACGCTTATCACAATGCCTTTCTGGTCTGTGCTGAAGCAGGGCATTCTGGCAGCCAAGTGGCTTGACCTTTATTAGTGAGCCTGGTTACCCCCTCTCGGAACCACAGACTTAGAAATCGCCAGCTCATATACAGTGCATAAAATATATTTATATATAAACCCTTATACACCATTTTAATAAAAAATATCACAAAATTCTTCTAAGTCCCTCGGGAAGAGAGAAAGACGCGCACGTTCATTTTCAGAGCTCCAAGACCTTCCTATAAGAAGTTAGCTAAAAAGTAGCTTCGAAAAACGCTTAGGTTAAGTTTCAGAGTTGCTTCTAATGTACCAAAGCTGGACTTAGACATAATTTCACTCTCACAACATTATGGCTGGTTGGAGACAGTCCGAACCACAAGTACCGGGTCCATGGTTCTGGCCGTATACTGGGGGGACGGGGACGACTCCCATTAACCCCTGACTATACCGGGGATACGCTTATCACAATGCCTTTCTGGTCTGTGCTGAAGCAGGGCATTCTGGCAGCCAAGTGGCTTGACCTTTATTAGTGAGCCTGGTTACCCCCTCTCGGAACCACAGACTTAGAAATCGCCAGCTCATATACAGTGCATAAAATATATTTATATATAAACCCTTATACACCATTTTAATAAAAAATATCACAAAATTCTTCTAAGTCCCTCGGGAAGAGAGAAAGACGCGCACGTTCATTTTCAGAGCTCCAAGACCTTCCTATAAGAAGTTAGCTAAAAAGTAGCTTCGAAAAACGCTTAGGTTAAGTTTCAGAGTTGCTTCTAATGTACCAAAGCTGGACTTAGACATAATTTCACTCTCACAACATTATGGCTGGTTGGAGAGGGTCCGAACCACAAGTACTGGGTCCATGGTTCTGGCCGTATACTGGGGGGACGGGGACGACTCCCATTAACCCCTGACTATACCGGGGATACGCTTATCACAATGCCTTTCTGGTCTGTGCTGAAGCAGGGCATTCTGGCAGCCAAGTGGCTTGACCTTTATTAGTGAGCCTGGTTACCCCCTCTCGGAACCACAGACTTAGAAATCGCCAGCTCATATACAGTGCATAAAATATATTTATATATATACCCTTATACACCATTTTAATAAAAAATATCACAAAATTCTTTTAAGTCTCTCGGGAAGAGAGAAAGACGCGCACGTTCATTTTCAGAGCTCCTAGACCTTCCTATAAGAAGTTAGCTAAAAAGTAGCTTCGAAAAACGCTTAGGTTAAGTTTCAGAGTTGCTTCTAATGTACCAAAGCTGGACTTAGACATAATTTCACTCTCACAACATTATGGCTGGTTGGAGACAGTCCGAACCACAAGTACCGGGTCCATGGTTCTGGCCGTATACTGGGGGGACGGGGACGACTCCCATTAACCCCTGACTATACCGGGGATACGCTTATCACAATGCCTTTCTGGTCTGTGCTGAAGCAGGGCATTCTGGCAGCCAAGTGGCTTGACCTTTATTAGTGAGCCTGGTTACCCCCTCTCGGAACCACAGACTTAGAAATCGCCAGCTCATATACAGTGCATAAAATATATTTATATATAAACCCTTATACACCATTTTAATAAAAAATATCACAAAATTCTTCTAAGTCCCTCGGGAAGAGAGAAAGACGCGCACGTTCATTTTCAGAGCTCCAAGACCTTCCTATAAGAAGTTAGCTAAAAAGTAGCTTCGAAAAACGCTTAGGTTAAGTTTCAGAGTTGCTTCTAATGTACCAAAGCTGGACTTAGACATAATTTCACTCTCACAACATTATGGCTGGTTGGAGAGGGTCCGAACCACAAGTACTGGGTCCATGGTTCTGGCCGTATACTGGGGGGACGGGGACGACTCCCATTAACCCCTGACTATACCGGGGATACGCTTATCACAATGCCTTTCTGGTCTGTGCTGAAGCAGGGCATTCTGGCAGCCAAGTAGCTTGACCTTTATTAGTGAGCCTGGTTACCCCCTCTCGGAACCACAGACTTAGAAATCGCCAGCTCATATACAGTGCATAAAATATATTTATATATATACCCTTATACACCATTTTAATAAAAAATATCACAAAATTCTTCTAAGTCCCTCGGGAAGAGTGAAAGACGCGCACGTTCATTTTCAGAGCTCCTAGACCTTCCTATAAGAAGTTAGCTAAAAAGTAGCTTCGAAAAACGCTTAGGTTAAGTTTCAGAGTTGCTTCTAATGTACCAAAGCTGGACTTAGTCATAATTTCACTCTCACAACATTATGGCTGGTTGGAGACAGTCCGAACCACAAGTACCGGGTCCATGGTTCTGGCCGTATACTGGGGGGACGGGGACGACTCCCATTAACCCCTGACTATACCGGGGATACGCTTATCACAATGCCTTTCTGGTCTGTGCTGAAGCAGGGCATTCTGGCAGCCAAGTGGCTTGACCTTTATTAGTGAGCCTGGTTACCCCCTCTCGGAACCACAGACTTAGAAATCGCCAGCTCATATACAGTGCATAAAATATATTTATATATAAACCCTTATACACCATTTTAATAAAAAATATCACAAAATTCTTCTAAGTCCCTCGGGAAGAGAGAAAGACGCGCACGTTCATTTTCAGAGCTCCAAGACCTTCCTATAAGAAGTTAGCTAAAAAGTAGCTTCGAAAAACGCTTAGGTTAAGTTTCAGAGTTGCTTCTAATGTACCAAAGCTGGACTTAGACATAATTTCACTCTCACAACATTATGGCTGGTTGGAGAGGGTCCGAACCACAAGTACCGGGTCCATGGTTCTGGCAGTATACTGGGGGGACGGGGACGACTCCCATTAACCCCTGACTATACCGGGGATACGCTTATCACAATGCCTTTCTGGTCTGTGCTGAAGCAGGGCATTCTGGCAGCCAAGTGGCTTGACCTTTATTAGTGAGCCTGGTTACCCCCTCTCGGAACCACAGACTTAGAAATCGCCAGCTCATATACAGTGCATAAAATATATTTATATATATACCCTTATACACCATTTTAATAAAAAATATCACAAAATTCTTTTAAGTCTCTCGGGAAGAGTGAAAGACGCGCACGTTCATTTTCAGAGCTCCTAGACCTTCCTATAAGAAGTTAGCTAAAAAGTAGCTTCGAAAAACGCTTAGGTTAAGTTTCAGAGTTGCTTCTAATGTACCAAAGCTGGACTTAGACATAATTTCACTCTCACAACATTATGGCTGGTTGGAGAGGGTCCGAACCACAAGTACTGGGTCCATGGTTCTGGCCGTATACTGGGGGGACGGGGACGACTCCCATTAACCCCTGACTATACCGGGGATACGCTTATCACAATGCCTTTCTGGTCTGTGCTGAAGCAGGGCATTCTGGCAGCCAAGTGGCTTGACCTTTATTAGTGAGCCTGGTTACCCCCTCTCGGAACCACAGACTTAGAAATCGCCAGCTCATATACAGTGCATAAAATATATTTATATATAAACCCTTATACACCATTTTAATAAAAAATATCACAAAATTCTTCTAAGTCCCTCGGGAAGAGAGAAAGACGCGCACGTTCATTTTCAGAGCTCCAAGACCTTCCTATAAGAAGTTAGCTAAAAAGTAGCTTCGAAAAACGCTTACGTTAAGTTTCAGAGTTGCTTCTAATGTACCAAAGCTGGACTTAGACATAATTTCACTCTCACAACATTATGGCTGGTTGGAGAGGGTCCGAACCACAAGTACTGGGTCCATGGTTCTGGCCGTATACTGGGGGGACGGGGACGACTCCCATTAACCCCTGACTATACCGGGGATACGCTTATCACAATGCCTTTCTGGTCTGTGCTGAAGCAGGGCATTCTGGCAGCCAAGTGGCTTGACCTTTATTAGTGAGCCTGGTTACCCCCTCTCGGAACCACAGACTTAGAAATCGCCAGCTCATATACAGTGCATAAAATATATTTATATATATACCCTTATACACCATTTTAATAAAAAATATCACAAAATTCTTTTAAGTCTCTCGGGAAGAGTGAAAGACGCGCACGTTCATTTTCAGAGCTCCTAGACCTTCCTATAAGAAGTTAGCTAAAAAGTAGCTTCGAAAAACGCTTAGGTTAAGTTTCAGAGTTGCTTCTAATGTACCAAAGCTGGACTTAGACATAATTTCACTCTCACAACATTATGGCTGGTTGGAGACAGTCCGAACCACAAGTACCGGGTCCATGGTTCTGGCCGTATACTGGGGGGACGGGGACGACTCCCATTAACCCCTGACTATACCGGGGATACGCTTATCACAATGCCTTTCTGGTCTGTGCTGAAGCAGGGCATTCTGGCAGCCAAGTGGCTTGACCTTTATTAGTGAGCCTGGTTACCCCCTCTCGGAACCACAGACTTAGAAATCGCCAGCTCATATACAGTGCATAAAATATATTTATATATAAACCCTTATACACCATTTTAATAAAAAATATCACAAAATTCTTCTAAGTCCCTCGGGAAGAGAGAAAGACGCGCACGTTCATTTTCAGAGCTCCAAGACCTTCCTATAAGAAGTTAGCTAAAAAGTAGCTTCGAAAAACGCTTAGGTTAAGTTTCAGAGTTGCTTCTAATGTACCAAAGCTGGACTTAGACATAATTTCACTCTCACAACATTATGGCTGGTTGGAGAGGGTCCGAACCACAAGTACTGGGTCCATGGTTCTGGCCGTATACTGGGGGGACGGGGACGACTCCCATTAACCCCTGACTATACCGGGGATACGCTTATCACAATGCCTTTCTGGTCTGTGCTGAAGCAGGGCATTCTGGCAGCCAAGTGGCTTGACCTTTATTAGTGAGCCTGGTTACCCCCTCTCGGAACCACAGACTTAGAAATCGCCAGCTCATATACAGTGCATAAAATATATTTATATATATACCCTTATACACCATTTTAATAAAAAATATCACAAAATTCTTTTAAGTCTCTCGGGAAGAGAGAAAGACGCGCACGTTCATTTTCAGAGCTCCTAGACCTTCCTATAAGAAGTTAGCTAAAAAGTAGCTTCGAAAAACGCTTAGGTTAAGTTTCAGAGTTGCTTCTAATGTACCAAAGCTGGACTTAGACATAATTTCACTCTCACAACATTATGGCTGGTTGGAGACAGTCCGAACCACAAGTACCGGGTCCATGGTTCTGGCCGTATACTGGGGGGACGGGGACGACTCCCATTAACCCCTGACTATACCGGGGATACGCTTATCACAATGCCTTTCTGGTCTGTGCTGAAGCAGGGCATTCTGGCAGCCAAGTGGCTTGACCTTTATTAGTGAGCCTGGTTACCCCCTCTCGGAACCACAGACTTAGAAATCGCCAGCTCATATACAGTGCATAAAATATATTTATATATAAACCCTTATACACCATTTTAATAAAAAATATCACAAAATTCTTCTAAGTCCCTCGGGAAGAGAGAAAGACGCGCACGTTCATTTTCAGAGCTCCAAGACCTTCCTATAAGAAGTTAGCTAAAAAGTAGCTTCGAAAAACGCTTAGGTTAAGTTTCAGAGTTGCTTCTAATGTACCAAAGCTGGACTTAGACATAATTTCACTCTCACAACATTATGGCTGGTTGGAGAGGGTCCGAACCACAAGTACTGGGTCCATGGTTCTGGCCGTATACTGGGGGGACGGGGACGACTCCCATTAACCCCTGACTATACCGGGGATACGCTTATCACAATGCCTTTCTGGTCTGTGCTGAAGCAGGGCATTCTGGCAGCCAAGTAGCTTGACCTTTATTAGTGAGCCTGGTTACCCCCTCTCGGAACCACAGACTTAGAAATCGCCAGCTCATATACAGTGCATAAAATATATTTATATATATACCCTTATACACCATTTTAATAAAAAATATCACAAAATTCTTCTAAGTCCCTCGGGAAGAGTGAAAGACGCGCACGTTCATTTTCAGAGCTCCTAGACCTTCCTATAAGAAGTTAGCTAAAAAGTAGCTTCGAAAAACGCTTAGGTTAAGTTTCAGAGTTGCTTCTAATGTACCAAAGCTGGACTTAGACATAATTTCACTCTCACAACATTATGGCTGGTTGGAGACAGTCCGAACCACAAGTACCGGGTCCATGGTTCTGGCCGTATACTGGGGGGACGGGGACGACTCCCATTAACCCCTGACTATACCGGGGATACGCTTATCACAATGCCTTTCTGGTCTGTGCTGAAGCAGGGCATTCTGGCAGCCAAGTGGCTTGACCTTTATTAGTGAGCCTGGTTACCCCCTCTCGGAACCACAGACTTAGAAATCGCCAGCTCATATACAGTGCATAAAATATATTTATATATATACCCTTATACACCATTTTAATAAAAAATATCACAAAATTCTTCTAAGTCCCTCGGGAAGAGAGAAAGACGCGCACGTTCATTTTCAGAGCTCCAAGACCTTCCTATAAGAAGTTAGCTAAAAAGTAGCTTCGAAAAACGCTTAGGTTAAGTTTCAGAGTTGCTTCTAATGTACCAAAGCTGGACTTAGACATAATTTCACTCTCACAACATTATGGCTGGTTGGAGAGGGTCCGAACCACAAGTACTGGGTCCATGGTTCTGGCCGTATACTGGGGGGACGGGGACGACTCCCATTAACCCCTGACTATACCGGGGATACGCTTATCACAATGCCTTTCTGGTCTGTGCTGAAGCAGGGCATTCTGGCAGCCAAGTAGCTTGACCTTTATTAGTGAGCCTGGTTACCCCCTCTCGGAACCACAGACTTAGAAATCGCCAGCTCATATACAGTGCATAAAATATATTTATATATATACCCTTATACACCATTTTAATAAAAAATATCACAAAATTCTTCTAAGTCCCTCGGGAAGAGTGAAAGACGCGCACGTTCATTTTCAGAGCTCCTAGACCTTCCTATAAGAAGTTAGCTAAAAAGTAGCTTCGAAAAACGCTTAGGTTAAGTTTCAGAGTTGCTTCTAATGTACCAAAGCTGGACTTAGACATAATTTCACTCTCACAACATTATGGCTGGTTGGAGACAGTCCGAACCACAAGTACCGGGTCCATGGTTCTGGCCGTATACTGGGGGGACGGGGACGACTCCCATTAACCCCTGACTATACCGGGGATACGCTTATCACAATGCCTTTCTGGTCTGTGCTGAAGCAGGGCATTCTGGCAGCCAAGTGGCTTGACCTTTATTAGTGAGCCTGGTTACCCCCTCTCGGAACCACAGACTTAGAAATCGCCAGCTCATATACAGTGCATAAAATATATTTATATATATACCCTTATACACCATTTTAATAAAAAATATCACAAAATTCTTCTAAGTCCCTCGGGAAGAGAGAAAGACGCGCACGTTCATTTTCAGAGCTCCAAGACCTTCCTATAAGAAGTTAGCTAAAAAGTATCTTCGAAAAACGCTTAGGTTAAGTTTCAGAGTTGCTTCTAATGTACCAAAGCTGGACTTAGACATAATTTCACTCTCACAACATTATGGCTGGTTGGAGAGGGTCCGAACCACAAGTACCGGGTCCATGGTTCTGGCCGTATACTGGGGGGACGGGGACGACTCCCATTTACCCCTGACTATACCGGGGATACGCTTATCACAATGCCTTTCTGGTCTGTGCTGAAGCAGGGCATTCTGGCAGCCAAGTGGCTTGACCTTTATTAGTGAGCCTGGTTACCCCCTCTCGGAACCACAGACTTAGAAATCGCCAGCTCATATACAGTGCATAAAATATATTTATATATATACCCTTATACACCATTTTAATAAAAAATATCACAAAATTCTTTTAAGTCTCTCGGGAAGAGTGAAAGACGCGCACGTCCATTTTTAGAGCTCTTAGACGTTCCTATAAGAAGTTAGCTAAAAAGTAGCTTCGAAAAACGCTTAGGTTAAGTTTCAGAGTTGCTTCTAATGTACCAAAGCTGGACTTAGACATAATTTCACTCTCACAACATTATGGCTGGTTGGAGAGGGTCCGAACCACAAGTACTGGGTCCATGGTTCTGGCCGTATACTGGGGGGACGGGGACGACTCCCATTAACCCCTGACTATACCGGGGATACGCTTATCACAATGGCTTTCTGGTCTGTGCTGAAGCAGGGCATTCTGGCAGCCAAGTGTCTTGACCTTTATTAGTGAGCCTGGTTACCCCCTCTCGGAACCACAGACTTAGAAATCGCCAGCTCATATACAGTGCATAAAATATATTTATATATATACCCTTATACACCATTTTAATAATAATTATCACAAAATTCTTTTAAGTCTCTCGGGAAGAGTGAAAGACGCGCACGTTCATTTTCAGAGCTCCTAGACCTTCCTATAAGAAGTTAGCTAAAAAGTAGCTTCGAAAAACGCTTAGGTTAAGTTTCAGAGTTGCTTCTAATGTACCAAAGCTGGACTTAGACATAATTTCACTCTCACAACATTATGGCTGGTTGGAGAGGGTCCGAACCACAAGTACTGGGTCCATGGTTCTGGCCGTATACTGGGGGGACGGGGACGACTCCCATTAACCCCTGACTATACCGGGGATACGCTTATCACAATGCCTTTCTGGTCTGTGCTGAAGCAGGGCATTCTGGCAGCCAAGTGGCTTGACCTTTATTAGTGAGCCTGGTTACCCCCTCTCGGAACCACAGACTTAGAAATCGCCAGCTCATATACAGTGCATAAAATATATTTATATATATACCCTTATACACCATTTTAATAAAAAATATCACAAAATTCTTCTAAGTCCCTCGGGAAGAGTGAAAGACGCGCACGTTCATTTTCAGAGCTCCTAGACCTTCCTATAAGAAGTTAGCTAAAAAGTAGCTTCGAAAAACGCTTAGGTTAAGTTTCAGAGTTGCTTCTAATGTACCAAAGCTGGACTTAGACATAATTTCACTCTCACAACATTATGGCTGGTTGGAGACAGTCCGAACCACAAGTACCGGGTCCATGGTTCTGGCCGTATACTGGGGGGACGGGGACGACTCCCATTAACCCCTGACTATACCGGGGATACGCTTATCACAATGCCTTTCTGGTCTGTGCTGAAGCAGGGCATTCTGGCAGCCAAGTGGCTTGACCTTTATTAGTGAGCCTGGTTACCCCCTCTCGGAACCACAGACTTAGAAATCGCCAGCTCATATACAGTGCATAAAATATATTTATATATATACCCTTATACACCATTTTAATAAAAAAATATCACAAAATTCTTTTAAGTCTCTCGGGAAGAGAGAAAGACGCGCACGTTCATTTTCAGAGCTCCTAGACCTTCCTATAAGAAGTTAGCTAAAAAGTAGCTTCGAAAAACGCTTAGGTTAAGTTTCAGAGTTGCTTCTAATGTACCAAAGCTGGACTTAGACATAATTTCACTCTCACAACATTATGGCTGGTTGGAGACAGTCCGAACCACAAGTACCGGGTCCATGGTTCTGGCCGTATACTGGGGGGACGGGGACGACTCCCATTAACCCCTGACTATACCGGGGATACGCTTATCACAATGCCTTTCTGGTCTGTGCTGAAGCAGGGCATTCTGGCAGCCAAGTGGCTTGACCTTTATTAGTGAGCCTGGTTACCCCCTCTCGGAACCACAGACTTAGAAATCGCCAGCTCATATACAGTGCATAAAATATATTTATATATAAACCCTTATACACCATTTTAATAAAAAATATCACAAAATTCTTCTAAGTCCCTCGGGAAGAGAGAAAGACGCGCACGTTCATTTTCAGAGCTCCAAGACCTTCCTATAAGAAGTTAGCTAAAAAGTAGCTTCGAAAAACGCTTAGGTTAAGTTTCAGAGTTGCTTCTAATGTACCAAAGCTGGACTTAGACATAATTTCACTCTCACAACATTATGGCTGGTTGGAGAGGGTCCGAACCACAAGTACTGGGTCCATGGTTCTGGCCGTATACTGGGGGGACGGGGACGACTCCCATTAACCCCTGACTATACCGGGGATACGCTTATCACAATGCCTTTCTGGTCTGTGCTGAAGCAGGGCATTCTGGCAGCCAAGTAGCTTGACCTTTATTAGTGAGCCTGGTTACCCCCTCTCGGAACCACAGACTTAGAAATCGCCAGCTCATATACAGTGCATAAAATATATTTATATATATACCCTTATACACCATTTTAATAAAAAATATCACAAAATTCTTCTAAGTCCCTCGGGAAGAGTGAAAGACGCGCACGTCCATTTTTAGAGCTCTTAGACGTTCCTATAAGAAGTTAGCTAAAAAGTAGCTTCGAAAAACGCTTAGGTTAAGTTTCAGAGTTGCTTCTAATGTACCAAAGCTGGACTTAGACATAATTTCACTCTCACAACATTATGGCTGGTTGGAGAGGGTCCGAACCACAAGTACTGGGTCCATGGTTCTGGCCGTATACTGGGGGGACGGGGACGACTCCCATTAACCCCTGACTATACCGGGGATACGCTTATCACAATGGCTTTCTGGTCTGTGCTGAAGCAGGGCATTCTGGCAGCCAAGTGTCTTGACCTTTATTAGTGAGCCTGGTTACCCCCTCTCGGAACCACAGACTTAGAAATCGCCAGCTCATATACAGTGCATAAAATATATTTATATATATACCCTTATACACCATTTTAATAATAATTATCACAAAATTCTTTTAAGTCTCTCGGGAAGAGTGAAAGACGCGCACGTTCATTTTCAGAGCTCCTAGACCTTCCTATAAGAAGTTAGCTAAAAAGTAGCTTCGAAAAACGCTTAGGTTAAGTTTCAGAGTTGCTTCTAATGTACCAAAGCTGGACTTAGACATAATTTCACTCTCACAACATTATGGCTGGTTGGAGAGGGTCCGAACCACAAGTACTGGGTCCATGGTTCTGGCCGTATACTGGGGGGACGGGGACGACTCCCATTAACCCCTGACTATACCGGGGATACGCTTATCACAATGCCTTTCTGGTCTGTGCTGAAGCAGGGCATTCTGGCAGCCAAGTGGCTTGACCTTTATTAGTGAGCCTGGTTACCCCCTCTCGGAACCACAGACTTAGAAATCGCCAGCTCATATACAGTGCATAAAATATATTTATATATATACCCTTATACACCATTTTAATAAAAAATATCACAAAATTCTTCTAAGTCCCTCGGGAAGAGTGAAAGACGCGCACGTTCATTTTCAGAGCTCCTAGACCTTCCTATAAGAAGTTAGCTAAAAAGTAGCTTCGAAAAACGCTTAGGTTAAGTTTCAGAGTTGCTTCTAATGTACCAAAGCTGGACTTAGACATAATTTCACTCTCACAACATTATGGCTGGTTGGAGACAGTCCGAACCACAAGTACCGGGTCCATGGTTCTGGCCGTATACTGGGGGGACGGGGACGACTCCCATTAACCCCTGACTATACCGGGGATACGCTTATCACAATGCCTTTCTGGTCTGTGCTGAAGCAGGGCATTCTGGCAGCCAAGTGGCTTGACCTTTATTAGTGAGCCTGGTTACCCCCTCTCGGAACCACAGACTTAGAAATCGCCAGCTCATATACAGTGCATAAAATATATTTATATATATACCCTTATACACCATTTTAATAAAAAAATATCACAAAATTCTTTTAAGTCTCTCGGGAAGAGAGAAAGACGCGCACGTTCATTTTCAGAGCTCCTAGACCTTCCTATAAGAAGTTAGCTAAAAAGTAGCTTCGAAAAACGCTTAGGTTAAGTTTCAGAGTTGCTTCTAATGTACCAAAGCTGGACTTAGACATAATTTCACTCTCACAACATTATGGCTGGTTGGAGACAGTCCGAACCACAAGTACCGGGTCCATGGTTCTGGCCGTATACTGGGGGGACGGGGACGACTCCCATTAACCCCTGACTATACCGGGGATACGCTTATCACAATGCCTTTCTGGTCTGTGCTGAAGCAGGGCATTCTGGCAGCCAAGTGGCTTGACCTTTATTAGTGAGCCTGGTTACCCCCTCTCGGAACCACAGACTTAGAAATCGCCAGCTCATATACAGTGCATAAAATATATTTATATATAAACCCTTATACACCATTTTAATAAAAAATATCACAAAATTCTTCTAAGTCCCTCGGGAAGAGAGAAAGACGCGCACGTTCATTTTCAGAGCTCCAAGACCTTCCTATAAGAAGTTAGCTAAAAAGTAGCTTCGAAAAACGCTTAGGTTAAGTTTCAGAGTTGCTTCTAATGTACCAAAGCTGGACTTAGACATAATTTCACTCTCACAACATTATGGCTGGTTGGAGAGGGTCCGAACCACAAGTACTGGGTCCATGGTTCTGGCCGTATACTGGGGGGACGGGGACGACTCCCATTAACCCCTGACTATACCGGGGATACGCTTATCACAATGCCTTTCTGGTCTGTGCTGAAGCAGGGCATTCTGGCAGCCAAGTAGCTTGACCTTTATTAGTGAGCCTGGTTACCCCCTCTCGGAACCACAGACTTAGAAATCGCCAGCTCATATACAGTGCATAAAATATATTTATATATATACCCTTATACACCATTTTAATAAAAAATATCACAAAATTCTTCTAAGTCCCTCGGGAAGAGTGAAAGACGCGCACGTTCATTTTCAGAGCTCCTAGACCTTCCTATAAGAAGTTAGCTAAAAAGTAGCTTCGAAAAACGCTTAGGTTAAGTTTCAGAGTTGCTTCTAATGTACCAAAGCTGGACTTAGACATAATTTCACTCTCACAACATTATGGCTGGTTGGAGACAGTCCGAACCACAAGTACCGGGTCCATGGTTCTGGCCGTATACTGGGGGGACGGGGACGACTCCCATTAACCCCTGACTATACCGGGGATACGCTTATCACAATGCCTTTCTGGTCTGTGCTGAAGCAGGGCATTCTGGCAGCCAAGTGGCTTGACCTTTATTAGTGAGCCTGGTTACCCCCTCTCGGAACCACAGACTTAGAAATCGCCAGCTCATATACAGTGCATAAAATATATTTATATATATACCCTTATACACCATTTTAATAAAAAATATCACAAAATTCTTCTAAGTCCCTCGGGAAGAGAGAAAGACGCGCACGTTCATTTTCAGAGCTCCAAGACCTTCCTATAAGAAGTTAGCTAAAAAGTATCTTCGAAAAACGCTTAGGTTAAGTTTCAGAGTTGCTTCTAATGTACCAAAGCTGGACTTAGACATAATTTCACTCTCACAACATTATGGCTGGTTGGAGAGGGTCCGAACCACAAGTACCGGGTCCATGGTTCTGGCCGTATACTGGGGGGACGGGGACGACTCCCATTTACCCCTGACTATACCGGGGATACGCTTATCACAATGCCTTTCTGGTCTGTGCTGAAGCAGGGCATTCTGGCAGCCAAGTGGCTTGACCTTTATTAGTGAGCCTGGTTACCCCCTCTCGGAACCACAGACTTAGAAATCGCCAGCTCATATACAGTGCATAAAATATATTTATATATATACCCTTATACACCATTTTAATAAAAAATATCACAAAATTCTTTTAAGTCTCTCGGGAAGAGTGAAAGACGCGCACGTCCATTTTTAGAGCTCTTAGACGTTCCTATAAGAAGTTAGCTAAAAAGTAGCTTCGAAAAACGCTTAGGTTAAGTTTCAGAGTTGCTTCTAATGTACCAAAGCTGGACTTAGACATAATTTCACTCTCACAACATTATGGCTGGTTGGAGAGGGTCCGAACCACAAGTACTGGGTCCATGGTTCTGGCCGTATACTGGGGGGACGGGGACGACTCCCATTAACCCCTGACTATACCGGGGATACGCTTATCACAATGGCTTTCTGGTCTGTGCTGAAGCAGGGCATTCTGGCAGCCAAGTGTCTTGACCTTTATTAGTGAGCCTGGTTACCCCCTCTCGGAACCACAGACTTAGAAATCGCCAGCTCATATACAGTGCATAAAATATATTTATATATATACCCTTATACACCATTTTAATAATAATTATCACAAAATTCTTTTAAGTCTCTCGGGAAGAGTGAAAGACGCGCACGTTCATTTTCAGAGCTCCTAGACCTTCCTATAAGAAGTTAGCTAAAAAGTAGCTTCGAAAAACGCTTAGGTTAAGTTTCAGAGTTGCTTCTAATGTACCAAAGCTGGACTTAGACATAATTTCACTCTCACAACATTATGGCTGGTTGGAGAGGGTCCGAACCACAAGTACTGGGTCCATGGTTCTGGCCGTATACTGGGGGGACGGGGACGACTCCCATTAACCCCTGACTATACCGGGGATACGCTTATCACAATGCCTTTCTGGTCTGTGCTGAAGCAGGGCATTCTGGCAGCCAAGTGGCTTGACCTTTATTAGTGAGCCTGGTTACCCCCTCTCGGAACCACAGACTTAGAAATCGCCAGCTCATATACAGTGCATAAAATATATTTATATATATACCCTTATACACCATTTTAATAAAAAATATCACAAAATTCTTCTAAGTCCCTCGGGAAGAGTGAAAGACGCGCACGTTCATTTTCAGAGCTCCTAGACCTTCCTATAAGAAGTTAGCTAAAAAGTAGCTTCGAAAAACGCTTAGGTTAAGTTTCAGAGTTGCTTCTAATGTACCAAAGCTGGACTTAGACATAATTTCACTCTCACAACATTATGGCTGGTTGGAGACAGTCCGAACCACAAGTACCGGGTCCATGGTTCTGGCCGTATACTGGGGGGACGGGGACGACTCCCATTAACCCCTGACTATACCGGGGATACGCTTATCACAATGCCTTTCTGGTCTGTGCTGAAGCAGGGCATTCTGGCAGCCAAGTGGCTTGACCTTTATTAGTGAGCCTGGTTACCCCCTCTCGGAACCACAGACTTAGAAATCGCCAGCTCATATACAGTGCATAAAATATATTTATATATAAACCCTTATACACCATTTTAATAAAAAATATCACAAAATTCTTCTAAGTCCCTCGGGAAGAGAGAAAGACGCGCACGTTCATTTTCAGAGCTCCAAGACCTTCCTATAAGAAGTTAGCTAAAAAGTAGCTTCGAAAAACGCTTAGGTTAAGTTTCAGAGTTGCTTCTAATGTACCAAAGCTGGACTTAGACATAATTTCACTCTCACAACATTATGGCTGGTTGGAGAGGGTCCGAACCACAAGTACTGGGTCCATGGTTCTGGCCGTATACTGGGGGGACGGGGACGACTCCCATTAACCCCTGACTATACCGGGGATACGCTTATCACAATGCCTTTCTGGTCTGTGCTGAAGCAGGGCATTCTGGCAGCCAAGTGGCTTGACCTTTATTAGTGAGCCTGGTTACCCCCTCTCGGAACCACAGACTTAGAAATCGCCAGCTCATATACAGTGCATAAAATATATTTATATATATACCCTTATACACCATTTTAATAAAAAATATCACAAAATTCTTTTAAGTCTCTCGGGAAGAGAGAAAGACGCGCACGTTCATTTTCAGAGCTCCTAGACCTTCCTATAAGAAGTTAGCTAAAAAGTAGCTTCGAAAAACGCTTAGGTTAAGTTTCAGAGTTGCTTCTAATGTACCAAAGCTGGACTTAGACATAATTTCACTCTCACAACATTATGGCTGGTTGGAGACAGTCCGAACCACAAGTACCGGGTCCATGGTTCTGGCCGTATACTGGGGGGACGGGGACGACTCCCATTAACCCCTGACTATACCGGGGATACGCTTATCACAATGCCTTTCTGGTCTGTGCTGAAGCAGGGCATTCTGGCAGCCAAGTGGCTTGACCTTTATTAGTGAGCCTGGTTACCCCCTCTCGGAACCACAGACTTAGAAATCGCCAGCTCATATACAGTGCATAAAATATATTTATATATAAACCCTTATACACCATTTTAATAAAAAATATCACAAAATTCTTCTAAGTCCCTCGGGAAGAGAGAAAGACGCGCACGTTCATTTTCAGAGCTCCAAGACCTTCCTATAAGAAGTTAGCTAAAAAGTAGCTTCGAAAAACGCTTAGGTTAAGTTTCAGAGTTGCTTCTAATGTACCAAAGCTGGACTTAGACATAATTTCACTCTCACAACATTATGGCTGGTTGGAGAGGGTCCGAACCACAAGTACTGGGTCCATGGTTCTGGCCGTATACTGGGGGGACGGGGACGACTCCCATTAACCCCTGACTATACCGGGGATACGCTTATCACAATGCCTTTCTGGTCTGTGCTGAAGCAGGGCATTCTGGCAGCCAAGTAGCTTGACCTTTATTAGTGAGCCTGGTTACCCCCTCTCGGAACCACAGACTTAGAAATCGCCAGCTCATATACAGTGCATAAAATATATTTATATATATACCCTTATACACCATTTTAATAAAAAATATTACAAAATTCTTCTAAGTCCCTCGGGAAGAGTGAAAGACGCGCACGTTCATTTTCAGAGCTCCTAGACCTTCCTATAAGAAGTTAGCTAAAAAGTAGCTTCGAAAAACGCTTAGGTTAAGTTTTATACTGGGGGGACGGGGACGACTCCCATTAACCCCTGACTATACCGGGGATACGCTTATCACAATGCCTTTCTGGTCTGTGCTGAAGCAGGGCATTCTGGCAGCCAAGTGGCTTGACCTTTATTAGTGAGCCTGGTTACCCCCTCTCGGAACCACAGACTTAGAAATCGCCAGCTCATATACAGTGCATAAAATATATTTATATATATACCCTTATACACCATTTTAATAAAAAATATCACAAAATTCTTCTAAGTCCCTCGGGAAGAGTGAAAGACGCGCACGTTCATTTTCAGAGCTCCTAAACTTTCCTATAAGAAGTTAGCCAAAAAGTAGCTTCGAAAAACGCGTAGGTTAAGTTTCAGAGTTGCTTCTAATGTACCAAAGCTGGACTTAGACATAATTTCACTCTCACAACATTATGGCTGGTTGGAGACAGTCCGAACCACAAGTACCGGGTCCATGGTTCTGGCCGTATACTGGGGGGATGGGGACGACTCCCATTAACCCCTGACTATACCGGGGATACGCTTATCACAATGCCTTTCTGGTCTGTGCTGAAGCAGGGCATTCTGGCAGCCAAGTGGCTTGACCTTTATTAGTGAGCCTGGTTACCCCCTCTCGGAACCACAGACTTAGAAATCGCCAGCTCATATACAGTGCATAAAATATATTTACAGTATATATATACCCTTATACACCATTTTAATAAAAAATATCACAAAATTCTTCTAAGTCCCTCGGGAAGAGAGAAAGACACGCACGTTCATTTTCAGAGCTCCAAGACCTTCCTATAAGAAGTTAGCTAAAAAGTAGCTTCGAAAAACGCTTAGGTTAAGTTTCAGAGTTGCTTCTAATGTACCAAAGCTGGACTTAGACATAATTTCACTCTCACAACATTATGGCTGGTTGGAGAGGGTCCGAACCACAAGTACTGGGTCCATAGTTCTGGCCGTATACTGGGGGGACGGGGACGACTCCCATTAACCCCTGACTATACCGGGGATACGCTTATCACAATGCCTTTCTGGTCTGTGCTGAAGCAGGGCATTCTGGCAGCCAAGTGGCTTGACCTTTATTAGTGAGCCTGGTTACCCCCTCTCGGAACCACAGACTTAGAAATCGCCAGCTCATATACAGTGCATAAAATATATTTATATATAAACCCTTATACACCATTTTAATAAAAAATATCACAAAATTCTTCTAAGTCCCTCGGGAAGAGAGAAAGACGCGCACGTTCATTTTCAGAGCTCCTAGACCTTCCTATAAGAAGTTAGCAAAAAAGTAGCTTCGAAAAACGCTTAGGTTAAGTTTCAGAATTGCTTCTAATGTACCAAAGCTGGACTTAGACATAATTTCACTCTCACAACATTATGGCTGGTTGGAGAGGGTCCGAACCACAAGTACCGGGTCCATGGTTCTGGCAGTATACTGGGGGGACGGGGACGACTCCCATTAACCCCTGACTATACCGGGGATACGCTTATCACAATGCCTTTCTGGTCTGTGCTGAAGCAGGGCATTCTGGCAGCCAAGTGGCTTGACCTTTATTAGTGAGCCTGGTTACCCCCTCTCGGAACCACAGACTTAGAAATCGCCAGCTCATATACAGTGCATAAAATATATTTATATATATACCCTTATACACCATTTTAATAAAAAATATCACAAAATTCTTTTAAGTCTCTCGGGAAGAGTGAAAGACGCGCACGTTCATTTTCAGAGCTCCTAGACCTTCCTATAAGAAGTTAGCTAAAAAGTAGCTTCGAAAAACGCTTAGGTTAAGTTTCAGAGTTGCTTCTAATGTACCAAAGCTGGACTTAGACATAATTTCACTCTCACAACATTATGGCTGGTTGGAGAGGGTCCGAACCACAAGTACTGGGTCCATGGTTCTGGCCGTATACTGGGGGGACGGGGACGACTCCCATTAACCCCTGACTATACCGGGGATACGCTTATCACAATGCCTTTCTGGTCTGTGCTGAAGCAGGGCATTCTGGCAGCCAAGTGGCTTGACCTTTATTAGTGAGCCTGGTTACCCCCTCTCGGAACCACAGACTTAGAAATCGCCAGCTCATATACAGTGCATAAAATATATTTATATATAAACCCTTATACACCATTTTAATAAAAAATATCACAAAATTCTTCTAAGTCCCTCGGGAAGAGAGAAAGACGCGCACGTTCATTTTCAGAGCTCCTAGACCTTCCTATAAGAAGTTAGCTAAAAAGTAGCTTCGAAAAACGCTTAGGTTAAGTTTCAGAATTGCTTCTAATGTACCAAAGCTGGACTTAGACATAATTTCACTCTCACAACATTATGGCTGGTTGGAGAGGGTCCGAACCACAAGTACCGGGTCCATGGTTCTGGCAGTATACTGGGGGGACGGGGACGACTCCCATTAACCCCTGACTATACCGGGGATACGCTTATCACAATGCCTTTCTGGTCTGTGCTGAAGCAGGGCATTCTGGCAGCCAAGTGGCTTGACCTTTATTAGTGAGCCTGGTTACCCCCTCTCGGAACCACAGACTTAGAAATCGCCAGCTCATATACAGTGCATAAAATATATTTACAGTATAGATATACCCTTATACACCATTTTAATAAAAAATATCACAAAATTCTTCTAAGTCCCTCGGGAAGAGAGAAAGACGCGCACGTTCATTTTCAGAGCTCCTAGACCTTCCTATAAGAAGTTAGCTAAAAAGTAGCTTCGAATAACGCTTAGGTTAAGTTTCAGAGTTGCTTCTAACAGTAATGTACCAAAGCTGGACTTAGACATAATTTCACTCTCACAACATTATGGCTGGTTGGAGAGGGTCCGAACCACAAGTACCGGGTCCATGGTTCTGGCAGTATACTGGGGGGACGGGGACGACTCCCATTAACCCCTGACTATACCGGGGATACGCTTATCACAATGCCTTTCTGGTCTGTGCTGAAGCAGGGCATTCTGGCAGCCAAGTGGCTTGACCTTTATTAGTGAGCCTGGTTACCCCCTCTCGGAACCACAGACTTAGAAATCGCCAGCTCATATACAGTGCATAAAATATATTTATATATATACCCTTATACACCATTTTAATAAAAAATATCACAAAATTCTTCTAAGTCCCTCGGGAAGAGTGAAAGACGCGCACGTTCATTTTCAGAGCTCCTAGACCTTCCTATAAGAAGTTAGCCAAAAAGTAGCTTCGAAAAACGCTTAGGTTACGTTTCAGAGTTGCTTCTAATGTACCAAAGCTGGACTTAGACATAATTTCACTCTCACAACATTATGGCTGGTTGGAGAGGGTCCGAACCACAAGTACTGGGTCCATGGTTCTGGCCGTATACTGGGGGGACGGGGACGACTCCCATTAACCCCTGACTATACCGGGGATACGCTTATCACAATGCCTTTCTGGTCTGTGCTGAAGCAGGGCATTCTGGCAGCCAAGTGGCTTGACCTTTATTAGTGAGCCTGGTTACCCCCTCTCGGAACCACAGACTTAGAAATCGCCAGCTCATATACAGTGCATAAAATATATTTATATATAAACCCTTATACACCATTTTAATAAAAAATATCACAAAATTCTTCTAAGTCCATCGGGAAGAGAGAAAGACGCGCACGTTCATTTTTAGAGCTCCTAGACCTTCCTATAAGAAGTTAGCTAAAAAGTAGCTTCGAAAAACGCTTACGTTAAGTTTCAGAGTTGCTTCTAATGTACCAAAGCTGGACTTAGACATAATTTCACTCTCACAACATTATGGCTGGTTGGAGAGGGTCCGAACCACAAGTACTGGGTATATGGTTCTGGCCGTATACTGGGGGGACGGGGACGACTCCCATTAACCCCTGACTATACCGGGGATACGCTTATCACAATGCCTTTCTGGTCTGTGCTGAAGCAGGGCATTCTGGCATCCAAGTGGCTTGACCTTTATTAGTGAGCCTGGTTACCCCCTCTCGGAACCACAGACTTAGAAATCGCCAGCTCATATACAGTGCATAAAATATATTTATATATATACCCTTATACACCATTTTAATAAAAAATATCACAAAATTCTTTTAAGTCTCTCGGGAAGAGAGAAAGACGCGCACGTTCATTTTCAGAGCTCCTAGACCTTCCTATAAGAAGTTAGCTAAAAAGTAGCTTCGAAAAACGCTTAGGTTAAGTTTCAGAGTTGCTTCTAATGTACCAAAGCTGGACTTAGACATAATTTCACTCTCACAACATTATGGCTGGTTGGAGACAGTCCGAACCACAAGTACCGGGTCCATGGTTCTGGCCGTATACTGGGGGGACGGGGACGACTCCCATTAACCCCTGACTATACCGGGGATACGCTTATCACAATGCCTTTCTGGTCTGTGCTGAAGCAGGGCATTCTGGCAGCCAAGTGGCTTGACCTTTATTAGTGAGCCTGGTTACCCCCTCTCGGAACCACAGACTTAGAAATCGCCAGCTCATATACAGTGCATAAAATATATTTATATATAAACCCTTATACACCATTTTAATAAAAAATATCACAAAATTCTTCTAAGTCCCTCGGGAAGAGAGAAAGACGCGCACGTTCATTTTCAGAGCTCCAAGACCTTCCTATAAGAAGTTAGCTAAAAAGTAGCTTCGAAAAACGCTTAGGTTAAGTTTCAGAGTTGCTTCTAATGTACCAAAGCTGGACTTAGACATAATTTCACTCTCACAACATTATGGCTGGTTGGAGAGGGTCCGAACCACAAGTACTGGGTCCATGGTTCTGGCCGTATACTGGGGGGACGGGGACGACTCCCATTAACCCCTGACTATACCGGGGATACGCTTATCACAATGCCTTTCTGGTCTGTGCTGAAGCAGGGCATTCTGGCAGCCAAGTAGCTTGACCTTTATTAGTGAGCCTGGTTACCCCCTCTCGGAACCACAGACTTAGAAATCGCCAGCTCATATACAGTGCATAAAATATATTTATATTTATACCCTTATACACCATTTTAATAAAAAATATTACAAAATTCTTCTAAGTCCCTCGGGAAGAGTGAAAGACGCGCACGTTCATTTTCAGAGCTCCTAGACCTTCCTATAAGAAGTTAGCTAAAAAGTAGCTTCGAAAAACGCTTAGGTTAAGTTTTATACTGGGGGGACGGGGACGACTCCCATTAACCCCTGACTATACCGGGGATACGCTTATCACAATGCCTTTCTGGTCTGTGCTGAAGCAGGGCATTCTGGCAGCCAAGTGGCTTGACCTTTATTAGTGAGCCTGGTTACCCCCTCTCGGAACCACAGACTTAGAAATCGCCAGCTCATATACAGTGCATAAAATATATTTATATATATACCCTTATACACCATTTTAATAAAAAATATCACAAAATTCTTCTAAGTCCCTCGGGAAGAGTGAAAGACGCGCACGTTCATTTTCAGAGCTCCTAGACTTTCCTATAAGAAGTTAGCCAAAAAGTAGCTTCGAAAAACGCGTAGGTTAAGTTTCAGAGTTGCTTCTAATGTACCAAAGCTGGACTTAGACATAATTTCACTCTCACAACATTATGGCTGGTTGGAGACAGTCCGAACCACAAGTACCGGGTCCATGGTTCTGGCCGTATACTGGGGGGATGGGGACGACTCCCATTAACCCCTGACTATACCGGGGATACGCTTATCACAATGCCTTTCTGGTCTGTGCTGAAGCAGGGCATTCTGGCAGCCAAGTGGCTTGACCTTTATTAGTGAGCCTGGTTACCCCCTCTCGGAACCACAGACTTAGAAATCGCCAGCTCATATACAGTGCATAAAATATATTTACAGTATATATATACCCTTATACACCATTTTAATAAAAAATATCACAAAATTCTTCTAAGTCCCTCGGGAAGAGAGAAAGACACGCACGTTCATTTTCAGAGCTCCAAGACCTTCCTATAAGAAGTTAGCTAAAAAGTAGCTTCGAAAAACGCTTAGGTTAAGTTTCAGAGTTGCTTCTAATGTACCAAAGCTGGACTTAGACATAATTTCACTCTCACAACATTATGGCTGGTTGGAGAGGGTCCGAACCACAAGTACTGGGTCCATGGTTCTGGCCGTATACTGGGGGGACGGGGACGACTCCCATTAACCCCTGACTATACCGGGGATACGCTTATCACAATGCCTTTCTGGTCTGTGCTGAAGCAGGGCATTCTGGCAGCCAAGTAGCTTGACCTTTATTAGTGAGCCTGGTTACCCCCTCTCGGAACCACAGACTTAGAAATCGCCAGCTCATATACAGTGCATAAAATATATTTATATATATACCCTTATACACCATTTTAATAAAAAATATTACAAAATTCTTCTAAGTCCCTCGGGAAGAGTGAAAGACGCGCACGTTCATTTTCAGAGCTCCTAGACCTTCCTATAAGAAGTTAGCTAAAAAGTAGCTTCGAAAAACGCTTAGGTTAAGTTTTATACTGGGGGGACGGGGACGACTCCCATTAACCCCTGACTATACCGGGGATACGCTTATCACAATGCCTTTCTGGTCTGTGCTGAAGCAGGGCATTCTGGCAGCCAAGTGGCTTGACCTTTATTAGTGAGCCTGGTTACCCCCTCTCGGAACCACAGACTTAGAAATCGCCAGCTCATATACAGTGCATAAAATATATTTATATATATACCCTTATACACCATTTTAATAAAAAATATCACAAAATTCTTCTAAGTCCCTCGGGAAGAGTGAAAGACGCGCACGTTCATTTTCAGAGCTCCTAGACTTTCCTATAAGAAGTTAGCCAAAAAGTAGCTTCGAAAAACGCGTAGGTTAAGTTTCAGAGTTGCTTCTAATGTACCAAAGCTGGACTTAGACATAATTTCACTCTCACAACATTATGGCTGGTTGGAGACAGTCCGAACCACAAGTACCGGGTCCATGGTTCTGGCCGTATACTGGGGGGATGGGGACGACTCCCATTAACCCCTGACTATACCGGGGATACGCTTATCACAATGCCTTTCTGGTCTGTGCTGAAGCAGGGCATTCTGGCAGCCAAGTGGCTTGACCTTTATTAGTGAGCCTGGTTACCCCCTCTCGGAACCACAGACTTAGAAATCGCCAGCTCATATACAGTGCATAAGATATATTTACAGTATATATATACCCTTATACACCATTTTAATAAAAAATATCACAAAATTCTTCTTAGTCCCTCGGGAAGAGAGAAAGACACGCACGTTCATTTTCAGAGCTCCAAGACCTTCCTATAAGAAGTTAGCTAAAAAGTAGCTTCGAAAAACGCTTAGGTTAAGTTTCAGAGTTGCTTCTAATGTACCAAAGCTGGACTTAGACATAATTTCACTCTCACAACATTATGGCTGGTTGGAGAGGGTCCGAACCACAAGTACTGGGTCCATAGTTCTGGCCGTATACTGGGGGGACGGGGACGACTCCCATTAACCCCTGACTATACCGGGGATACGCTTATCACAATGCCTTTCTGGTCTGTGCTGAAGCAGGGCATTCTGGCAGCCAAGTGGCTTGACCTTTATTAGTGAGCCTGGTTACCCCCTCTCGGAACCACAGACTTAGAAATCGCCAGCTCATATACAGTGCATAAAATATATTTATATATAAACCCTTATACACCATTTTAATAAAAAATATCACAAAATTCTTCTAAGTCCCTCGGGAAGAGAGAAAGACGCGCACGTTCATTTTCAGAGCTCCTAGACCTTTCTATAAGAAGTTAGCAAAAAAGTAGCTTCGAAAAACGCTTAGGTTAAGTTTCAGAATTGCTTCTAATGTACCAAAGCTGGACTTAGACATAATTTCACTCTCACAACATTATGGCTGGTTGGAGAGGGTCCGAACCACAAGTACCGGGTCCATGGTTCTGGCAGTATACTGGGGGGACGGGGACGACTCCCATTAACCCCTGACTATACCGGGGATACGCTTATCACAATGCCTTTCTGGTCTGTGCTGAAGCAGGGCATTCTGGCAGCCAAGTGGCTTGACCTTTATTAGTGAGCCTGGTTACCCCCTCTCGGAACCACAGACTTAGAAATCGCCAGCTCATATACAGTGCATAAAATATATTTATATATATACCCTTATACACCATTTTAATAAAAAATATCACAAAATTCTTTTAAGTCTCTCGGGAAGAGTGAAAGACGCGCACGTTCATTTTCAGAGCTCCTAGACCTTCCTATAAGAAGTTAGCTAAAAAGTAGCTTCGAAAAACGCTTAGGTTAAGTTTCAGAGTTGCTTCTAATGTACCAAAGCTGGACTTAGACATAATTTCACTCTCACAACATTATGGCTGGTTGGAGAGGGTCCGAACCACAAGTACTGGGTCCATGGTTCTGGCCGTATACTGGGGGGACGGGGACGACTCCCATTAACCCCTGACTATACCGGGGATACGCTTATCACAATGCCTTTCTGGTCTGTGCTGAAGCAGGGCATTCTGGCAGCCAAGTGGCTTGACCTTTATTAGTGAGCCTGGTTACCCCCTCTCGGAACCACAGACTTAGAAATCGCCAGCTCATATACAGTGCATAAAATATATTTATATATATACCCTTATACACCATTTTAATAAAAAATATCACAAAATTCTTTTAAGTCTCTCGGGAAGAGTGAAAGACGCGCACGTTCATTTTCAGAGCTCCTAGACCTTCCTATAAGAAGTTAGCTAAAAAGTAGCTTCGAAAAACGCTTAGGTTAAGTTTCAGAGTTGCTTCTAATGTACCAAAGCTGGACTTAGACATAATTTCACTCTCACAACATTATGGCTGGTTGGAGAGGGTCCGAACCACAAGTACTGGGTCCATGGTTCTGGCCGTATACTGGGGGGACGGGGACGACTCCCATTAACCCCTGACTATACCGGGGATACGCTTATCACAATGCCTTTCTGGTCTGTGCTGAAGCAGGGCATTCTGGCAGCCAAGTGGCTTGACCTTTATTAGTGAGCCTGGTTACCCCCTCTCGGAACCACAGACTTAGAAATCGCCAGCTCATATACAGTGCATAAAATATATTTATATATAAACCCTTATACACCATTTTAATAAAAAATATCACAAAATTCTTCTAAGTCCCTCGGGAAGAGAGAAAGACGCGCACGTTCATTTTCAGAGCTCCTAGACCTTCCTATAAGAAGTTAGCTAAAAAGTAGCTTCGAAAAACGCTTAGGTTAAGTTTCAGAATTGCTTCTAATGTACCAAAGCTGGACTTAGACATAATTTCACTCTCACAACATTATGGCTGGTTGGAGAGGGTCCGAACCACAAGTACCGGGTCCATGGTTCTGGCAGTATACTGGGGGGACGGGGACGACTCCCATTAACCCCTGACTATACCGGGGATACGCTTATCACAATGCCTTTCTGGTCTGTGCTGAAGCAGGGCATTCTGGCAGCCAAGTGGCTTGACCTTTATTAGTGAGCCTGGTTACCCCCTCTCGGAACCACAGACTTAGAAATCGCCAGCTCATATACAGTGCATAAAATATATTTATATATAAACCCTTATACACCATTTTAATAAAAAATATCACAAAATTCTTCTAAGTCCCTCGGGAAGAGAGAAAGACGCGCACGTTCATTTTCAGAGCTCCTAGACCTTCCTATAAGAAGTTAGCTAAAAAGTAGCTTCGAAAAACGCTTAGGTTAAGTTTCAGAATTGCTTCTAATGTACCAAAGCTGGACTTAGACATAATTTCACTCTCACAACATTATGGCTGGTTGGAGAGGGTCCGAACCACAAGTACCGGGTCCATGGTTCTGGCAGTATACTGGGGGGACGGGGACGACTCCCATTAACCCCTGACTATACCGGGGATACGCTTATCACAATGCCTTTCTGGTCTGTGCTGAAGCAGGGCATTCTGGCAGCCAAGTGGCTTGACCTTTATTAGTGAGCCTGGTTACCCCCTCTCGGAACCACAGACTTAGAAATCGCCAGCTCATATACAGTGCATAAAATATATTTACAGTATATATATACCCTTATACACCATTTTAATAAAAAATATCACAAAATTCTTCAAGGTCCCTCGGGAAGAGAGAAAGACGCGCACGTTCATTTTCAGAGCTCCTAGACCTTCCTATAAGAAGTTAGCTAAAAAGTAGCTTCGAATAACGCTTAGGTTAAGTTTCAGAGTTGCTTCTAACAGTAATGTACCAAAGCTGGACTTAGACATAATTTCACTCTCACAACATTATGGCTGGTTGGAGAGGGTCCGAACCACAAGTACCGGGTCCATGGTTCTGGCAGTATACTGGGGGGACGGGGACGACTCCCATTAACCCCTGACTATACCGGGGATACGCTTATCACAATGCCTTTCTGGTCTGTGCTGAAGCAGGGCATTCTGGCAGCCAAGTGGCTTGACCTTTATTAGTGAGCCTGGTTACCCCCTCTCGGAACCACAGACTTAGAAATCGCCAGCTCATATACAGTGCATAAAATATATTTATATATATACCCTTATACACCATTTTAATAAAAAATATCACAAAATTCTTCTAAGTCCCTCGGGAAGAGTGAAAGACGCGCACGTTCATTTTCAGAGCTCCTAGACCTTCCTATAAGAAGTTAGCCAAAAAGTAGCTTCGAAAAACGCTTAGGTTACGTTTCAGAGTTGCTTCTAATGTACCAAAGCTGGACTTAGACATAATTTCACTCTCACAACATTATGGCTGGTTGGAGAGGGTCCGAACCACAAGTACTGGGTCCATGGTTCTGGCCGTATACTGGGGGGACGGGGACGACTCCCATTAACCCCTGACTATACCGGGGATACGCTTATCACAATGCCTTTCTGGTCTGTGCTGAAGCAGGGCATTCTGGCAGCCAAGTGGCTTGACCTTTATTAGTGAGCCTGGTTACCCCCTCTCGGAACCACAGACTTAGAAATCGCCAGCTCATATACAGTGCATAAAATATATTTATATATAAACCCTTATACACCATTTTAATAAAAAATATCACAAAATTCTTCTAAGTCCATCGGGAAGAGAGAAAGACGCGCACGTTCATTTTCAGAGCTCCTAGACCTTCCTATAAGAAGTTAGCTAAAAAGTAGCTTCGAAAAACGCTTAGGTTAAGTTTCAGAGTTGCTTCTAATGTACCAAAGCTGGACTTAGACATAATTTCACTCTCACAACATTATGGCTGGTTGGAGACAGTCCGAACCACAAGTACCGGGTCCATGGTTCTGGCCGTATACTGGGGGGACGGGGACGACTCCCATTAACCCCTGACTATACCGGGGATACGCTTATCACAATGCCTTTCTGGTCTGTGCTGAAGCAGGGCATTCTGGCAGCCAAGTGGCTTGACCTTTATTAGTGAGCCTGGTTAACCCCTCTCGGAACCACAGACTTAGAAATCGCCAGCTCATATACAGTGCATAAAATATATTTATATATATACCCTTATACACCATTTTAATAAAAAATATCACAAAATTCTTCTAAGTCCCTCGGGAAGAGTGAAAGACGCGCACGTTCATTTTCAGAGCTCCTAGACCTTCCTATAAGAAGTTAGCTAAAAAGTAGCTTCGAAAAACGCTTAGGTTAAGTTTCAGAGTTGCTTCTAATGTACCAAAGCTGGACTTAGACATAATTTCACTCTCACAACATTATGGCTGGTTGGAGACAGTCCGAACCACAAGTACCGGGTCCATGGTTCTGGCCGTATACTGGGGGGACGGGGACGACTCCCATTAACCCCTGACTATACCGGGGATACGCTTATCACAATGCCTTTCTGGTCTGTGCTGAAGCAGGGCATTCTGGCAGCCAAGTGGCTTGACCTTTATTAGTGAGCCTGGTTACCCCCTCTCGGAACCACAGACTTAGAAATCGCCAGCTCATATACAGTGCATAAAATATATTTATATATATACCCTTATACACCATTTTAATAAAAAATATCACAAAATTCTTCTAAGTCCCTCGGGAAGAGAGAAAGACGCGCACGTTCATTTTCAGAGCTCCAAGACCTTCCTATAAGAAGTTAGCTAAAAAGTAGCTTCGAAAAACGCTTAGGTTAAGTTTCAGAGTTGCTTCTAATGTACCAAAGCTGGACTTAGACATAATTTCACTCTCACAACATTATGGCTGGTTGGAGAGGGTCCGAACCACAAGTACCGGGTCCATGGTTCTGGCAGTATACTGGGGGGACGGGGACGACTCCCATTAACCCCTGACTATACCGGGGATACGCTTATCACAATGCCTTTCTGGTCTGTGCTGAAGCAGGGCATTCTGGCAGCCAAGTGGCTTGACCTTTATTAGTGAGCCTGGTTACCCCCTCTCGGAACCACAGACTTAGAAATCGCCAGCTCATATACAGTGCATAAAATATATTTATATATATACCCTTATACACCATTTTAATAAAAAATATCACAAAATTCTTTTAAGTCTCTCGGGAAGAGTGAAAGACGCGCACGTTCATTTTCAGAGCTCCTAGACCTTCCTATAAGAAGTTAGCTAAAAAGTAGCTTCGAAAAACGCTTAGGTTAAGTTTCAGAGTTGCTTCTAATGTACCAAAGCTGGACTTAGACATAATTTCACTCTCACAACATTATGGCTGGTTGGAGAGGGTCCGAACCACAAGTACAGGGTCCATGGTTCTGGCCGTATACTGGGGGGACGGGGACGACTCCCATTAACCCCTGACTATACCGGGGATACGCTTATCACAATGCCTTTCTGGTCTGTGCTGAAGCAGGGCATTCTGGCAGCCAAGTGGCTTGACCTTTATTAGTGAGCCTGGTTACCCCCTCTCGGAACCACAGACTTAGAAATCGCCAGCTCATATACAGTGCATAAAATATATTTATATATATACCCTTATACACCATTTTAATAAAAAATATCACAAAATTCTTCTAAGTCCCTCGGGAAGAGTGAAAGACGCGCACGTTCATTTTCAGAGCTCCTAGACCTTCCTATAAGAAGTTAGCCAAAAAGTAGCTTCGAAAAACGCTTAGGTTAAGTTTCAGAGTTGCTTCTAATGTACCAAAGCTGGACTTAGACATAATTTCACTCTCACAACATTATGGCTGGTTGGAGACAGTCCGAACCACAAGTACCGGGTCCATGGTTCTGGCCGTATACTGGGGGGACGGGGACGACTCCCATTAACCCCTGACTATACCGGGGATACGCTTATCACAATGCCTTTCTGGTCTGTGCTGAAGCAGGGCATTCTGGCAGCCAAGTGGCTTGACCTTTATTAGTGAGCCTGGTTACCCCCTCTCGGAACCACAGACTTAGAAATCGCCAGCTCATATACAGTGCATAAAATATATTTATATATATACCCTTATACACCATTTTAATAAAAAATATCACAAAATTCTTCTAAGTCCCTCGGGAAGAGTGAAAGACGCGCACGTTCATTTTCAGAGCTCCAAGACCTTCCTATAAGAAGTTAGCTAAAAAGTATCTTCGAAAAACGCTTACGTTAAGTTTCAGAGTTGCTTCTAATGTACCAAAGCTGGACTTAGACATAATTTCACTCTCACAACATTATGGCTGGTTGGAGACAGTCCGAACCACAAGTACCGGGTCCATGGTTCTGGCCGTATACTGGGGGGACGGGGACGACTCCCATTAACCCCTGACTATACCGGGGATACGCTTATCACAATGCCTTTCTGGTCTGTGCTGAAGCAGGGCATTCTGGCAGCCAAGTGGCTTGACCTTTATTAGTGAGCCTGGTTACCCCCTCTCGGAACCACAGACTTAGAAATCGCCAGCTCATATACAGTGCATAAAATATATTTATATATATACCCTTATACACCATTTTAATAAAAAATATCACAAAATTCTTCTAAGTCCCTCGGGAAGAGAGAAAGACGCGCACGTTCATTTTCAGAGCTCCAAGACCTTCCTATAAGAAGTTAGCTAAAAAGTAGCTTCGAAAAACGCTTAGGTTAAGTTTCAGAGTTGCTTCTAATGTACCAAAGCTGGACTTAGACATAATTTCACTCTCACAACATTATGGCTGGTTGGAGACAGTCCGAACCACAAGTACCGGGTCCATGGTTCTGGCCATATACTGGGGGGACGGGGACGACTCCCATTAACCCCTGACTATACCGGGGATACGCTTATCACAATGCCTTTCTGGTCTGTGCTGAAGCAGGGCATTCTGGCAGCCAAGTGGCTTGACCTTTATTAGTGAGCCTGGTTACCCCCTCTCGGAACCACAGACTTAGAAATCGCCAGCTCATATACAGTGCATAAAATATATTTATATATATACCCTTATACACCATTTTAATAAAAAATATCACAAAATTCTTCTAAGTCCCTCGGGAAGAGAGAAAGACGCGCACGTTCATTTTCAGAGCTCCAAGACCTTCCTATAAGAAGTTAGCTAAAAAGTAGCTTCGAAAAACGCTTAGGTTAAGTTTCAGAGTTGCTTCTAATGTACCAAAGCTGGACTTAGACATAATTTCACTCTCACAACATTATGGCTGGTTGGAGAGGGTCCGAACCACAAGTACCGGGTCCATGGTTCTGGCAGTATACTGGGGGGACGGGGACGACTCCCATTAACCCCTGACTATACCGGGGATACGCTTATCACAATGCCTTTCTGGTCTGTGCTGAAGCAGGGCATTCTGGCAGCCAAGTGGCTTGACCTTTATTAGTGAGCCTGGTTACCCCCTCTCGGAACCACAGACTTAGAAATCGCCAGCTCATATACAGTGCATAAAATATATTTATATATATAACCTTATACACCATTTTAATAAAAAATATCACAAAATTCTTTTAAGTCTCTCGGGAAGAGTGAAAGACGCGCACGTTCATTTTCAGAGCTCCTAGACCTTCCTATAAGAAGTTAGCTAAAAAGTAGCTTCGAAAAACGCTTAGGTTAAGTTTCAGAGTTGCTTCTAATGTACCAAAGCTGGACTTAGACATAATTTCACTCTCACAACATTATGGCTGGTTGGAGAGGGTCCGAACCACAAGTACAGGGTCCATGGTTCTGGCCGTATACTGGGGGGACGGGGACAACTCCCATTAACCCCTGACTATACCGGGGATACGCTTATCACAATGCCTTTCTGGTCTGTGCTGAAGCAGGGCATTCTGGCAGCCAAGTGGCTTGACCTTTATTAGTGAGCCTGGTTACCCCCTCTCGGAACCACAGACTTAGAAATCGCCAGCTCATATACAGTGCATAAAATATATTTATATATATACCCTTATACACCATTTTAATAAAAAATATCACAAAATTCTTCTAAGTCCCTCGGGAAGAGTGAAAGACGCGCACGTTCATTTTCAGAGCTCCTAGACCTTCCTATAAGAAGTTAGCCAAAAAGTAGCTTCGAAAAACGCTTAGGTTAAGTTTCAGAGTTGCTTCTAATGTACCAAAGCTGGACTTAGACATAATTTCACTCTCACAACATTATGGCTGGTTGGAGACAGTCCGAACCACAAGTACCGGGTCCATGGTTCTGGCCGTATACTGGGGGGACGGGGACGACTCCCATTAACCCCTGACTATACCGGGGATACGCTTATCACAATGCCTTTCTGGTCTGTGCTGAAGCAGGGCATTCTGGCAGCCAAGTGGCTTGACCTTTATTAGTGAGCCTGGTTACCCCCTCTCGGAACCACAGACTTAGAAATCGCCAGCTCATATACAGTGCATAAAATATATTTATATATATACCCTTATACACCATTTTAATAAAAAATATCACAAAATTCTTTTAAGTCTCTCGGGAAGAGTGAAAGACGCGCACGTTCATTTTCAGAGCTCCTAGACCTTCCTATAAGAAGTTAGCTAAAAAGTAGCTTCGAAAAACGCTTAGGTTAAGTTTCAGAGTTGCTTCTAATGTACCAAAGCTGGACTTAGACATAATTTCACTCTCACAACATTATGGCTGGTTGGAGAGGGTCCGAACCACAAGTACTGGGTCCATGGTTCTGGCCGTATACTGGGGGGACGGGGACGACTCCCATTAACCCCTGACTATACCGGGGATACGCTTATCACAATGCCTTTCTGGTCTGTGCTGAAGCAGGGCATTCTGGCAGCCAAGTGGCTTGACCTTTATTAGTGAGCCTGGTTACCCCCTCTCGGAACCACAGACTTAGAAATCGCCAGCTCATATACAGTGCATAAAATATATTTATATATAAACCCTTATACACCATTTTAATAAAAAATATCACAAAATTCTTCTAAGTCCCTCGGGAAGAGAGAAAGACGCGCACGTTCATTTTCAGAGCTCCTAGACCTTCCTATAAGAAGTTAGCTAAAAAGTAGCTTCGAAAAACGCTTAGGTTAAGTTTCAGAATTGCTTCTAATGTACCAAAGCTGGACTTAGACATAATTTCAATCTCACAACATTATGGCTGGTTGGAGAGGGTCCGAACCACAAGTACCGGGTCCATGGTTCTGGCAGTATACTGGGGGGACGGGGACGACTCCCATTAACCCCTGACTATACCGGGGATACGCTTATCACAATGCCTTTCTGGTCTGTGCTGAAGCAGGGCATTCTGGCAGCCAAGTGGCTTGACCTTTATTAGTGAGCCTGGTTACCCCCTCTCGGAACCACAGACTTAGAAATCGCCAGCTCATATACAGTGCATAAAATATATTTATATATAAACCCTTATACACCATTTTAATAAAAAATATCACAAAATTCTTCTAAGTCCCTCGGGAAGAGAGAAAGACGCGCACGTTCATTTTCAGAGCTCCTAGACCTTCCTATAAGAAGTTAGCTAAAAAGTAGCTTCGAAAAACGCTTAGGTTAAGTTTCAGAATTGCTTCCTATGTACCAAAGCTGGACTTAGACATAATTTCACTCTCACAACATTATGGCTGGTTGGAGAGGGTCCGAACCACAAGTACCGGGTCCATGGTTCTGGCAGTATACTGGGGGGACGGGGACGACTCCCATTAACCCCTGACTATACCGGGGATACGCTTATCACAATGCCTTTCTGGTCTGTGCTGAAGCAGGGCATTCTGGCAGCCAAGTGGCTTGACCTTTATTAGTGAGCCTGGTTACCCCCTCTCGGAACCACAGACTTAGAAATCGCCAGCTCATATACAGTGCATAAAATATATTTACAGTATATATATACCCTTATACACCATTTTAATAAAAAATATCACAAAATTCTTCTAAGTCCCTCGGGAAGAGAGAAAGACGCGCACGTTCATTTTCAGAGCTCCTAGACCTTCCTATAAGAAGTTAGCTAAAAAGTAGCTTCGAATAACGCTTAGGTTAAGTTTCAGAGTTGCTTCTAACAGTAATGTACCAAAGCTGGACTTAGACATAATTTCACTCTCACAACATTATGGCTGGTTGGAGAGGGTCCGAACCACAAGTACCGGGTCCATGGTTCTGGCAGTATACTGGGGGGACGGGGACGACTCCCATTAACCCCTGACTATACCGGGGATACGCTTATCACAATGCCTTTCTGGTCTGTGCTGAAGCAGGGCATTCTGGCAGCCAAGTGGCTTGACCTTTATTAGTGAGCCTGGTTACCCCCTCTCGGAACCACAGACTTAGAAATCGCCAGCTCATATACAGTGCATAAAATATATTTATATATATACCCTTATACACCATTTTAATAAAAAATATCACAAAATTCTTCTAAGTCCCTCGGGAAGAGTGAAAGACGCGCACGTTCATTTTCAGAGCTCCTAGACCTTCCTATAAGAAGTTAGCCAAAAAGTAGCTTCGAAAAACGCTTAGGTTACGTTTCAGAGTTGCTTCTAATGTACCAAAGCTGGACTTAGACATAATTTCACTCTCACAACATTATGGCTGGTTGGAGAGGGTCCGAACCACAAGTACTGGGTCCATGGTTCTGGCCGTATACTGGGGGGACGGGGACGACTCCCATTAACCCCTGACTATACCGGGGATACGCTTATCACAATGCCTTTCTGGTCTGTGCTGAAGCAGGGCATTCTGGCAGCCAAGTGGCTTGACCTTTATTAGTGAGCCTGGTTACCCCCTCTCGGAACCACAGACTTAGAAATCGCCAGCTCATATACAGTGCATAAAATATATTTATATATAAACCCTTATACACCATTTTAATAAAAAATATCACAAAATTCTTCTAAGTCCCTCGGGAAGAGAGAAAGACGCGCACGTTCATTTTCAGAGCTCCTAGACCTTCCTAAAAAGTAGCTAAAAAGTAGCTTCGAAAAACGCTTAGGTTAAGTTTCAGAGTTGCTTCTAATGTACCAAAGCTGGACTTAGACATAATTTCACTCTCACAACATTATGGCTGGTTGGAGACAGTCCGAACCACAAGTACCGGGTCCATGGTTCTGGCCGTATACTGGGGGGACGGGGACGACTCCCATTAACCCCTGACTATACCGGGGATACGCTTATCACAATGCCTTTCTGGTCTGTGCTGAAGCAGGGCATTCTGGCAGCCAAGTGGCTTGACCTTTATTAGTGAGCCTGGTTAACCCCTCTCGGAACCACAGACTTAGAAATCGCCAGCTCATATACAGTGCATAAAATATATTTATATATATACCCTTATACACCATTTTAATAAAAAATATCACAAAATTCTTCTAAGTCCCTCGGGAAGAGTGAAAGACGCGCACGTTCATTTTCAGAGCTCCTAGACCTTCCTATAAGAAGTTAGCTAAAAAGTAGCTTCGAAAAACGCTTAGGTTAAGTTTCAGAGTTGCTTCTAATGTACCAAAGCTGGACTTAGACATAATTTCACTCTCACAACATTATGGCTGGTTGGAGACAGTCCGAACCACAAGTACCGGGTCCATGGTTCTGGCCGTATACTGGGGGGACGGGGACGACTCCCATTAACCCCTGACTATACCGGGGATACGCTTATCACAATGCCTTTCTGGTCTGTGCTGAAGCAGGGCATTCTGGCAGCCAAGTGGCTTGACCTTTATTAGTGAGCCTGGTTACCCCCTCTCGGAACCACAGACTTAGAAATCGCCAGCTCATATACAGTGCATAAAATATATTTATATATATACCCTTATACACCATTTTAATAAAAAATATCACAAAATTCTTTTAAGTCTCTCGGGAAGAGTGAAAGACGCGCACGTTCATTTTCAGAGCTCCTAGACCTTCCTATAAGAAGTTAGCTAAAAAGTAGCTTCGAAAAACGCTTAGGTTAAGTTTCAGAGTTGCTTCTAATATACCAAAGCTGGACTTAGACATAATTTCACTCTCACAACATTATGGCTGGTTGGAGAGGGTCCGAACCACAAGTACAGGGTCCATGGTTCTGGCCGTATACTGGGGGGACGGGGACGACTCCCATTAACCCCTGACTATACCGGGGATACGCTTATCACAATGCCTTTCTGGTCTGTGCTGAAGCAGGGCATTCTGGCAGCCAAGTGGCTTGACCTTTATTAGTGAGCCTGGTTACCCCCTCTCGGAACCACAGACTTAGAAATCGCCAGCTCATATACAGTGCATAAAATATATTTATATATATACCCTTATACACCATTTTAATAAAAAATATCACAAAATTCTTCTAAGTCCCTCGGGAAGAGTGAAAGACGCGCACGTTCATTTTCAGAGCTCCTAGACCTTCCTATAAGAAGTTAGCCAAAAAGTAGCTTCGAAAAACGCTTAGGTTAAGTTTCAGAGTTGCTTCTAATGTACCAAAGTTGGACTTAGACATAATTTCACTCTCACAACATTATGGCTGGTTGGAGACAGTCCGAACCACAAGTACCGGGTCCATGGTTCTGGCCGTATACTGGGGGGACGGGGACGACTCCCATTAACCCCTGACTATACCGGGGATACGCTTATCACAATGCCTTTCTGGTCTGTGCTGAAGCAGGGCATTCTGGCAGCCAAGTGGCTTGACCTTTATTAGTGAGCCTGGTTACCCCCTCTCGGAACCACAGACTTAGAAATCGCCAGCTCATATACAGTGCATAAAATATATTTATATATATACCCTTATACACCATTTTAATAAAAAATATCACAAAATTCTTCTAAGTCCCTCGGGAAGAGTGAAAGACGCGCACGTTCATTTTCAGAGCTCCAAGACCTTCCTATAAGAAGTTAGCTAAAAAGTAGCTTCGAAAAACGCTTACGTTAAGTTTCAGAGTTGCTTCTAATGTACCAAAGCTGGACTTAGACATAATTTCACTCTCACAACATTATGGCTGGTTGGAGACAGTCCGAACCACAAGTACCGGGTCCATGGTTCTGGCCGTATACTGGGGGGACGGGGACGACTCCCATTAACCCCTGACTATACCGGGGATACGCTTATCACAATGCCTTTCTGGTCTGTGCTGAAGCAGGGCATTCTGGCAGCCAAGTGGCTTGACCTTTATTAGTGAGCCTGGTTACCCCCTCTCGGAACCACAGACTTAGAAATCGCCAGCTCATATACAGTGCATAAAATATATTTATATATATACCCTTATACACCATTTTAATAAAAAATATCACAAAATTCTTCTAAGTCCCTCGGGAAGAGAGAAAGACGCGCACGTTCATTTTCAGAGCTCCAAGACCTTCCTATAAGAAGTTAGCTAAAAAGTAGCTTCGAAAAACGCTTAGGTTAAGTTTCAGAGTTGCTTCTAATGTACCAAAGCTGGACTTAGACATAATTTCACTCTCACAACATTATGGCTGGTTGGAGACAGTCCGAACCACAAGTACCGGGTCCATGGTTCTGGCCATATACTGGGGGGACGGGGACGACTCCCATTAACCCCTGACTATACCGGGGATACGCTTATCACAATGCCTTTCTGGTCTGTGCTGAAGCAGGGCATTCTGGCAGCCAAGTGGCTTGACCTTTATTAGTGAGCCTGGTTACCCCCTCTCGGAACCACAGACTTAGAAATCGCCAGCTCATATACAGTGCATAAAATATATTTATATATATACCCTTATACACCATTTTAATAAAAAATATCACAAAATTCTTCTAAGTCCCTCGGGAAGAGAGAAAGACGCGCACGTTCATTTTCAGAGCTCCAAGACCTTCCTATAAGAAGTTAGCTAAAAAGTAGCTTCGAAAAACGCTTAGGTTAAGTTTCAGAGTTGCTTCTAATGTACCAAAGCTGGACTTAGACATAATTTCACTCTCACAACATTATGGCTGGTTGGAGAGGGTCCGAACCACAAGTACCGGGTCCATGGTTCTGGCAGTATACTGGGGGGACGGGGACGACTCCCATTAACCCCTGACTATACCGGGGATACGCTTATCACAATGCCTTTCTGGTCTGTGCTGAAGCAGGGCATTCTGGCAGCCAAGTGGCTTGACCTTTATTAGTGAGCCTGGTTACCCCCTCTCGGAACCACAGACTTAGAAATCGCCAGCTCATATACAGTGCATAAAATATATTTATATATATAACCTTATACACCATTTTAATAAAAAATATCACAAAATTCTTTTAAGTCTCTCGGGAAGAGTGAAAGACGCGCACGTTCATTTTCAGAGCTCCTAGACCTTCCTATAAGAAGTTAGCTAAAAAGTAGCTTCGAAAAACGCTTAGGTTAAGTTTCAGAGTTGCTTCTAATGTACCAAAGCTGGACTTAGACATAATTTCACTCTCACAACATTATGGCTGGTTGGAGAGGGTCCGAACCACAAGTACAGGGTCCATGGTTCTGGCCGTATACTGGGGGGACGGGGACAACTCCCATTAACCCCTGACTATACCGGGGATACGCTTATCACAATGCCTTTCTGGTCTGTGCTGAAGCAGGGCATTCTGGCAGCCAAGTGGCTTGACCTTTATTAGTGAGCCTGGTTACCCCCTCTCGGAACCACAGACTTAGAAATCGCCAGCTCATATACAGTGCATAAAATATATTTATATATATACCCTTATACACCATTTTAATAAAAAATATCACAAAATTCTTCTAAGTCCCTCGGGAAGAGTGAAAGACGCGCACGTTCATTTTCAGAGCTCCTAGACCTTCCTATAAGAAGTTAGCCAAAAAGTAGCTTCGAAAAACGCTTAGGTTAAGTTTCAGAGTTGCTTCTAATGTACCAAAGCTGGACTTAGACATAATTTCACTCTCACAACATTATGGCTGGTTGGAGACAGTCCGAACCACAAGTACCGGGTCCATGGTTCTGGCCGTATACTGGGGGGACGGGGACGACTCCCATTAACCCCTGACTATACCGGGGATACGCTTATCACAATGCCTTTCTGGTCTGTGCTGAAGCAGGGCATTCTGGCAGCCAAGTGGCTTGACCTTTATTAGTGAGCCTGGTTACCCCCTCTCGGAACCACAGACTTAGAAATCGCCAGCTCATATACAGTGCATAAAATATATTTATATATATACCCTTATACACCATTTTAATAAAAAATATCACAAAATTCTTCTAAGTCCCTCGGGAAGAGTGAAAGACGCGCACGTTCATTTTCAGAGCCCCAAGACCTTCCTATAAGAAGTTAGCTAAAAAGTAGCTTCGAAAAACGCTTACGTTAAGTTTCAGAGTTGCTTCTAATGTACCAAAGCTGGACTTAGACATAATTTCACTCTCACAACATTATGGCTGGTTGGAGACAGTCCGAACCACAAGTACCGGGTCCATGGTTCTGGCCGTATACTGGGGGGACGGGGACGACTCCCATTAACCCCTGACTATACCGGGGATACGCTTATCACAATGCCTTTCTGGTCTGTGCTGAAGCAGGGCATTCTGGCAGCCAAGTGGCTTGACCTTTATTAGTGAGCCTGGTTACCCCCTCTCGGAACCACAGACTTAGAAATCGCCAGCTCATATACAGTGCATAAAATATATTTATATATATACCCTTATACACCATTTTAATAAAAAATATCACAAAATTCTTTTAAGTCTCTCGGGAAGAGTGAAATACGCGCACGTTCATTTTCAGAGCTCCTAGACCTTCCTATAAGAAGTTAGCTAAAAAGTAGCTTCGAAAAACGCTTAGGTTAAGTTTCAGAGTTGCTTCTAATGTACCAAAGCTGGACTTAGACATAATTTCACTCTCACAACATTATGGCTGGTTGGAGAGGGTCCGAACCACAAGTACTGGGTCCATGGTTCTGGCCGTATACTGGGGGGACGGGGACGACTCCCATTAACCCCTGACTATACCGGGGATACGCTTATCACAATGCCTTTCTGGTCTGTGCTGAAGCAGGGCATTCTGGCAGCCAAGTGGCTTGACCTTTATTAGTGAGCCTGGTTACCCCCTCTCGGAACCACAGACTTAGAAATCGCCAGCTCATATACAGTGCATAAAATATATTTATATATATACCCTTATACACCATTTTAATAAAAAATATCACAAAATTCTTTTAAGTCTCTCGGGAAGAGTGAAATACGCGCACGTTCATTTTCAGAGCTCCTAGACCTTCCTATAAGAAGTTAGCTAAAAAGTAGCTTCGAAAAACGCTTAGGTTAAGTTTCAGAGTTGCTTCTAATGTACCAAAGCTGGACTTAGACATAATTTCACTCTCACAACATTATGGCTGGTTGGAGAGGGTCCGAACCACAAGTACTGGGTCCATGGTTCTGGCCGTATATTGGGGGGACGGGGACGACTCCCATTAACCCCTGACTATACCGGGGATACGCTTATCACAATGCCTTTCTGGTCTGTGCTGAAGCAGGGCATTCTGGCAGCCAAGTAGCTTGACCTTTATTAGTGAGCCTGGTTACCCCCTCTCGGAACCACAGACTTAGAAATCGCCAGCTCATATACAGTGCATAAAATATATTTATATATATACCCTTATACACCATTTTAATAAAAAATATCACAAAATTCTTCTAAGTCCCTCGGGAAGAGTGAAAGACGCGCACGTTCATTTTCAGAGCTCCTAGACCTTCCTATAAGAAGTTAGCTAAAAAGTAGCTTCGAAAAACGCTTAGGTTAAGTTTCAGAGTTGCTTCTAATGTACCAAAGCTGGACTTAGACATAATTTCACTCTCACAACATTATGGCTGGTTGGAGACAGTCCGAACCACAAGTACCGGGTCCATGGTTCTGGCCGTATACTGGGGGGACGGGGACGACTCCCATTAACCCCTGACTATACCGGGGATACGCTTATCACAATGCCTTTCTGGTCTGTGCTGAAGCAGGGCATTCTGGCAGCCAAGTGGCTTGACCTTTATTAGTGAGCCTGGTTACCCCCTCTCGGAACCACAGACTTAGAAATCGCCAGCTCATATACAGTGCATAAAATATATTTATATATATACCCTTATACACCATTTTAATAAAAAATATCACAAAATTCTTCTAAGTCCCTCGGGAAGAGTGAAAGACGCGCACGTTCATTTTCAGAGCTCCTAGACCTTCCTATAAGAAGTTAGCCAAAAAGTAGCTTCGAAAAACGCTTAGGTTAAGTTTCAGAGTTGCTTCTAATGTACCAAAGCTGGACTTAGACATAATTTCACTCTCACAACATTATGGCTGGTTGGAGACAGTCCGAACCACAAGTACCGGGTCCATGGTTCTGGCCGTATACTGGGGGGACGGGGACGACTCCCATTAACCCCTGACTATACCGGGGATACGCTTATCACAATGCCTTTCTGGTCTGTGCTGAAGCAGGGCATTCTGGCAGCCAAGTGGCTTGACCTTTATTAGTGAGCCTGGTTACCCCCTCTCGGAACCACAGACTTAGAAATCGCCAGCTCATATACAGTGCATAAAATATATTTATATATATACCCTTATACACCATTTTAATAAAAAATATCACAAAATTCTTCTAAGTCCCTCGGGAAGAGTGAAAGACGCGCACGTTCATTTTCAGAGCCCCAAGACCTTCCTATAAGAAGTTAGCTAAAAAGTAGCTTCGAAAAACGCTTACGTTAAGTTTCAGAGTTGCTTCTAATGTACCAAAGCTGGACTTAGACATAATTTCACTCTCACAACATTATGGCTGGTTGGAGACAGTCCGAACCACAAGTACCGGGTCCATGGTTCTGGCCGTATACTGGGGGGACGGGGACGACTCCCATTAACCCCTGACTATACCGGGGATACGCTTATCACAATGCCTTTCTGGTCTGTGCTGAAGCAGGGCATTCTGGCAGCCAAGTGGCTTGACCTTTATTAGTGAGCCTGGTTACCCCCTCTCGGAACCACAGACTTAGAAATCGCCAGCTCATATACAGTGCATAAAATATATTTATATATATACCCTTATACACCATTTTAATAAAAAATATCACAAAATTCTTTTAAGTCTCTCGGGAAGAGTGAAATACGCGCACGTTCATTTTCAGAGCTCCTAGACCTTCCTATAAGAAGTTAGCTAAAAAGTAGCTTCGAAAAACGCTTAGGTTAAGTTTCAGAGTTGCTTCTAATGTACCAAAGCTGGACTTAGACATAATTTCACTCTCACAACATTATGGCTGGTTGGAGAGGGTCCGAACCACAAGTACTGGGTCCATGGTTCTGGCCGTATACTGGGGGGACGGGGACGACTCCCATTAACCCCTGACTATACCGGGGATACGCTTATCACAATGCCTTTCTGGTCTGTGCTGAAGCAGGGCATTCTGGCAGCCAAGTGGCTTGACCTTTATTAGTGAGCCTGGTTACCCCCTCTCGGAACCACAGACTTAGAAATCGCCAGCTCATATACAGTGCATAAAATATATTTATATATATACCCTTATACACCATTTTAATAAAAAATATCACAAAATTCTTTTAAGTCTCTCGGGAAGAGTGAAATACGCGCACGTTCATTTTCAGAGCTCCTAGACCTTCCTATAAGAAGTTAGCTAAAAAGTAGCTTCGAAAAACGCTTAGGTTAAGTTTCAGAGTTGCTTCTAATGTACCAAAGCTGGACTTAGACATAATTTCACTCTCACAACATTATGGCTGGTTGGAGAGGGTCCGAACCACAAGTACTGGGTCCATGGTTCTGGCCGTATATTGGGGGGACGGGGACGACTCCCATTAACCCCTGACTATACCGGGGATACGCTTATCACAATGCCTTTCTGGTCTGTGCTGAAGCAGGGCATTCTGGCAGCCAAGTAGCTTGACCTTTATTAGTGAGCCTGGTTACCCCCTCTCGGAACCACAGACTTAGAAATCGCCAGCTCATATACAGTGCATAAAATATATTTATATATATACCCTTATACACCATTTTAATAAAAAATATCACAAAATTCTTCTAAGTCCCTCGGGAAGAGTGAAAGACGCGCACGTTCATTTTCAGAGCTCCTAGACCTTCCTATAAGAAGTTAGCTAAAAAGTAGCTTCGAAAAACGCTTAGGTTAAGTTTCAGAGTTGCTTCTAATGTACCAAAGCTGGACTTAGACATAATTTCACTCTCACAACATTATGGCTGGTTGGAGACAGTCCGAACCACAAGTACCGGGTCCATGGTTCTGGCCGTATACTGGGGGGACGGGGACGACTCCCATTAACCCCTGACTATACCGGGGATACGCTTATCACAATGCCTTTCTGGTCTGTGCTGAAGCAGGGCATTCTGGCAGCCAAGTGGCTTGACCTTTATTAGTGAGCCTGGTTACCCCCTCTCGGAACCACAGACTTAGAAATCGCCAGCTCATATACAGTGCATAAAATATATTTATATATATACCCTTATACACCATTTTAATAAAAAATATCACAAAATTCTTTTAAGTCTCTCGGGAAGAGTGAAAGACGCGCACGTTCATTTTCAGAGCTCCTAGACCTTCCTATAAGAAGTTAGCTAAAAAGTAGCTTCGAAAAACGCTTAGGTTAAGTTTCAGAGTTGCTTCTAATGTACCAAAGCTGGACTTAGACATAATTTCACTCTCACAACATTATGGCTGGTTGGAGAGGGTCCGAACCACAAGTACTGGGTCCATGGTTCTGGCCGTATACTGGGGGGACGGGGACGACTCCCATTAACCCCTGACTATACCGGGGATACGCTTATCACAATGCCTTTCTGGTCTGTGCTGAAGCAGGGCATTCTGGCAGCCAAGTGGCTTGACCTTTATTAGTGAGCCTGGTTACCCCCTCTCGGAACCACAGACTTAGAAATCGCCAGCTCATATACAGTGCATAAAATATATTTATATATATACCCTTATACACCATTTTAATAAAAAATATCACAAAATTCTTCTAAGTCCCTCGGGAAGAGTGAAAGACGCGCACGTTCATTTTCAGAGCTCCTAGACCTTCCTATAAGAAGTTAGCTAAAAAGTAGCTTCGAAAAACGCTTAGGTTAAGTTTCAGAGTTGCTTCTAATGTACCAAAGCTGGACTTAGACATAATTTCACTCTCACAACATTATGGCTGGTTGGAGAGGGTCCGAACCACAAGTACCGGGTCCATGGTTCTGGCAGTATACTGGGGGGACGGGGACGACTCCCATTAACCCCTGACTATACCGGGGATACGCTTATCACAATGCCTTTCTGGTCTGTGCTGAAGCAGGGCATTCTGGCAGCCAAGTGGCTTGACCTTTATTAGTGAGCCTGGTTACCCCCTCTCGGAACCACAGACTTAGAAATCGCCAGCTCATATACAGTGCATAAAATATATTTATATATATACCCTTATACACCATTTTAATAAAAAATATCACAAAATTCTTTTAAGTCTCTCGGGAAGAGTGAAAGACGCGCACGTTCATTTTCAGAGCTCCTAGACCTTCCTATAAGAAGTTAGCTAAAAAGTAGCTTCGATAAACGCTTAGGTTAAGTTTCAGAGTTGCTTCTAATGTACCAAAGCTGGACTTAGACATAATTTCACTCTCACAACATTATGGCTGGTTGGAGAGGGTCCGAACCACAAGTACTGGGTCCATGGTTCTGGCCGTATACTGGGGGGACGGGGACGACTCCCATTAACCCCTGACTATACCGGGGATACGCTTATCACAATGCCTTTCTGGTCTGTGCTGAAGCAGGGCATTCTGGCAGCCAAGTGGCTTGACCTTTATTAGTGAGCCTGGTTACCCCCTCTCGGAACCACAGACTTAGAAATCGCCAGCTCATATACAGTGCATAAAATATATTTATATATATACCCTTATACACCATTTTAATAAAAAATATCACAAAATTCTTTTAAGTCTCTCGGGAAGAGTGAAATACGCGCACGTTCATTTTCAGAGCTCCTAGACCTTCCTATAAGAAGTTAGCTAAAAAGTAGCTTCGAAAAACGCTTAGGTTAAGTTTCAGAGTTGCTTCTAATGTACCAAAGCTGGACTTAGACATAATTTCACTCTCACAACATTATGGCTGGTTGGAGAGGGTCCGAACCACAAGTACTGGGTCCATGGTTCTGGCCGTATATTGGGGGGACGGGGACGACTCCCATTAACCCCTGACTATACCGGGGATACGCTTATCACAATGCCTTTCTGGTCTGTGCTGAAGCAGGGCATTCTGGCAGCCAAGTAGCTTGACCTTTATTAGTGAGCCTGGTTACCCCCTCTCGGAACCACAGACTTAGAAATCGCCAGCTCATATACAGTGCATAAAATATATTTATATATATACCCTTATACACCATTTTAATAAAAAATATCACAAAATTCTTCTAAGTCCCTCGGGAAGAGTGAAAGACGCGCACGTTCATTTTCAGAGCTCCTAGACCTTCCTATAAGAAGTTAGCTAAAAAGTAGCTTCGAAAAACGCTTAGGTTAAGATTCAGAGTTGCTTCTAATGTACCAAAGCTGGACTTAGACATAATTTCACTCTCACAACATTATGGCTGGTTGGAGACAGTCCGAACCACAAGTACCGGGTCCATGGTTCTGGCCGTATACTGGGGGGACGGGGACGACTCCCATTAACCCCTGACTATACCGGGGATACGCTTATCACAATGCCTTTCTGGTCTGTGCTGAAGCAGGGCATTCTGGCAGCCAAGTGGCTTGACCTTTATTAGTGAGCCTGGTTACCCCCTCTCGGAACCACAGACTTAGAAATCGCCAGCTCATATACAGTGCATAAAATATATTTATATATAAACCCTTATACACCATTTTAATAAAAAATATCACAAAATTCTTCTAAGTCCCTCGGGAAGAGAGAAAGACGCGCACGTTCATTTTCAGAGCTCCAAGACCTTCCTATAAGAAGTTAGCTAAAAAGTAGCTTCGAAAAACGCTTAGGTTAAGTTTCAGAGTTGCTTCTAATGTACCAAAGCTGGACTTAGACATAATTTCACTCTCACAACATTATGGCTGGTTGGAGAGGGTCCGAACCACAAGTACCGGGTCCATGGTTCTGGCAGTATACTGGGGGGACGGGGACGACTCCCATTAACCCCTGACTATACCGGGGATACGCTTATCACAATGCCTTTCTGGTCTGTGCTGAAGCAGGGCATTCTGGCAGCCAAGTGGCTTGACCTTTATTAGTGAGCCTGGTTACCCCCTCTCGGAACCACAGACTTAGAAATCGCCAGCTCATATACAGTGCATAAAATATATTTATATATATACCCTTATACACCATTTTAATAAAAAATATCACAACATTCTTCTAAGTCCCTCGGGAAGAGTGAAAGACGCGCACGTTCATTTTCAGAGCTCCTAGACCTTCCTATAAGAAGTTAGCTAAAAAGTAGCTTCGAAAAACGCTTAGGTTAAGTTTCAGAGTTGCTTCTAATGTACCAAAGCTGGACTTAGACATAATTTCACTCTCACAACATTATGGCTGGTTGGAGAGGGTCCGAACCACAAGTACCGGGTCCATGGTTCTGGCAGTATACTGGGGGGACGGGGACGACTCCCATTAACCCTTGACTATACCGGGGATACGCTTATCACAATGCCTTTCTGGTCTGTGCTGAAGCAGGGCATTCTGGCAGCCAAGTGTCTTGACCTTTATTAGTGAGCCTGGTTACCCCCTCTCGGAACCACAGACTTAGAAATCGCCAGCTCATATACAGTGCATAAAATATATTTATATATATACCCTTATACACCATTTTAATAAAAAATATCACAAAATTCTTTTAAGTCTCTCGGGAAGAGTGAAAGACGCGCACGTTCATTTTCAGAGCTCCTAGACCTTCCTATAAGAAGTTAGCTAAAAAGTAGCTTCGAAAAACGCTTAGGTTAAGTTTCAGAGTTGCTTCTAATGTACCAAAGCTGGACTTAGACATAATTTCACTCTCACAACATTATGGCTGGTTGGAGAGGGTCCGAACCACAAGTACTGGGTCCATGGTTCTGGCCGTATACTGGGGGGACGGGGACGACTCCCATTAACCCCTGACTATACCGGGGATACGCTTATCACAATGCCTTTCTGGTCTGTGCTGAAGCAGGGCATTCTGGCAGCCAAGTGGCTTGACCTTTATTAGTGAGCCTGGTTACCCCCTCTCGGAACCACAGACTTAGAAATCGCCAGCTCATATACAGTGCATAAAATATATTTATATATATACCCTTATACACCATTTTAATAAAAAATATCACAAAATTCTTCTAAGTCCCTCGGGAAGAGTGAAAGACGCGCACGTTCATTTTCAGAGCTCCTAGACCTTCCTATAAGAAGTTAGCTAAAAAGTAGCTTCGAAAAACGCTTAGGTTAAGTTTCAGAGTTGCTTCTAATGTACCAAAGCTGGACTTAGACATAATTTCACTCTCACAACATTATGGCTGGTTGGAGAGGGTCCGAACCACAAGTACCGGGTCCATGGTTCTGGCAGTATACTGGGGGGACGGGGACGACTCCCATTAACCCCTGACTATACCGGGGATACGCTTATCACAATGCCTTTCTGGTCTGTGCTGAAGCAGGGCATTCTGGCAGCCAAGTGGCTTGACCTTTATTAGTGAGCCTGGTTACCCCCTCTCGGAACCACAGACTTAGAAATCGCCAGCTCATATACAGTGCATAAAATATATTTATATATATATACCCTTATACACCATTTTAATAAAAAATATCACAAAATTCTTTTAAGTCTCTCGGGAAGAGTGAAAGACGCGCACGTTCATTTTCAGAGCTCCTAGACCTTCCTATAAGAAGTTAGCTAAAAAGTAGCTTCGATAAACGCTTAGGTTAAGTTTCAGAGTTGCTTCTAATGTACCAAAGCTGGACTTAGACATAATTTCACTCTCACAACATTATGGCTGGTTGGAGACAGTCCGAACCACAAGTACCGGGTCCATGGTTCTGGCCGTATACTGGGGGGACGGGGACGACTCCCATTAACCCCTGACTATACCGGGGATACGCTTATCACAATGCCTTTCTGGTCTGTGCTGAAGCAGGGCATTCTGGCAGCCAAGTGGCTTGACCTTTATTAGTGAGCCTGGTTACCCCCTCTCGGAACCACAGACTTAGAAATCGCCAGCTCATATACAGTGCATAAAATATATTTATATATAAACCCTTATACACCATTTTAATAAAAAATATCACAAAATTCTTCTAAGTCCCTCGGGAAGAGAGAAAGACGCGCACGTTCATTTTCAGAGCTCCAAGACCTTCCTATAAGAAGTTAGCTAAAAAGTAGCTTCGAAAAACGCTTAGGTTAAGTTTCAGAGTTGCTTCTAATGTACCAAAGCTGGACTTAGACATAATTTCACTCTCACAACATTATGGCTGGTTGGAGAGGGTCCGAACCACAAGTACTGGGTCCATGGTTCTGGCCGTATACTGGGGGGACGGGGACGACTCCCATTAACCCCTGACTATACCGGGGATACGCTTATCACAATGCCTTTCTGGTCTGTGCTGAAGCAGGGCATTCTGGCAGCCAAGTGGCTTGACCTTTATTAGTGAGCCTGGTTACCCCCTCTCGGAACCACAGACTTAGAAATCGCCAGCTCATATACAGTGCATAAAATATATTTATATATATACCCTTATACACCATTTTAATAAAAAATATCACAAAATTCTTTTAAGTCTCTCGGGAAGAGTGAAAGACGCGCACGTTCATTTTCAGAGCTCCTAGACCTTCCTATAAGAAGTTAGCTAAAAAGTAGCTTCGATAAACGCTTAGGTTAAGTTTCAGAGTTGCTTCTAATGTACCAAAGCTGGACTTAGACATAATTTCACTCTCACAACATTATGGCTGGTTGGAGAGGGTCCGAACCACAAGTACTGGGTCCATGGTTCTGGCCGTATACTGGGGGGACGGGGACGACTCCCATTAACCCCTGACTATACCGGGGATACGCTTATCACAATGCCTTTCTGGTCTGTGCTGAAGCAGGGCATTCTGGCAGCCAAGTGGCTTGACCTTTATTAGTGAGCCTGGTTACCCCCTCTCGGAACCACAGACTTAGAAATCGCCAGCTCATATACAGTGCATAAAATATATTTATATATATACCCTTATACACCATTTTAATAAAAAATATCACAAAATTCTTTTAAGTCTCTCGGGAAGAGTGAAATACGCGCACGTTCATTTTCAGAGCTCCTAGACCTTCCTATAAGAAGTTAGCTAAAAAGTAGCTTCGAAAAACGCTTAGGTTAAGTTTCAGAGTTGCTTCTAATGTACCAAAGCTGGACTTAGACATAATTTCACTCTCACAACATTATGGCTGGTTGGAGAGGGTCCGAACCACAAGTACTGGGTCCATGGTTCTGGCCGTATATTGGGGGGACGGGGACGACTCCCATTAACCCCTGACTATACCGGGGATACGCTTATCACAATGCCTTTCTGGTCTGTGCTGAAGCAGGGCATTCTGGCAGCCAAGTAGCTTGACCTTTATTAGTGAGCCTGGTTACCCCCTCTCGGAACCACAGACTTAGAAATCGCCAGCTCATATACAGTGCATAAAATATATTTATATATATACCCTTATACACCATTTTAATAAAAAATATCACAAAATTCTTCTAAGTCCCTCGGGAAGAGTGAAAGACGCGCACGTTCATTTTCAGAGCTCCTAGACCTTCCTATAAGAAGTTAGCTAAAAAGTAGCTTCGAAAAACGCTTAGGTTAAGATTCAGAGTTGCTTCTAATGTACCAAAGCTGGACTTAGACATAATTTCACTCTCACAACATTATGGCTGGTTGGAGACAGTCCGAACCACAAGTACCGGGTCCATGGTTCTGGCCGTATACTGGGGGGACGGGGACGACTCCCATTAACCCCTGACTATACCGGGGATACGCTTATCACAATGCCTTTCTGGTCTGTGCTGAAGCAGGGCATTCTGGCAGCCAAGTGGCTTGACCTTTATTAGTGAGCCTGGTTACCCCCTCTCGGAACCACAGACTTAGAAATCGCCAGCTCATATACAGTGCATAAAATATATTTATATATAAACCCTTATACACCATTTTAATAAAAAATATCACAAAATTCTTCTAAGTCCCTCGGGAAGAGAGAAAGACGCGCACGTTCATTTTCAGAGCTCCAAGACCTTCCTATAAGAAGTTAGCTAAAAAGTAGCTTCGAAAAACGCTTAGGTTAAGTTTCAGAGTTGCTTCTAATGTACCAAAGCTGGACTTAGACATAATTTCACTCTCACAACATTATGGCTGGTTGGAGAGGGTCCGAACCACAAGTACCGGGTCCATGGTTCTGGCAGTATACTGGGGGGACGGGGACGACTCCCATTAACCCCTGACTATACCGGGGATACGCTTATCACAATGCCTTTCTGGTCTGTGCTGAAGCAGGGCATTCTGGCAGCCAAGTGGCTTGACCTTTATTAGTGAGCCTGGTTACCCCCTCTCGGAACCACAGACTTAGAAATCGCCAGCTCATATACAGTGCATAAAATATATTTATATATATACCCTTATACACCATTTTAATAAAAAATATCACAAAATTCTTCTAAGTCCCTCGGGAAGAGTGAAAGACGCGCACGTTCATTTTCAGAGCTCCTAGACCTTCCTATAAGAAGTTAGCTAAAAAGTAGCTTCGAAAAACGCTTAGGTTAAGTTTCAGAGTTGCTTCTAATGTACCAAAGCTGGACTTAGACATAATTTCACTCTCACAACATTATGGCTGGTTGGAGAGGGTCCGAACCACAAGTACCGGGTCCATGGTTCTGGCAGTATACTGGGGGGACGGGGACGACTCCCATTAACCCTTGACTATACCGGGGATACGCTTATCACAATGCCTTTCTGGTCTGTGCTGAAGCAGGGCATTCTGGCAGCCAAGTGTCTTGACCTTTATTAGTGAGCCTGGTTACCCCCTCTCGGAACCACAGACTTAGAAATCGCCAGCTCATATACAGTGCATAAAATATATTTATATATATACCCTTATACACCATTTTAATAAAAAATATCACAAAATTCTTTTAAGTCTCTCGGGAAGAGTGAAAGACGCGCACGTTCATTTTCAGAGCTCCTAGACCTTCCTATAAGAAGTTAGCTAAAAAGTAGCTTCGAAAAACGCTTAGGTTAAGTTTCAGAGTTGCTTCTAATGTACCAAAGCTGGACTTAGACATAATTTCACTCTCACAACATTATGGCTGGTTGGAGAGGGTCCGAACCACAAGTACTGGGTCCATGGTTCTGGCCGTATACTGGGGGGACGGGGACGACTCCCATTAACCCCTGACTATACCGGGGATACGCTTATCACAATGCCTTTCTGGTCTGTGCTGAAGCAGGGCATTCTGGCAGCCAAGTGGCTTGACCTTTATTAGTGAGCCTGGTTACCCCCTCTCGGAACCACAGACTTAGAAATCGCCAGCTCATATACAGTGCATAAAATATATTTATATATATACCCTTATACACCATTTTAATAAAAAATATCACAAAATTCTTCTAAGTCCCTCGGGAAGAGTGAAAGACGCGCACGTTCATTTTCAGAGCTCCTAGACCTTCCTATAAGAAGTTAGCTAAAAAGTAGCTTCGAAAAACGCTTAGGTTAAGTTTCAGAGTTGCTTCTAATGTACCAAAGCTGGACTTAGACATAATTTCACTCTCACAACATTATGGCTGGTTGGAGAGGGTCCGAACCACAAGTACCGGGTCCATGGTTCTGGCAGTATACTGGGGGGACGGGGACGACTCCCATTAACCCCTGACTATACCGGGGATACGCTTATCACAATGCCTTTCTGGTCTGTGCTGAAGCAGGGCATTCTGGCAGCCAAGTGGCTTGACCTTTATTAGTGAGCCTGGTTACCCCCTCTCGGAACCACAGACTTAGAAATCGCCAGCTCATATACAGTGCATAAAATATATTTATATATATACCCTTATACACCATTTTAATAAAAAATATCACAAAATTCTTCTAAGTCCCTCGGGAAGAGTGAAAGACGCGCACGTTCATTTTCAGAGCTCCTAGACCTTCCTATAAGAAGTTAGCTAAAAAGTAGCTTCGAAAAACGCTTAGGTTAAGTTTCAGAGTTGCTTCTAATGTACCAAAGCTGGACTTAGACATAATTTCACTCTCACAACATTATGGCTGGTTGGAGAGGGTCCGAACCACAAGTACCGGGTCCATGGTTCTGGCAGTATACTGGGGGGACGGGGACGACTCCCATTAACCCTTGACTATACCGGGGATACGCTTATCACAATGCCTTTCTGGTCTGTGCTGAAGCAGGGCATTCTGGCAGCCAAGTGTCTTGACCTTTATTAGTGAGCCTGGTTACCCCCTCTCGGAACCACAGACTTAGAAATCGCCAGCTCATATACAGTGCATAAAATATATTTATATATATACCCTTATACACCATTTTAATAAAAAATATCACAAAATTCTTTTAAGTCTCTCGGGAAGAGTGAAAGACGCGCACGTTCATTTTCAGAGCTCCTAGACCTTCCTATAAGAAGTTAGCTAAAAAGTAGCTTCGAAAAACGCTTAGGTTAAGTTTCAGAGTTGCTTCTAATGTACCAAAGCTGGACTTAGACATAATTTCACTCTCACAACATTATGGCTGGTTGGAGAGGGTCCGAACCACAAGTACTGGGTCCATGGTTCTGGCCGTATACTGGGGGGACGGGGACGACTCCCATTAACCCCTGACTATACCGGGGATACGCTTATCACAATGCCTTTCTGGTCTGTGCTGAAGCAGGGCATTCTGGCAGCCAAGTGGCTTGACCTTTATTAGTGAGCCTGGTTACCCCCTCTCGGAACCACAGACTTAGAAATCGCCAGCTCATATACAGTGCATAAAATATATTTATATATATACCCTTATACACCATTTTAATAAAAAATATCACAAAATTCTTCTAAGTCCCTCGGGAAGAGTGAAAGACGCGCACGTTCATTTTCAGAGCTCCTAGACCTTCCTATAAGAAGTTAGCTAAAAAGTAGCTTCGAAAAACGCTTAGGTTAAGTTTCAGAGTTGCTTCTAATGTACCAAAGCTGGACTTAGACATAATTTCACTCTCACAACATTATGGCTGGTTGGAGAGGGTCCGAACCACAAGTACCGGGTCCATGGTTCTGGCAGTATACTGGGGGGACGGGGACGACTCCCATTAACCCCTGACTATACCGGGGATACGCTTATCACAATGCCTTTCTGGTCTGTGCTGAAGCAGGGCATTCTGGCAGCCAAGTGGCTTGACCTTTATTAGTGAGCCTGGTTACCCCCTCTCGGAACCACAGACTTAGAAATCGCCAGCTCATATACAGTGCATAAAATATATTTATATATATACCCTTATACACCATTTTAATAAAAAATATCACAAAATTCTTTTAAGTCTCTCGGGAAGAGTGAAAGAAGCGCACGTTCATTTTCAGAGCTCCTAGACCTTCCTATAAGAAGTTAGCTAAAAAGTAGCTTCGATAAACGCTTAGGTTAAGTTTCAGAGTTGCTTCTAATGTACCAAAGCTGGACTTAGACATAATTTCACTCTCACAACATTATGGCTGGTTGGAGACAGTCCGAACCACAAGTACCGGGTCCATGGTTCTGGCCGTATACTGGGGGGACGGGGACGACTCCCATTAACCCCTGACTATACCGGGGATACGCTTATCACAATGCCTTTCTGGTCTGTGCTGAAGCAGGGCATTCTGGCAGCCAAGTGGCTTGACCTTTATTAGTGAGCCTGGTTACCCCCTCTCGGAACCACAGACTTAGAAATCGCCAGCTCATATACAGTGCATAAAATATATTTATATATAAACCCTTATACACCATTTTAATAAAAAATATCACAAAATTCTTCTAAGTCCCTCGGGAAGAGAGAAAGACGCGCACGTTCATTTTCAGAGCTCCAAGACCTTCCTATAAGAAGTTAGCTAAAAAGTAGCTTCGAAAAACGCTTAGGTTAAGTTTCAGAGTTGCTTCTAATGTACCAAAGCTGGACTTAGACATAATTTCACTCTCACAACATTATGGCTGGTTGGAGAGGGTCCGAACCACAAGTACCGGGTCCATGGTTCTGGCAGTATACTGGGGGGACGGGGACGACTCCCATTAACCCCTGACTATACCGGGGATACGCTTATCACAATGCCTTTCTGGTCTGTGCTGAAGCAGGGCATTCTGGCAGCCAAGTGGCTTGACCTTTATTAGTGAGCCTGGTTACCCCCTCTCGGAACCACAGACTTAGAAATCGCCAGCTCATATACAGTGCATAAAATATATTTATATATATACCCTTATACACCATTTTAATAAAAAATATCACAAAATTCTTCTAAGTCCCTCGGGAAGAGTGAAAGACGCGCACGTTCATTTTCAGAGCTCCTAGACCTTCCTATAAGAAGTTAGCTAAAAAGTAGCTTCGAAAAACGCTTAGGTTAAGTTTCAGAGTTGCTTCTAATGTACCAAAGCTGGACTTAGACATAATTTCACTCTCACAACATTATGGCTGGTTGGAGAGGGTCCGAACCACAAGTACCGGGTCCATGGTTCTGGCAGTATACTGGGGGGACGGGGACGACTCCCATTAACCCTTGACTATACCGGGGATACGCTTATCACAATGCCTTTCTGGTCTGTGCTGAAGCAGGGCATTCTGGCAGCCAAGTGTCTTGACCTTTATTAGTGAGCCTGGTTACCCCCTCTCGGAACCACAGACTTAGAAATCGCCAGCTCATATACAGTGCATAAAATATATTTATATATATACCCTTATACACCATTTTAATAAAAAATATCACAAAATTCTTTTAAGTCTCTCGGGAAGAGTGAAAGACGCGCACGTTCATTTTCAGAGCTCCTAGACCTTCCTATAAGAAGTTAGCTAAAAAGTAGCTTCGAAAAACGCTTAGGTTAAGTTTCAGAGTTGCTTCTAATGTACCAAAGCTGGACTTAGACATAATTTCACTCTCACAACATTATGGCTGGTTGGAGAGGGTCCGAACCACAAGTACTGGGTCCATGGTTCTGGCCGTATACTGGGGGGACGGGGACGACTCCCATTAACCCCTGACTATACCGGGGATACGCTTATCACAATGCCTTTCTGGTCTGTGCTGAAGCAGGGCATTCTGGCAGCCAAGTGGCTTGACCTTTATTAGTGAGCCTGGTTACCCCCTCTCGGAACCACAGACTTAGAAATCGCCAGCTCATATACAGTGCATAAAATATATTTATATATATACCCTTATACACCATTTTAATAAAAAATATCACAAAATTCTTTTAAGTCTCTAGGGAAGAGAGAAAGACGCGCACGTTCATTTTCAGAGCTCCTAGACCTTCCTATAAGAAGTTAGCTAAAAAGTAGCTTCGAAAAACGCTTAGGTTAAGTTTCAGAGTTGCTTCTAATGTACCAAAGCTGGACTTAGACATAATTTCACTCTCACAACATTATGGCTGGTTGGAGACAGTCCGAACCACAAGTACCGGGTCCATGGTTCTGGCCGTATACTGGGGGGACGGGGACGACTCCCATTAACCCCTGACTATACCGGGGATACGCTTATCACAATGCCTTTCTGGTCTGTGCTGAAGCAGGGCATTCTGGCAGCCAAGTGGCTTGACCTTTATTAGTGAGCCTGGTTACCCCCTCTCGGAACCACAGACTTAGAAATCGCCAGCTCATATACAGTGCATAAAATATATTTATATATAAACCCTTATACACCATTTTAATAAAAAATATCACAAAATTCTTCTAAGTCCCTCGGGAAGAGAGAAAGACGCGCACGTTCATTTTCAGAGCTCCAAGACCTTCCTATAAGAAGTTAGCTAAAAAGTAGCTTCGAAAAACGCTTAGGTTAAGTTTCAGAGTTGCTTCTAATGTACCAAAGCTGGACTTAGACATAATTTCACTCTCACAACATTATGGCTGGTTGGAGAGGGTCCGAACCACAAGTACTGGGTCCATGGTTCTGGCCGTATACTGGGGGGACGGGGACGACTCCCATTAACCCCTGACTATACCGGGGATACGCTTATCACAATGCCTTTCTGGTCTGTGCTGAAGCAGGGCATTCTGGCAGCCAAGTGGCTTGACCTTTATTAGTGAGCCTGGTTACCCCCTCTCGGAACCACAGACTTAGAAATCGCCAGCTCATATACAGTGCATAAAATATATTTATATATATACCCTTATACACCATTTTAATAAAAAATATCACAAAATTCTTTTAAGTCTCTCGGGAAGAGTGAAAGACGCGCACGTTCATTTTCAGAGCTCCTAGACCTTCCTATAAGAAGTTAGCTAAAAAGTAGCTTCGATAAACGCTTAGGTTAAGTTTCAGAGTTGCTTCTAATGTACCAAAGCTGGACTTAGACATAATTTCACTCTCACAACATTATGGCTGGTTGGAGAGGGTCCGAACCACAAGTACTGGGTCCATGGTTCTGGCCGTATACTGGGGGGACGGGGACGACTCCCATTAACCCCTGACTATACCGGGGATACGCTTATCACAATGCCTTTCTGGTCTGTGCTGAAGCAGGGCATTCTGGCAGCCAAGTGGCTTGACCTTTATTAGTGAGCCTGGTTACCCCCTCTCGGAACCACAGACTTAGAAATCGCCAGCTCATATACAGTGCATAAAATATATTTATATATATACCCTTATACACCATTTTAATAAAAAATATCACAAAATTCTTTTAAGTCTCTCGGGAAGAGTGAAATACGCGCACGTTCATTTTCAGAGCTCCTAGACCTTCCTATAAGAAGTTAGCTAAAAAGTAGCTTCGAAAAACGCTTAGGTTAAGTTTCAGAGTTGCTTCTAATGTACCAAAGCTGGACTTAGACATAATTTCACTCTCACAACATTATGGCTGGTTGGAGAGGGTCCGAACCACAAGTACTGGGTCCATGGTTCTGGCCGTATATTGGGGGGACGGGGACGACTCCCATTAACTCCTGACTATACCGGGGATACGCTTATCACAATGCCTTTCTGGTCTGTGCTGAAGCAGGGCATTCTGGCAGCCAAGTAGCTTGACCTTTATTAGTGAGCCTGGTTACCCCCTCTCGGAACCACAGACTTAGAAATCGCCAGCTCATATACAGTGCATAAAATATATTTATATATATACCCTTATACACCATTTTAATAAAAAATATCACAAAATTCTTCTAAGTCCCTCGGGAAGAGTGAAAGACGCGCACGTTCATTTTCAGAGCTCCTAGACCTTCCTATAAGAAGTTAGCTAAAAAGTAGCTTCGAAAAACGCTTAGGTTAAGATTCAGAGTTGCTTCTAATGTACCAAAGCTGGACTTAGACATAATTTCACTCTCACAACATTATGGCTGGTTGGAGACAGTCCGAACCACAAGTACCGGGTCCATGGTTCTGGCCGTATACTGGGGGGACGGGGACGACTCCCATTAACCCCTGACTATACCGGGGATACGCTTATCACAATGCCTTTCTGGTCTGTGCTGAAGCAGGGCATTCTGGCAGCCAAGTGGCTTGACCTTTATTAGTGAGCCTGGTTACCCCCTCTCGGAACCACAGACTTAGAAATCGCCAGCTCATATACAGTGCATAAAATATATTTATATATAAACCCTTATACACCATTTTAATAAAAAATATCACAAAATTCTTCTAAGTCCCTCGGGAAGAGAGAAAGACGCGCACGTTCATTTTCAGAGCTCCAAGACCTTCCTATAAGAAGTTAGCTAAAAAGTAGCTTCGAAAAACGCTTAGGTTAAGTTTCAGAGTTGCTTCTAATGTACCAAAGCTGGACTTAGACATAATTTCACTCTCACAACATTATGGCTGGTTGGAGAGGGTCCGAACCACAAGTACCGGGTCCATGGTTCTGGCAGTATACTGGGGGGACGGGGACGACTCCCATTAACCCCTGACTATACCGGGGATACGCTTATCACAATGCCTTTCTGGTCTGTGCTGAAGCAGGGCATTCTGGCAGCCAAGTGGCTTGACCTTTATTAGTGAGCCTGGTTACCCCCTCTCGGAACCACAGACTTAGAAATCGCCAGCTCATATACAGTGCATAAAATATATTTATATATATACCCTTATACACCATTTTAATAAAAAATATCACAAAATTCTTCTAAGTCCCTCGGGAAGAGTGAAAGACGCGCACGTTCATTTTCAGAGCTCCTAGACCTTCCTATAAGAAGTTAGCTAAAAAGTAGCTTCGAAAAACGCTTAGGTTAAGTTTCAGAGTTGCTTCTAATGTACCAAAGCTGGACTTAGACATAATTTCACTCTCACAACATTATGGCTGGTTGGAGAGGGTCCGAACCACAAGTACCGGGTCCATGGTTCTGGCAGTATACTGGGGGGACGGGGACGACTCCCATTAACCCTTGACTATACCGGGGATACGCTTATCACAATGCCTTTCTGGTCTGTGCTGAAGCAGGGCATTCTGGCAGCCAAGTGTCTTGACCTTTATTAGTGAGCCTGGTTACCCCCTCTCGGAACCACAGACTTAGAAATCGCCAGCTCATATACAGTGCATAAAATATATTTATATATATACCCTTATACACCATTTTAATAAAAAATATCACAAAATTCTTTTAAGTCTCTCGGGAAGAGTGAAAGACGCGCACGTTCATTTTCAGAGCTCCTAGACCTTCCTATAAGAAGTTAGCTAAAAAGTAGCTTCGAAAAACGCTTAGGTTAAGTTTCAGAGTTGCTTCTAATGTACCAAAGCTGGACTTAGACATAATTTCACTCTCACAACATTATGGCTGGTTGGAGAGGGTCCGAACCACAAGTACTGGGTCCATGGTTCTGGCCGTATACTGGGGGGACGGGGACGACTCCCATTAACCCCTGACTATACCGGGGATACGCTTATCACAATGCCTTTCTGGTCTGTGCTGAAGCAGGGCATTCTGGCAGCCAAGTGGCTTGACCTTTATTAGTGAGCCTGGTTACCCCCTCTCGGAACCACAGACTTAGAAATCGCCAGCTCATATACAGTGCATAAAATATATTTATATATATACCCTTATACACCATTTTAATAAAAAATATCACAAAATTCTTCTAAGTCCCTCGGGAAGAGTGAAAGACGCGCACGTTCATTTTCAGAGCTCCTAGACCTTCCTATAAGAAGTTAGCTAAAAAGTAGCTTCGAAAAACGCTTAGGTTAAGTTTCAGAGTTGCTTCTAATGTACCAAAGCTGGACTTAGACATAATTTCACTCTCACAACATTATGGCTGGTTGGAGAGGGTCCGAACCACAAGTACCGGGTCCATGGTTCTGGCAGTATACTGGGGGGACGGGGACGACTCCCATTAACCCCTGACTATACCGGGGATACGCTTATCACAATGCCTTTCTGGTCTGTGCTGAAGCAGGGCATTCTGGCAGCCAAGTGGCTTGACCTTTATTAGTGAGCCTGGTTACCCCCTCTCGGAACCACAGACTTAGAAATCGCCAGCTCATATACAGTGCATAAAATATATTTATATATATACCCTTATACACCATTTTAATAAAAAATATCACAAAATTCTTCTAAGTCCCTCGGGAAGAGTGAAAGACGCGCACGTTCATTTTCAGAGCTCCTAGACCTTCCTATAAGAAGTTAGCTAAAAAGTAGCTTCGAAAAACGCTTAGGTTAAGTTTCAGAGTTGCTTCTAATGTACCAAAGCTGGACTTAGACATAATTTCACTCTCACAACATTATGGCTGGTTGGAGAGGGTCCGAACCACAAGTACCGGGTCCATGGTTCTGGCAGTATACTGGGGGGACGGGGACGACTCCCATTAACCCTTGACTATACCGGGGATACGCTTATCACAATGCCTTTCTGGTCTGTGCTGAAGCAGGGCATTCTGGCAGCCAAGTGTCTTGACCTTTATTAGTGAGCCTGGTTACCCCCTCTCGGAACCACAGACTTAGAAATCGCCAGCTCATATACAGTGCATAAAATATATTTATATATATACCCTTATACACCATTTTAATAAAAAATATCACAAAATTCTTTTAAGTCTCTCGGGAAGAGTGAAAGACGCGCACGTTCATTTTCAGAGCTCCTAGACCTTCCTATAAGAAGTTAGCTAAAAAGTAGCTTCGAAAAACGCTTAGGTTAAGTTTCAGAGTTGCTTCTAATGTACCAAAGCTGGACTTAGACATAATTTCACTCTCACAACATTATGGCTGGTTGGAGAGGGTCCGAACCACAAGTACTGGGTCCATGGTTCTGGCCGTATACTGGGGGGACGGGGACGACTCCCATTAACCCCTGACTATACCGGGGATACGCTTATCACAATGCCTTTCTGGTCTGTGCTGAAGCAGGGCATTCTGGCAGCCAAGTGGCTTGACCTTTATTAGTGAGCCTGGTTACCCCCTCTCGGAACCACAGACTTAGAAATCGCCAGCTCATATACAGTGCATAAAATATATTTATATATATACCCTTATACACCATTTTAATAAAAAATATCACAAAATTCTTCTAAGTCCCTCGGGAAGAGTGAAAGACGCGTACGTTCATTTTCAGAGCTCCTAGACCTTCCTATAAGAAGTTAGCTAAAAAGTAGCTTCGAAAAACGCTTAGGTTAAGTTTCAGAGTTGCTTCTAATGTACCAAAGCTGGACTTAGACATAATTTCACTCTCACAACATTATGGCTGGTTGGAGAGGGTCCGAACCACAAGTACCGGGTCCATGGTTCTGGCAGTATACTGGGGGGACGGGGACGACTCCCATTAACCCCTGACTATACCGGGGATACGCTTATCACAATGCCTTTCTGGTCTGTGCTGAAGCAGGGCATTCTGGCAGCCAAGTGGCTTGACCTTTATTAGTGAGCCTGGTTACCCCCTCTCGGAACCACAGACTTAGAAATCGCCAGCTCATATACAGTGCATAAAATATATTTATATATATACCCTTATACACCATTTTAATAAAAAATATCACAAAATTCTTTTAAGTCTCTCGGGAAGAGTGAAAGAAGCGCACGTTCATTTTCAGAGCTCCTAGACCTTCCTATAAGAAGTTAGCTAAAAAGTAGCTTCGATAAACGCTTAGGTTAAGTTTCAGAGTTGCTTCTAATGTACCAAAGCTGGACTTAGACATAATTTCACTCTCACAACATTATGGCTGGTTGGAGACAGTCCGAACCACAAGTACCGGGTCCATGGTTCTGGCCGTATACTGGGGGGACGGGGACGACTCCCATTAACCCCTGACTATACCGGGGATACGCTTATCACAATGCCTTTCTGGTCTGTGCTGAAGCAGGGCATTCTGGCAGCCAAGTGGCTTGACCTTTATTAGTGAGCCTGGTTACCCCCTCTCGGAACCACAGACTTAGAAATCGCCAGCTCATATACAGTGCATAAAATATATTTATATATATACCCTTATACACCATTTTAATAAAAAATATCACAAAATTCTTCTAAGTCCCTCGGGAAGAGTGAAAGACGCGCACGTTCATTTTCAGAGCTCCTAGACCTTCCTATAAGAAGTTAGCTAAAAAGTAGCTTCGAAAAACGCTTAGGTTAAGTTTCAGAGTTGCTTCTAATGTACCAAAGCTGGACTTAGACATAATTTCACTCTCACAACATTATGGCTGGTTGGAGAGGGTCCGAACCACAAGTACCGGGTCCATGGTTCTGGCAGTATACTGGGGGGACGGGGACGACTCCCATTAACCCTTGACTATACCGGGGATACGCTTATCACAATGCCTTTCTGGTCTGTGCTGAAGCAGGGCATTCTGGCAGCCAAGTGTCTTGACCTTTATTAGTGAGCCTGGTTACCCCCTCTCGGAACCACAGACTTAGAAATCGCCAGCTCATATACAGTGCATAAAATATATTTATATATATACCCTTATACACCATTTTAATAAAAAATATCACAAAATTCTTTTAAGTCTCTCGGGAAGAGTGAAAGACGCGCACGTTCATTTTCAGAGCTCCTAGACCTTCCTATAAGAAGTTAGCTAAAAAGTAGCTTCGAAAAACGCTTAGGTTAAGTTTCAGAGTTGCTTCTAATGTACCAAAGCTGGACTTAGACATAATTTCACTCTCACAACATTATGGCTGGTTGGAGAGGGTCCGAACCACAAGTACTGGGTCCATGGTTCTGGCCGTATACTGGGGGGACGGGGACGACTCCCATTAACCCCTGACTATACCGGGGATACGCTTATCACAATGCCTTTCTGGTCTGTGCTGAAGCAGGGCATTCTGGCAGCCAAGTGGCTTGACCTTTATTAGTGAGCCTGGTTACCCCCTCTCGGAACCACAGACTTAGAAATCGCCAGCTCATATACAGTGCATAAAATATATTTATATATATACCCTTATACACCATTTTAATAAAAAATATCACAAAATTCTTTTAAGTCTCTAGGGAAGAGAGAAAGACGCGCACGTTCATTTTCAGAGCTCCTAGACCTTCCTATAAGAAGTTAGCTAAAAAGTAGCTTCGAAAAACGCTTAGGTTAAGTTTCAGAGTTGCTTCTAATGTACCAAAGCTGGACTTAGACATAATTTCACTCTCACAACATTATGGCTGGTTGGAGACAGTCCGAACCACAAGTACCGGGTCCATGGTTCTGGCCGTATACTGGGGGGACGGGGACGACTCCCATTAACCCCTGACTATACCGGGGATACGCTTATCACAATGCCTTTCTGGTCTGTGCTGAAGCAGGGCATTCTGGCAGCCAAGTGGCTTGACCTTTATTAGTGAGCCTGGTTACCCCCTCTCGGAACCACAGACTTAGAAATCGCCAGCTCATATACAGTGCATAAAATATATTTATATATAAACCCTTATACACCATTTTAATAAAAAATATCACAAAATTCTTCTAAGTCCCTCGGGAAGAGAGAAAGACGCGCACGTTCATTTTCAGAGCTCCAAGACCTTCCTATAAGAAGTTAGCTAAAAAGTAGCTTCGAAAAACGCTTAGGTTAAGTTTCAGAGTTGCTTCTAATGTACCAAAGCTGGACTTAGACATAATTTCACTCTCACAACATTATGGCTGGTTGGAGAGGGTCCGAACCACAAGTACTGGGTCCATGGTTCTGGCCGTATACTGGGGGGACGGGGACGACTCCCATTAACCCCTGACTATACCGGGGATACGCTTATCACAATGCCTTTCTGGTCTGTGCTGAAGCAGGGCATTCTGGCAGCCAAGTGGCTTGACCTTTATTAGTGAGCCTGGTTACCCCCTCTCGGAACCACAGACTTAGAAATCGCCAGCTCATATACAGTGCATAAAATATATTTATATATATACCCTTATACACCATTTTAATAAAAAATATCACAAAATTCTTTTAAGTCTCTCGGGAAGAGTGAAAGACGCGCACGTTCATTTTCAGAGCTCCTAGACCTTCCTATAAGAAGTTAGCTAAAAAGTAGCTTCGATAAACGCTTAGGTTAAGTTTCAGAGTTGCTTCTAATGTACCAAAGCTGGACTTAGACATAATTTCACTCTCACAACATTATGGCTGGTTGGAGAGGGTCCGAACCACAAGTACTGGGTCCATGGTTCTGGCCGTATACTGGGGGGACGGGGACGACTCCCATTAACCCCTGACTATACCGGGGATACGCTTATCACAATGCCTTTCTGGTCTGTGCTGAAGCAGGGCATTCTGGCAGCCAAGTGTCTTGACCTTTATTAGTGAGCCTGGTTACCCCCTCTCGGAACCACAGACTTAGAAATCGCCAGCTCATATACAGTGCATAAAATATATTTATATATATACCCTTATACACCATTTTAATAAAAAATATCACAAAATTCTTTTAAGTCTCTCGGGAAGAGTGAAAGACGCGCACGTTCATTTTCAGAGCTCCTAGACCTTCCTATAAGAAGTTAGCTAAAAAGTAGCTTCGAAAAACGCTTAGGTTAAGTTTCAGAGTTGCTTCTAATGTACCAAAGCTGGACTTAGACATAATTTCACTCTCACAACATTATGGCTGGTTGGAGAGGGTCCGAACCACAAGTACTGGGTCCATGGTTCTGGCCGTATACTGGGGGGACGGGGACGACTCCCATTAACCCCTGACTATACCGGGGATACGCTTATCACAATGCCTTTCTGGTCTGTGCTGAAGCAGGGCATTCTGGCAGCCAAGTGGCTTGACCTTTATTAGTGAGCCTGGTTACCCCCTCTCGGAACCACAGACTTAGAAATCGCCAGCTCATATACAGTGCATAAAATATATTTATATATATACCCTTATACACCATTTTAATAAAAAATATCACAAAATTCTTCTAAGTCCCTCGGGAAGAGTGAAAGACGCGCACGTTCATTTTCAGAGCTCCTAGACCTTCCTATAAGAAGTTAGCTAAAAAGTAGCTTCGAAAAACGCTTAGGTTAAGTTTCAGAGTTGCTTCTAATGTACCAAAGCTGGACTTAGACATAATTTCACTCTCACAACATTATGGCTGGTTGGAGACAGTCCGAACCACAAGTACCGGGTCCATGGTTCTGGCCGTATACTGGGGGGACGGGGACGACTCCCATTAACCCCTGACTATACCGGGGATACGCTTATCACAATGCCTTTCTGGTCTGTGCTGAAGCAGGGCATTCTGGCAGCCAAGTGGCTTGACCTTTATTAGTGAGCCTGGTTACCCCCTCTCGGAACCACAGACTTAGAAATCGCCAGCTCATATACAGTGCATAAAATATATTTATATATATACCCTTATACACCATTTTAATAAAAAATATCACAAAATTCTTTTAAGTCTCTCGGGAAGAGTGAAAGACGCGCACGTTCATTTTCAGAGCTCCTAGACCTTCCTATAAGAAGTTAGCTAAAAAGTAGCTTCGAAAAACGCTTAGGTTAAGTTTCAGAGTTGCTTCTAATGTACCAAAGCTGGACTTAGACATAATTTCACTCTCACAACATTATGGCTGGTTGGAGAGGGTCCGAACCACAAGTACTGGGTCCATGGTTCTGGCCGTATACTGGGGGGACGGGGACGACTCCCATTAACCCCTGACTATACCGGGGATACGCTTATCACAATGCCTTTCTGGTCTGTGCTGAAGCAGGGCATTCTGGCAGCCAAGTGGCTTGACCTTTATTAGTGAGCCTGGTTACCCCCTCTCGGAACCACAGACTTAGAAATCGCCAGCTCATATACAGTGCATAAAATATATTTATATATATACCCTTATACACCATTTTAATAAAAAATATCACAAAATTCTTCTAAGTCCCTCGGGAAGAGTGAAAGACGCGCACGTTCATTTTCAGAGCTCCTAGACCTTCCTATAAGAAGTTAGCTAAAAAGTAGCTTCGAAAAACGCTTAGGTTAAGTTTCAGAGTTGCTTCTAATGTACCAAAGCTGGACTTAGACATAATTTCACTCTCACAACATTATGGCTGGTTGGAGAGGGTCCGAACCACAAGTACCGGGTCCATGGTTCTGGCAGTATACTGGGGGGACGGGGACGACTCCCATTAACCCCTGACTATACCGGGGATACGCTTATCACAATGCCTTTCTGGTCTGTGCTGAAGCAGGGCATTCTGGCAGCCAAGTGGCTTGACCTTTATTAGTGAGCCTGGTTACCCCCTCTCGGAACCACAGACTTAGAAATCGCCAGCTCATATACAGTGCATAAAATATATTTATATATATACCCTTATACACCATTTTAATAAAAAATATCACAAAATTCTTTTAAGTCTCTCGGGAAGAGTGAAAGACGCGCACGTTCATTTTCAGAGCTCCTAGACCTTCCTATAAGAAGTTAGCTAAAAAGTAGCTTCGATAAACGCTTAGGTTAAGTTTCAGAGTTGCTTCTAATGTACCAAAGCTGGACTTAGACATAATTTCACTCTCACAACATTATGGCTGGTTGGAGAGGGTCCGAACCACAAGTACTGGGTCCATGGTTCTGGCCGTATACTGGGGGGACGGGGACGACTCCCATTAACCCCTGACTATACCGGGGATACGCTTATCACAATGCCTTTCTGGTCTGTGCTGAAGCAGGGCATTCTGGCAGCCAAGTGGCTTGACCTTTATTAGTGAGCCTGGTTACCCCCTCTCGGAACCACAGACTTAGAAATCGCCAGCTCATATACAGTGCATAAAATATATTTATATATATACCCTTATACACCATTTTAATAAAAAATATCACAAAATTCTTTTAAGTCTCTCGGGAAGAGTGAAATACGCGCACGTTCATTTTCAGAGCTCCTAGACCTTCCTATAAGAAGTTAGCTAAAAAGTAGCTTCGAAAAACGCTTAGGTTAAGTTTCAGAGTTGCTTCTAATGTACCAAAGCTGGACTTAGACATAATTTCACTCTCACAACATTATGGCTGGTTGGAGAGGGTCCGAACCACAAGTACTGGGTCCATGGTTCTGGCCGTATATTGGGGGGACGGGGACGACTCCCATTAACCCCTGACTATACCGGGGATACGCTTATCACAATGCCTTTCTGGTCTGTGCTGAAGCAGGGCATTCTGGCAGCCAAGTAGCTTGACCTTTATTAGTGAGCCTGGTTACCCCCTCTCGGAACCACAGACTTAGAAATCGCCAGCTCATATACAGTGCATAAAATATATTTATATATATACCCTTATACACCATTTTAATAAAAAATATCACAAAATTCTTTTAAGTCTCTCGGGAAGAGTGAAAGACGCGCACGTTCATTTTCAGAGCTCCTAGACCTTCCTATAAGAAGTTAGCTAAAAAGTAGCTTCGATAAACGCTTAGGTTAAGTTTCAGAGTTGCTTCTAATGTACCAAAGCTGGACTTAGACATAATTTCACTCTCACAACATTATGGCTGGTTGGAGAGGGTCCGAACCACAAGTACTGGGTCCATGGTTCTGGCCGTATACTGGGGGGACGGGGACGACTCCCATTAACCCCTGACTATACCGGGGATACGCTTATCACAATGCCTTTCTGGTCTGTGCTGAAGCAGGGCATTCTGGCAGCCAAGTGGCTTGACCTTTATTAGTGAGCCTGGTTACCCCCTCTCGGAACCACAGACTTAGAAATCGCCAGCTCATATACAGTGCATAAAATATATTTATATATATACCCTTATACACCATTTTAATAAAAAATATCACAAAATTCTTTTAAGTCTCTCGGGAAGAGTGAAATACGCGCACGTTCATTTTCAGAGCTCCTAGACCTTCCTATAAGAAGTTAGCTAAAAAGTAGCTTCGAAAAACGCTTAGGTTAAGTTTCAGAGTTGCTTCTAATGTACCAAAGCTGGACTTAGACATAATTTCACTCTCACAACATTATGGCTGGTTGGAGAGGGTCCGAACCACAAGTACTGGGTCCATGGTTCTGGCCGTATATTGGGGGGACGGGGACGACTCCCATTAACCCCTGACTATACCGGGGATACGCTTATCACAATGCCTTTCTGGTCTGTGCTGAAGCAGGGCATTCTGGCAGCCAAGTAGCTTGACCTTTATTAGTGAGCCTGGTTACCCCCTCTCGGAACCACAGACTTAGAAATCGCCAGCTCATATACAGTGCATAAAATATATTTATATATATACCCTTATACACCATTTTAATAAAAAATATCACAAAATTCTTCTAAGTCCCTCGGGAAGAGAGAAAGACGCGCACGTTCATTTTCAGAGCTCCAAGACCTTCCTATAAGAAGTTAGCTAAAAAGTAGCTTCGAAAAACGCTTAGGTTAAGTTTCAGAGTTGCTTCTAATGTACCAAAGCTGGACTTAGACATAATTTCACTCTCACAACATTATGGCTGGTTGGAGAGGGTCCGAACCACAAGTACCGGGTCCATGGTTCTGGCAGTATACTGGGGGGACGGGGACGACTCCCATTAACCCCTGACTATACCGGGGATACGCTTATCACAATGCCTTTCTGGTCTGTGCTGAAGCAGGGCATTCTGGCAGCCAAGTGGCTTGACCTTTATTAGTGAGCCTGGTTACCCCCTCTCGGAACCACAGACTTAGAAATCGCCAGCTCATATACAGTGCATAAAATATATTTATATATATACCCTTATACACCATTTTAATAAAAAATATCACAAAATTCTTCTAAGTCCCTCGGGAAGAGTGAAAGACGCGCACGTTCATTTTCAGAGCTCCTAGACCTTCCTATAAGAAGTTAGCTAAAAAGTAGCTTCGAAAAACGCTTAGGTTAAGTTTCAGAGTTGCTTCTAATGTACCAAAGCTGGACTTAGACATAATTTCACTCTCACAACATTATGGCTGGTTGGAGAGGGTCCGAACCACAAGTACTGGGTCCATGGTTCTGGCCGTATACTGGGGGGACGGGGACGACTCCCATTAACCCCTGACTATACCGGGGATACGCTTATCACAATGCCTTTCTGGTCTGTGCTGAAGCAGGGCATTCTGGCAGCCAAGTGGCTTGACCTTTATTAGTGAGCCTGGTTACCCCCTCTCGGAACCACAGACTTAGAAATCGCCAGCTCATATACAGTGCATAAAATATATTTATATATATACCCTTATACACCATTTTAATAAAAAATATCACAAAATTCTTCTAAGTCCCTCGGGAAGAGTGAAAGACGCGCACGTTCATTTTCAGAGCTCCTAGACCTTCCTATAAGAAGTTAGCTAAAAAGTAGCTTCGAAAAACGCTTTGGTTAAGTTTCAGAGTTGCTTCTAATGTACCAAAGCTGGACTTAGACATAATTTCACTCTCACAACATTATGGCTGGTTGGAGAGGGTCCGAACCACAAGTACCGGGTCCATGGTTCTGGCAGTATACTGGGGGGACGGGGACGACTCCCATTAACCCCTGACTATACCGGGGATACGCTTATCACAATGCCTTTCTGGTCTGTGCTGAAGCAGGGCATTCTGGCAGCCAAGTGGCTTGACCTTTATTAGTGAGCCTGGTTACCCCCTCTCGGAACCACAGACTTAGAAATCGCCAGCTCATATACAGTGCATAAAATATATTTATATATATACCCTTATACACCATTTTAATAAAAAATATCACAAAATTCTTTTAAGTCTCTCGGGAAGAGTGAAAGACGCGCACGTTCATTTTCAGAGCTCCTAGACCTTCCTATAAGAAGTTAGCTAAAAAGTAGCTTCGATAAACGCTTAGGTTAAGTTTCAGAGTTGCTTCTAATGTACCAAAGCTGGACTTAGACATAATTTCACTCTCACAACATTATGGCTGGTTGGAGACAGTCCGAACCACAAGTACCGGGTCCATGGTTCTGGCCGTATACTGGGGGGACGGGGACGACTCCCATTAACCCCTGACTATACCGGGGATACGCTTATCACAATGCCTTTCTGGTCTGTGCTGAAGCAGGGCATTCTGGCAGCCAAGTGGCTTGACCTTTATTAGTGAGCCTGGTTACCCCCTCTCGGAACCACAGACTTAGAAATCGCCAGCTCATATACAGTGCATAAAATATATTTATATATATACCCTTATACACCATTTTAATAAAAAATATCACAAAATTCTTCTAAGTCCCTCGGGAAGAGAGAAAGACGCGCACGTTCATTTTCAGAGCTCCAAGACCTTCCTATAAGAAGTTAGCTAAAAAGTAGCTTCGAAAAACGCTTAGGTTAAGTTTCAGAGTTGCTTCTAATGTTCCAAAGCTGGACTTAGACATAATTTCACTCTCACAACATTATGGCTGGTTGGAGAGGGTCCGAACCACAAGTACCGGGTCCATGGTTCTGGCAGTATACTGGGGGGACGGGGACGACTCCCATTAACCCCTGACTATACCGGGGATACGCTTATCACAATGCCTTTCTGGTCTGTGCTGAAGCAGGGCATTCTGGCAGCCAAGTGGCTTGACCTTTATTAGTGAGCCTGGTTACCCCCTCTCGGAACCACAGACTTAGAAATCGCCAGCTCATATACAGTGCATAAAATATATTTATATATATACCCTTATACACCATTTTAATAAAAAATATCACAAAATTCTTTTAAGTCTCTCGGGAAGAGTGAAAGACGCGCACGTTCATTTTCAGAGCTCCTAGACCTTCCTATAAGAAGTTAGCTAAAAAGTAGCTTCGAAAAACGCTTAGGTTAAGTTTCAGAGTTGCTTCTAATGTACCAAAGCTGGACTTAGACATAATTTCACTCACAACATTATGGCTGGTTGGAGACAGTCCGAACCACAAGTACCGGGTCCATGGTTCTGGCCGTATACTGGGGGGACGGGGACGACTCCCATTAACCCCTGACTATACCGGGGATACGCTTATCACAATGCCTTTCTGGTCTGTGCTGAAGCAGGGCATTCTGGCAGACAAGTGGCTTGACCTTTATTAGTGAGCCTGGTTACCCCCTCTCGGAACCACAGACTTAGAAATCGCCAGCTCATATACAGTGCATAAAATATATTTATATATATACCCTTATACACCATTTTAATAAAAAATATCACAAAATTCTTTTAAGTCTCTCGGGAAGAGTGAAAGACGCGCACGTTCATTTTCAGAGCTCCTAGACCTTCCTATAAGAAGTTAGCTAAAAAGTAGCTTCGAAAAACGCTTAGGTTAAGTTTCAGAGTTGCTTCTAATGTACCAAAGCTGGACTTAGACATAATTTCACTCTCACAACATTATGGCTGGTTGGAGAGGGTCCGAACCACAAGTACTGGGTCCATGGTTCTGGCCGTATACTGGGGGGACGGGGACGACTCCCATTAACCCCTGACTATACCGGGGATACGCTTATCACAATGCCTTTCTGGTCTGTGCTGAAGCAGGGCATTCTGGCAGCCAAGTGGCTTGACCTTTATTAGTGAGCCTGGTTACCCCCTCTCGGAACCACAGACTTAGAAATCGCCAGCTCATATACAGTGCATAAAATATATTTATATATATACCCTTATACACCATTTTAATAAAAAATATCACAAAATTCTTCTAAGTCCCTCGGGAAGAGTGAAAGACGCGCACGTTCATTTTCAGAGCTCCTAGACCTTCCTATAAGAAGTTAGCTAAAAAGTAGCTTCGAAAAACGCTTAGGTTAAGTTTCAGAGTTGCTTCTAATGTACCAAAGCTGGACTTAGACATAATTTCACTCTCACAACATTATGGCTGGTTGGAGAGGGTCCGAACCACAAGTACCGGGTCCATGGTTCTGGCAGTATACTGGGGGGACGGGGACGACTCCCATTAACCCCTGACTATACCGGGGATACGCTTATCACAATGCCTTTCTGGTCTGTGCTGAAGCAGGGCATTCTGGCAGCCAAGTGGCTTGACCTTTATTAGTGAGCCTGGTTACCCCCTCTCGGAACCACAGACTTAGAAATCGCCAGCTCATATACAGTGCATAAAATATATTTATATATATACCCTTATACACCATTTTAATAAAAAATATCACAAAATTCTTTTAAGTCTCTCGGGAAGAGTGAAAGACGCGCACGTTCATTTTCAGAGCTCCTAGACCTTCCTATAAGAAGTTAGCTAAAAAGTAGCTTCGATAAACGCTTAGGTTAAGTTTCAGAGTTGCTTCTAATGTACCAAAGCTGGACTTAGACATAATTTCACTCTCACAACATTATGGCTGGTTGGAGAGGGTCCGAACCACAAGTACTGGGTCCATGGTTCTGGCCGTATATTGGGGGGACGGGGACGACTCCCATTAACCCCTGACTATACCGGGGATACGCTTATCACAATGCCTTTCTGGTCTGTGCTGAAGCAGGGCATTCTGGCAGCCAAGTAGCTTGACCTTTATTAGTGAGCCTGGTTACCCCCTCTCGGAACCACAGACTTAGAAATCGCCAGCTCATATACAGTGCATAAAATATATTTATATATATACCCTTATACACCATTTTAATAAAAAATATCACAAAATTCTTCTAAGTCCCTCGGGAAGAGTGAAAGACGCGCACGTTCATTTTCAGAGCTCCTAGACCTTCCTATAAGAAGTTAGCTAAAAAGTAGCTTCGAAAAACGCTTAGGTTAAGTTTCAGAGTTGCTTCTAATGTACCAAAGCTGGACTTAGACATAATTTCACTCTCACAACATTATGGCTGGTTGGAGAGGGTCCGAACCACAAGTACTGGGTCCATGGTTCTGGCCGTATATTGGGGGGACGGGGACGACTCCCATTAACCCCTGACTATACCGGGGATACGCTTATCACAATGCCTTTCTGGTCTGTGCTGAAGCAGGGCATTCTGGCAGCCAAGTGGCTTGACCTTTATTAGTGAGCCTGGTTACCCCCTCTCGGAACCACAGACTTAGAAATCGCCAGCTCATATACAGTGCATAAAATATATTTATATATATACCCTTATACACCATTTTAATAAAAAATATCACAAAATTCTTTTAAGTCTCTCGGGAAGAGTGAAAGACGCGCACGTTCATTTTCAGAGCTCCTAGACCTTCCTATAAGAAGTTAGCTAAAAAGTAGCTTCGATAAACGCTTAGGTTAAGTTTCAGAGTTGCTTCTAATGTACCAAAGCTGGACTTAGACATAATTTCACTCTCACAACATTATGGCTGGTTGGAGAGGGTCCGAACCACAAGTACTGGGTCCATGGTTCTGGCCGTATACTGGGGGGACGGGGACGACTCCCATTAACCCCTGACTATACCGGGGATACGCTTATCACAATGCCTTTCTGGTCTGTGCTGAAGCAGGGCATTCTGGCAGCCAAGTGGCTTGACCTTTATTAGTGAGCCTGGTTACCCCCTCTCGGAACCACAGACTTAGAAATCGCCAGCTCATATACAGTGCATAAAATATATTTATATATATACCCTTATACACCATTTTAATAAAAAATATCACAAAATTCTTTTAAGTCTCTCGGGAAGAGTGAAATACGCGCACGTTCATTTTCAGAGCTCCTAGACCTTCCTATAAGAAGTTAGCTAAAAAGTAGCTTCGAAAAACGCTTAGGTTAAGTTTCAGAGTTGCTTCTAATGTACCAAAGCTGGACTTAGACATAATTTCACTCTCACAACATTATGGCTGGTTGGAGAGGGTCCGAACCACAAGTACTGGGTCCATGGTTCTGGCCGTATATTGGGGGGACGGGGACGACTCCCATTAACCCCTGACTATACCGGGGATACGCTTATCACAATGCCTTTCTGGTCTGTGCTGAAGCAGGGCATTCTGGCAGCCAAGTAGCTTGACCTTTATTAGTGAGCCTGGTTACCCCCTCTCGGAACCACAGACTTAGAAATCGCCAGCTCATATACAGTGCATAAAATATATTTATATATATACCCTTATACACCATTTTAATAAAAAATATCACAAAATTCTTCTATGTCCCTCGGGAAGAGTGAAAGACGCGCACGTTCATTTTCAGAGCTCCTAGACCTTCCTATAAGAAGTTAGCTAAAAAGTAGCTTCGAAAAACGCTTAGGTTAAGATTCAGAGTTGCTTCTAATGTACCAAAGCTGGACTTAGACATAATTTCACTCTCACAACATTATGGCTGGTTGGAGAGGGTCCGAACCACAAGTACTGGGTCCATGGTTCTGGCCGTATACTGGGGGGACGGGGACGACTCCCATTAACCCCTGACTATACCGGGGATACGCTTATCACAATGCCTTTCTGGTCTGTGCTGAAGCAGGGCATTCTGGCAGCCAAGTGGCTTGACCTTTATTAGTGAGCCTGGTTACCCCCTCTCGGAACCACAGACTTAGAAATCGCCAGCTCATATACAGTGCATAAAATATATTTATATATATACCCTTATACACCATTTTAATAAAAAATATCACAAAATTCTTTTAAGTCTCTCGGGAAGAGTGAAATACGCGCACGTTCATTTTCAGAGCTCCTAGACCTTCCTATAAGAAGTTAGCTAAAAAGTAGCTTCGAAAAACGCTTAGGTTAAGTTTCAGAGTTGCTTCTAATGTACCAAAGCTGGACTTAGACATAATTTCACTCTCACAACATTATGGCTGGTTGGAGAGGGTCCGAACCACAAGTACTGGGTCCATGGTTCTGGCCGTATATTGGGGGGACGGGGACGACTCCCATTAACCCCTGACTATACCGGGGATACGCTTATCACAATGCCTTTCTGGTCTGTGCTGAAGCAGGGCATTCTGGCAGCCAAGTAGCTTGACCTTTATTAGTGAGCCTGGTTACCCCCTCTCGGAACCACAGACTTAGAAATCGCCAGCTCATATACAGTGCATAAAATATATTTATATATATACCCTTATACACCATTTTAATAAAAAATATCACAAAATTCTTTTAAGTCTCTCGGGAAGAGTGAAAGACGCGCACGTTCATTTTCAGAGCTCCTAGACCTTCCTATAAGAAGTTAGCTAAAAAGTAGCTTCGAAAAACGCTTAGGTTAAGTTTCAGAGTTGCTTCTAATGTACCAAAGCTGGACTTAGACATAATTTCACTCTCACAACATTATGGCTGGTTGGAGAGGGTCCGAACCACAAGTACTGGGTCCATGGTTCTGGCCGTATATTGGGGGGACGGGGACGACTCCCATTAACCCCTGACTATACCGGGGATACGCTTATCACAATGCCTTTCTGGTCTGTGCTGAAGCAGGGCATTCTGGCAGCCAAGTAGCTTGACCTTTATTAGTGAGCCTGGTTACCCCCTCTCGGAACCACAGACTTAGAAATCGCCAGCTCATATACAGTGCATAAAATATATTTATATATATACCCTTATACACCATTTTAATAAAAAATATCACAAAATTCTTCTAAGTCCCTCGGGAAGAGTGAAAGACGCGCACGTTCATTTTCAGAGCTCCTAGACCTTCCTATAAGAAGTTAGCTAAAAAGTAGCTTCGAAAAACGCTTAGGTTAAGATTCAGAGTTGCTTCTAATGTACCAAAGCTGGACTTAGACATAATTTCACTCTCACAACATTATGGCTGGTTGGAGACAGTCCGAACCACAAGTACCGGGTCCATGGTTCTGGCCGTATACTGGGGGGACGGGGACGACTCCCATTAACCCCTGACTATACCGGGGATACGCTTATCACAATGCCTTTCTGGTCTGTGCTGAAGCAGGGCATTCTGGCAGCCAAGTGGCTTGACCTTTATTAGTGAGCCTGGTTACCCCCTCTCGGAACCACAGACTTAGAAATCGCCAGCTCATATACAGTGCATAAAATATATTTATATATAAACCCTTATACACCATTTTAATAAAAAATATCACAAAATTCTTCTAAGTCCCTCGGGAAGAGAGAAAGACGCGCACGTTCATTTTCAGAGCTCCAAGACCTTCCTATAAGAAGTTAGCTAAAAAGTAGCTTCGAAAAACGCTTAGGTTAAGTTTCAGAGTTGCTTCTAATGTACCAAAGCTGGACTTAGACATAATTTCACTCTCACAACATTATGGCTGGTTGGAGAGGGTCCGAACCACAAGTACCGGGTCCATGGTTCTGGCAGTATACTGGGGGGACGGGGACGACTCCCATTAACCCCTGACTATACCGGGGATACGCTTATCACAATGCCTTTCTGGTCTGTGCTGAAGCAGGGCATTCTGGCAGCCAAGTGGCTTGACCTTTATTAGTGAGCCTGGTTACCCCCTCTCGGAACCACAGACTTAGAAATCGCCAGCTCATATACAGTGCATAAAATATATTTATATATATACCCTTATACACCATTTTAATAAAAAATATCACAAAATTCTTCTAAGTCCCTCGGGAAGAGTGAAAGACGCGCACGTTCATTTTCAGAGCTCCTAGACCTTCCTATAAGAAGTTAGCTAAAAAGTAGCTTCGAAAAACGCTTAGGTTAAGTTTCAGAGTTGCTTCTAATGTACCAAAGCTGGACTTAGACATAATTTCACTCTCACAACATTATGGCTGGTTGGAGAGGGTCCGAACCACAAGTACCGGGTCCATGGTTCTGGCAGTATACTGGGGGGACGGGGACGACTCCCATTAACCCTTGACTATACCGGGGATACGCTTATCACAATGCCTTTCTGGTCTGTGCTGAAGCAGGGCATTCTGGCAGCCAAGTGTCTTGACCTTTATTAGTGAGCCTGGTTACCCCCTCTCGGAACCACAGACTTAGAAATCGCCAGCTCATATACAGTGCATAAAATATATTTATATATATACCCTTATACACCATTTTAATAAAAAATATCACAAAATTCTTTTAAGTCTCTCGGGAAGAGTGAAAGACGCGCACGTTCATTTTCAGAGCTCCTAGACCTTCCTATAAGAAGTTAGCTAAAAAGTAGCTTCGAAAAACGCTTAGGTTAAGTTTCAGAGTTGCTTCTAATGTACCAAAGCTGGACTTAGACATAATTTCACTCTCACAACATTATGGCTGGTTGGAGAGGGTCCGAACCACAAGTACTGGGTCCATGGTTCTGGCCGTATACTGGGGGGACGGGGACGACTCCCATTAACCCCTGACTATACCGGGGATACGCTTATCACAATGCCTTTCTGGTCTGTGCTGAAGCAGGGCATTCTGGCAGCCAAGTGGCTTGACCTTTATTAGTGAGCCTGGTTACCCCCTCTCGGAACCACAGACTTAGAAATCGCCAGCTCATATACAGTGCATAAAATATATTTATATATATACCCTTATACACCATTTTAATAAAAAATATCACAAAATTCTTCTAAGTCCCTCGGGAAGAGTGAAAGACGCGCACGTTCATTTTCAGAGCTCCTAGACCTTCCTATAAGAAGTTAGCTAAAAAGTAGCTTCGAAAAACGCTTAGGTTAAGTTTCAGAGTTGCTTCTAATGTACCAAAGCTGGACTTAGACATAATTTCACTCTCACAACATTATGGCTGGTTGGAGAGGGTCCGAACCACAAGTACCGGGTCCATGGTTCTGGCAGTATACTGGGGGGACGGGGACGACTCCCATTAACCCCTGACTATACCGGGGATACGCTTATCACAATGCCTTTCTGGTCTGTGCTGAAGCAGGGCATTCTGGCAGCCAAGTGGCTTGACCTTTATTAGTGAGCCTGGTTACCCCCTCTCGGAACCACAGACTTAGAAATCGCCAGCTCATATACAGTGCATAAAATATATTTATATATATACCCTTATACACCATTTTAATAAAAAATATCACAAAATTCTTTTAAGTCTCTCGGGAAGAGTGAAAGACGCGCACGTTCATTTTCAGAGCTCCTAGACCTTCCTATAAGAAGTTAGCTAAAAAGTAGCTTCGATAAACGCTTAGGTTAAGTTTCAGAGTTGCTTCTAATGTACCAAAGCTGGACTTAGACATAATTTCACTCTCACAACATTATGGCTGGTTGGAGACAGTCCGAACCACAAGTACCGGGTCCATGGTTCTGGCCGTATACTGGGGGGACGGGGACGACTCCCATTAACCCCTGACTATACCGGGGATACGCTTATCACAATGCCTTTCTGGTCTGTGCTGAAGCAGGGCATTCTGGCAGCCAAGTGGCTTGACCTTTATTAGTGAGCCTGGTTACCCCCTCTCGGAACCACAGACTTAGAAATCGCCAGCTCATATACAGTGCATAAAATATATTTATATATAAACCCTTATACACCATTTTAATAAAAAATATCAAAAAATTCTTCTAAGTCCCTCGGGAAGAGAGAAAGACGCGCACGTTCATTTTCAGAGCTCCAAGACCTTCCTATAAGAAGTTAGCTAAAAAGTAGCTTCGAAAAACGCTTAGGTTAAGTTTCAGAGTTGCTTCTAATGTACCAAAGCTGGACTTAGACATAATTTCACTCTCACAACATTATGGCTGGTTGGAGAGGGTCCGAACCACAAGTACCGGGTCCATGGTTCTGGCAGTATACTGGGGGGACGGGGACGACTCCCATTAACCCCTGACTATACCGGGGATACGCTTATCACAATGCCTTTCTGGTCTGTGCTGAAGCAGGGCATTCTGGCAGCCAAGTGGCTTGACCTTTATTAGTGAGCCTGGTTACCCCCTCTCGGAACCACAGACTTAGAAATCGCCAGCTCATATACAGTGCATAAAATATATTTATATATATACCCTTATACACCATTTTAATAAAAAATATCACAAAATTCTTCTAAGTCCCTCGGGAAGAGTGAAAGACGCGCACGTTCATTTTCAGAGCTCCTAGACCTTCCTATAAGAAGTTAGCTAAAAAGTAGCTTCGAAAAACGCTTAGGTTAAGTTTCAGAGTTGCTTCTAATGTACCAAAGCTGGACTTAGACATAATTTCACTCTCACAACATTATGGCTGGTTGGAGAGGGTCCGAACCACAAGTACCGGGTCCATGGTTCTGGCAGTATACTGGGGGGACGGGGACGACTCCCATTAACCCTTGACTATACCGGGGATACGCTTATCACAATGCCTTTCTGGTCTGTGCTGAAGCAGGGCATTCTGGCAGCCAAGTGTCTTGACCTTTATTAGTGAGCCTGGTTACCCCCTCTCGGAACCACAGACTTAGAAATCGCCAGCTCATATACAGTGCATAAAATATATTTATATATATACCCTTATACACCATTTTAATAAAAAATATCACAAAATTCTTTTAAGTCTCTCGGGAAGAGTGAAAGACGCGCACGTTCATTTTCAGAGCTCCTAGACCTTCCTATAAGAAGTTAGCTAAAAAGTAGCTTCGAAAAACGCTTAGGTTAAGTTTCAGAGTTGCTTCTAATGTACCAAAGCTGGACTTAGACATAATTTCACTCTCACAACATTATGGCTGGTTGGAGAGGGTCCGAACCACAAGTACTGGGTCCATGGTTCTGGCCGTATACTGGGGGGACGGGGACGACTCCCATTAACCCCTGACTATACCGGGGATACGCTTATCACAATGCCTTTCTGGTCTGTGCTGAAGCAGGGCATTCTGGCAGCCAAGTGGCTTGACCTTTATTAGTGAGCCTGGTTACCCCCTCTCGGAACCACAGACTTAGAAATCGCCAGCTCATATACAGTGCATAAAATATATTTATATATATACCCTTATACACCATTTTAATAAAAAATATCACAAAATTCTTTTAAGTCTCTAGGGAAGAGAGAAAGACGCGCACGTTCATTTTCAGAGCTCCTAGACCTTCCTATAAGAAGTTAGCTAAAAAGTAGCTTCGAAAAACGCTTAGGTTAAGTTTCAGAGTTGCTTCTAATGTACCAAAGCTGGACTTAGACATAATTTCACTCACAACATTATGGCTGGTTGGAGACAGTCCGAACCACAAGTACCGGGTCCATGGTTCTGGCCGTATACTGGGGGGACGGGGACGACTCCCATTAACCCCTGACTATACCGGGGATACGCTTATCACAATGCCTTTCTGGTCTGTGCTGAAGCAGGGCATTCTGGCAGCCAAGTGGCTTGACCTTTATTAGTGAGCCTGGTTACCCCCTCTCGGAACCACAGACTTAGAAATCGCCAGCTCATATACAGTGCATAAAATATATTTATATATATACCCTTATACACCATTTTAATAAAAAATATCACAAAATTCTTTTAAGTCTCTAGGGAAGAGACAAAGACGCGCACGTTCATTTTCAGAGCTCCTAGACCTTCCTATAAGAAGTTAGCTAAAAAGTAGCTTCGAAAAACGCTTAGGTTAAGTTTCAGAGTTGCTTCTAATGTACCAAAGCTGGACTTAGACATAATTTCACTCACAACATTATGGCTGGTTGGAGACAGTCCGAACCACAAGTACCGGGTCCATGGTTCTGGCCGTATACTGGGGGGACGGGGACGACTCCCATTAACCCCTGACTATACCGGGGATACGCTTATCACAATGCCTTTCTGGTCTGTGCTGAAGCAGGGCATTCTGGCAGCCAAGTGGCTTGACCTTTATTAGTGAGCCTGGTTACCCCCTCTCGGAACCACAGACTTAGAAATCGCCAGCTCATATACAGTGCATAAAATATATTTATATATATACCCTTATACACCATTTTAATAAAAAATATCACAAAATTCTTTTAAGTCTCTCGGGAAGAGTGAAAGACGCGCACGTTCATTTTCAGAGCTCCTAGACCTTCCTATAAGAAGTTAGCTAAAAAGTAGCTTCGAAAAACGCTTAGGTTAAGTTTCAGAGTTGCTTCTAATGTACCAAAGCTGGACTTAGACATAATTTCACTCTCACAACATTATGGCTGGTTGGAGAGGGTCCGAACCACAAGTACCGGGTCCATGGTTCTGGCAGTATACTGGGGGGACGGGGACGACTCCCATTAACCCCTGACTATACCGGGGATACGCTTATCACAATGCCTTTCTGGTCTGTGCTGAAGCAGGGCATTCTGGCAGCCAAGTGGCTTGACCTTTATTAGTGAGCCTGGTTACCCCCTCTCGGAACCACAGACTTAGAAATCGCCAGCTCATATACAGTGCATAAAATATATTTATATATATACCCTTATACACCATTTTAATAAAAAATATCACAAAATTCTTCTAAGTCCCTCGGGAAGAGTGAAAGACGCGCACGTTCATTTTCAGAGCTCCTAGACCTTCCTATAAGAAGTTAGCTAAAAAGTAGCTTCGAAAAACGCTTAGGTTAAGTTTCAGAGTTGCTTCTAATGTACCAAAGCTGGACTTAGACATAATTTCACTCTCACAACATTATGGCTGGTTGGAGAGGGTCCGAACCACAAGTACCGGGTCCATGGTTCTGGCAGTATACTGGGGGGACGGGGACGACTCCCATTAACCCTTGACTATACCGGGGATACGCTTATCACAATGCCTTTCTGGTCTGTGCTGAAGCAGGGCATTCTGGCAGCCAAGTGTCTTGACCTTTATTAGTGAGCCTGGTTACCCCCTCTCGGAACCACAGACTTAGAAATCGCCAGCTCATATACAGTGCATAAAATATATTTATATATATACCCTTATACACCATTTTAATAAAAAATATCACAAAATTCTTTTAAGTCTCTCGGGAAGAGTGAAAGACGCGCACGTTCATTTTCAGAGCTCCTAGACCTTCCTATAAGAAGTTAGCTAAAAAGTAGCTTCGAAAAACGCTTAGGTTAAGTTTCAGAGTTGCTTCTAATGTACCAAAGCTGGACTTAGACATAATTTCACTCTCACAACATTATGGCTGGTTGGAGAGGGTCCGAACCACAAGTACTGGGTCCATGGTTCTGGCCGTATACTGGGGGGACGGGGACGACTCCCATTAACCCCTGACTATACCGGGGATACGCTTATCACAATGCCTTTCTGGTCTGTGCTGAAGCAGGGCATTCTGGCAGCCAAGTGGCTTGACCTTTATTAGTGAGCCTGGTTACCCCCTCTCGGAACCACAGACTTAGAAATCGCCAGCTCATATACAGTGCATAAAATATATTTATATATATACCCTTATACACCATTTTAATAAAAAATATCACAAAATTCTTTTAAGTCTCTAGGGAAGAGAGAAAGACGCGCACGTTCATTTTCAGAGCTCCTAGACCTTCCTATAAGAAGTTAGCTAAAAAGTAGCTTCGAAAAACGCTTAGGTTAAGTTTCAGAGTTGCTTCTAATGTACCAAAGCTGGACTTAGACATAATTTCACTCACAACATTATGGCTGGTTGGAGACAGTCCGAACCACAAGTACCGGGTCCATGGTTCTGGCCGTATACTGGGGGGACGGGGACGACTCCCATTAACCCCTGACTATACCGGGGATACGCTTATCACAATGCCTTTCTGGTCTGTGCTGAAGCAGGGCATTCTGGCAGCCAAGTGGCTTGACCTTTATTAGTGAGCCTGGTTACCCCCTCTCGGAACCACAGACTTAGAAATCGCCAGCTCATATACAGTGCATAAAATATATTTATATATATACCCTTATACACCATTTTAATAAAAAATATCACAAAATTCTTTTAAGTCTCTAGGGAAGAGACAAAGACGCGCACGTTCATTTTCAGAGCTCCTAGACCTTCCTATAAGAAGTTAGCTAAAAAGTAGCTTCGAAAAACGCTTAGGTTAAGTTTCAGAGTTGCTTCTAATGTACCAAAGCTGGACTTAGACATAATTTCACTCTCACAACATTATGGCTGGTTGGAGAGGGTCCGAACCACAAGTACCGGGTCCATGGTTCTGGCAGTATACTGGGGGGACGGGGACGACTCCCATTAACCCCTGACTATACCGGGGATACGCTTATCACAATGCCTTTCTGGTCTGTGCTGAAGCAGGGCATTCTGGCAGCCAAGTGGCTTGACCTTTATTAGTGAGCCTGGTTACCCCCTCTCGGAACCACAGACTTAGAAATCGCCAGCTCATATACAGTGCATAAAATATATTTATATATATACCCTTATACACCATTTTAATAAAAAATATCACAAAATTCTTCTAAGTCCCTCGGGAAGAGTGAAAGACGCGCACGTTCATTTTCAGAGCTCCTAGACCTTCCTATAAGAAGTTAGCTAAAAAGTAGCTTCGAAAAACGCTTAGGTTAAGTTTCAGAGTTGCTTCTAATGTACCAAAGCTGGACTTAGACATAATTTCACTCTCACAACATTATGGCTGGTTGGAGAGGGTCCGAACCACAAGTACCGGGTCCATGGTTCTGGCAGTATACTGGGGGGACGGGGACGACTCCCATTAACCCTTGACTATACCGGGGATACGCTTATCACAATGCCTTTCTGGTCTGTGCTGAAGCAGGGCATTCTGGCAGCCAAGTGTCTTGACCTTTATTAGTGAGCCTGGTTACCCCCTCTCGGAACCACAGACTTAGAAATCGCCAGCTCATATACAGTGCATAAAATATATTTATATATATACCCTTATACACCATTTTAATAAAAAATATCACAAAATTCTTTTAAGTCTCTCGGGAAGAGTGAAAGACGCGCACGTTCATTTTCAGAGCTCCTAGACCTTCCTATAAGAAGTTAGCTAAAAAGTAGCTTCGAAAAACGCTTAGGTTAAGTTTCAGAGTTGCTTCTAATGTACCAAAGCTGGACTTAGACATAATTTCACTCTCACAACATTATGGCTGGTTGGAGAGGGTCCGAACCACAAGTACTGGGTCCATGGTTCTGGCCGTATACTGGGGGGACGGGGACGACTCCCATTAACCCCTGACTATACCGGGGATACGCTTATCACAATGCCTTTCTGGTCTGTGCTGAAGCAGGGCATTCTGGCAGCCAAGTGGCTTGACCTTTATTAGTGAGCCTGGTTACCCCCTCTCGGAACCACAGACTTAGAAATCGCCAGCTCATATACAGTGCATAAAATATATTTATATATATACCCTTATACACCATTTTAATAAAAAATATCACAAAATTCTTTTAAGTCTCTAGGGAAGAGAGAAAGACGCGCACGTTCATTTTCAGAGCTCCTAGACCTTCCTATAAGAAGTTAGCTAAAAAGTAGCTTCGAAAAACGCTTAGGTTAAGTTTCAGAGTTGCTTCTAATGTACCAAAGCTGGACTTAGACATAATTTCACTCACAACATTATGGCTGGTTGGAGACAGTCCGAACCACAAGTACCGGGTCCATGGTTCTGGCCGTATACTGGGGGGACGGGGACGACTCCCATTAACCCCTGACTATACCGGGGATACGCTTATCACAATGCCTTTCTGGTCTGTGCTGAAGCAGGGCATTCTGGCAGCCAAGTGGCTTGACCTTTATTAGTGAGCCTGGTTACCCCCTCTCGGAACCACAGACTTAGAAATCGCCAGCTCATATACAGTGCATAAAATATATTTATATATATACCCTTATACACCATTTTAATAAAAAATATCACAAAATTCTTTTAAGTCTCTAGGGAAGAGACAAAGACGCGCACGTTCATTTTCAGAGCTCCTAGACCTTCCTATAAGAAGTTAGCTAAAAAGTAGCTTCGAAAAACGCTTAGGTTAAGTTTCAGAGTTGCTTCTAATGTACCAAAGCTGGACTTAGACATAATTTCACTCACAACATTATGGCTGGTTGGAGACAGTCCGAACCACAAGTACCGGGTCCATGGTTCTGGCCGTATACTGGGGGGACGGGGACGACTCCCATTAACCCCTGACTATACCGGGGATACGCTTATCACAATGCCTTTCTGGTCTGTGCTGAAGCAGGGCATTCTGGCAGCCAAGTGGCTTGACCTTTATTAGTGAGCCTGGTTACCCCCTCTCGGAACCACAGACTTAGAAATCGCCAGCTCATATACAGTGCATAAAATATATTTATATATATACCCTTATACACCATTTTAATAAAAAATATCACAAAATTCTTTTAAGTCTCTCGGGAAGAGTGAAAGACGCGCACGTTCATTTTCAGAGCTCCTAGACCTTCCTATAAGAAGTTAGCTAAAAAGTAGCTTCGAAAAACGCTTAGGTTAAGTTTCAGAGTTGCTTCTAATGTACCAAAGCTGGACTTAGACATAATTTCACTCACAACATTATGGCTGGTTGGAGACAGTCCGAACCACAAGTACCGGGTCCATGGTTCTGGCCGTATACTGGGGGGACGGGGACGACTCCCATTAACCCCTGACTATACCGGGGATACGCTTATCACAATGCCTTTCTGGTCTGTGCTGAAGCAGGGCATTCTGGCAGCCAAGTGGCTTGACCTTTATTAGTGAGCCTGGTTACCCCCTCTCGGAACCACAGACTTAGAAATCGCCAGCTCATATACAGTGCATAAAATATATTTATATATATACCCTTATACACCATTTTAATAAAAAATATCACAAAATTCTTCTAAGTCCCTCGGGAAGAGAGAAAGACGCGCACGTTCATTTTCAGAGCTCCAAGACCTTCCTATAAGAAGTTAGCTAAAAAGTAGCTTCGAAAAACGCTTAGGTTAAGTTTCAGAGTTGCTTCTAATGTTCCAAAGCTGGACTTAGACATAATTTCACTCTCACAACATTATGGCTGGTTGGAGAGGGTCCGAACCACAAGTACCGGGTCCATGGTTCTGGCAGTATACTGGGGGGACGGGGACGACTCCCATTAACCCTTGACTATACCGGGGATACGCTTATCACAATGCCTTTCTGGTCTGTGCTGAAGCAGGGCATTCTGGCAGCCAAGTGTCTTGACCTTTATTAGTGAGCCTGGTTACCCCCTCTCGGAACCACAGACTTAGAAATCGCCAGCTCATATACAGTGCATAAAATATATTTATATATATACCCTTATACACCATTTTAATAAAAAATATCACAAAATTCTTCTAAGTCCCTCGGGAAGAGAGAAAGACGCGCACGTTCATTTTCAGAGCTCCAAGACCTTCCTATAAGAAGTTAGCTAAAAAGTAGCTTCGAAAAACGCTTAGGTTAAGTTTCAGAGTTGCTTCTAATGTACCAAAGCTGGACTTAGACATAATTTCACTCTCACAACATTATGGCTGGTTGGAGACAGTCCGAACCACAAGTACCGGGTCCATGGTTCTGGCCGTATACTGGGGGGACGGGGACGACTCCCATTAACCCCTGACTATACCGGGGATACGCTTATCACAATGCCTTTCTGGTCTGTGCTGAAGCAGGGCATTCTGGCAGCCAAGTGGCTTGACCTTTATTAGTGAGCCTGGTTACCCCCTCTCGGAACCACAGACTTAGAAATCGCCAGCTCATATACAGTGCATAAAATATATTTATATATAAACCCTTATACACCATTTTAATAAAAAATATCACAAAATTCTTCTAAGTCCCTCAGGAAGAGAGAAAGACGCGCACGTTCATTTTCAGAGCTCCAAGACCTTCCTATAAGAAGTTAGCTAAAAAGTAGCTTCGAAAAACGCTTAGGTTAAGTTTCAGAGTTGCTTCTAATGTACCAAAGCTGGACTTAGACATAATTTCACTCTCACAACATTATGGCTGGTTGGAGAGGGTCCGAACCACAAGTACCGGGTCCATGGTTCTGGCAGTATACTGGGGGGACGGGGACGACTCCCATTAACCCCTGACTATACCGGGGATACGCTTATCACAATGCCTTTCTGGTCTGTGCTGAAGCAGGGCATTCTGGCAGCCAAGTGGCTTGACCTTTATTAGTGAGCCTGGTTACCCCCTCTCGGAACCACAGACTTAGAAATCGCCAGCTCATATACAGTGCATAAAATATATTTATATATATACCCTTATACACCATTTTAATAAAAAATATCACAAAATTCTTTTAAGTCTCTCGGGAAGAGAGAAAGACGCGCACGTTCATTTTCAGAGCTCCTAGACCTTCCTATAAGAAGTTAGCTAAAAAGTAGCTTCGAAAAACGCTTAGGTTAAGTTTCAGAGTTGCTTCTAATGTACCAAAGCTGGACTTAGACATAATTTCACTCTCACAACATTATGGCTGGTTGGAGAGGGTCCGAACCACAAGTACTGGGTCCATGGTTCTGGCCGTATACTGGGGGGACGGGGACGACTCCCATTAACCCCTGACTATACCGGGGATACGCTTATCACAATGCCTTTCTGGTCAGTGCTGAAGCAGGGCATTCTGGCAGCCAAGTAGCTTGACCTTTATTAGTGAGCCTGGTTACCCCCTCTCGGAACCACAGACTTAGAAATCGCCAGCTCATATACAGTGCATAAAATATATTTATATATATACCCTTATACACCATTTTAATAAAAAATATCACAAAATTCTTCTAAGTCCCTCGGGAAGAGTGAAAGACGCGCACGTTCATTTTCAGAGCTCCTAGACCTTCCTATAAGAAGTTAGCTAAAAAGTAGCTTCGAAAAACGCTTAGGTTAAGTTTCAGAGTTGCTTCTAATGTACCAAAGCTGGACTTAGACATAATTTCACTCACAACATTATGGCTGGTTGGAGACAGTCCGAACCACAAGTACCGGGTCCATGGTTCTGGCCGTATACTGGGGGGACGGGGACGACTCCCATTAACCCCTGACTATACCGGGGATACGCTTATCACAATGCCTTTCTGGTCTGTGCTGAAGCAGGGCATTCTGGCAGCCAAGTGGCTTGACCTTTATTAGTGAGCCTGGTTACCCCCTCTCGGAACCACAGACTTAGAAATCGCCAGCTCATATACAGTGCATAAAATATATTTATATATATACCCTTATACACCATTTTAATAAAAAATATCACAAAATTCTTTTAAGTCTCTCGGGAAGAGTGAAAGACGCGCACGTTCATTTTCAGAGCTCCTAGACCTTCCTATAAGAAGTTAGCTAAAAAGTAGCTTCGAAAAACGCTTAGGTTAAGTTTCAGAGTTGCTTCTAATGTACCAAAGCTGGACTTAGACATAATTTCACTCACAACATTATGGCTGGTTGGAGACAGTCCGAACCACAAGTACCGGGTCCATGGTTCTGGCCGTATACTGGGGGGACGGGGACGACTCCCATTAACCCCTGACTATACCGGGGATACGCTTATCACAATGCCTTTCTGGTCTGTGCTGAAGCAGGGCATTCTGGCAGCCAAGTGGCTTGACCTTTATTAGTGAGCCTGGTTACCCCCTCTCGGAACCACAGACTTAGAAATCGCCAGCTCATATACAGTGCATAAAATATATTTATATATATACCCTTATACACCATTTTAATAAAAAATATCACAAAATTCTTCTAAGTCCCTCGGGAAGAGAGAAAGACGCGCACGTTCATTTTCAGAGCTCCAAGACCTTCCTATAAGAAGTTAGCTAAAAAGTAGCTTCGAAAAACGCTTAGGTTAAGTTTCAGAGTTGCTTCTAATGTTCCAAAGCTGGACTTAGACATAATTTCACTCTCACAACATTATGGCTGGTTGGAGAGGGTCCGAACCACAAGTACCGGGTCCATGGTTCTGGCAGTATACTGGGGGGACGGGGACGACTCCCATTAACCCTTGACTATACCGGGGATACGCTTATCACAATGCCTTTCTGGTCTGTGCTGAAGCAGGGCATTCTGGCAGCCAAGTGTCTTGACCTTTATTAGTGAGCCTGGTTACCCCCTCTCGGAACCACAGACTTAGAAATCGCCAGCTCATATACAGTGCATAAAATATATTTATATATATACCCTTATACACCATTTTAATAAAAAATATCACAAAATTCTTCTAAGTCCCTCGGGAAGAGAGAAAGACGCGCACGTTCATTTTCAGAGCTCCAAGACCTTCCTATAAGAAGTTAGCTAAAAAGTAGCTTCGAAAAACGCTTAGGTTAAGTTTCAGAGTTGCTTCTAATGTACCAAAGCTGGACTTAGACATAATTTCACTCTCACAACATTATGGCTGGTTGGAGACAGTCCGAACCACAAGTACCGGGTCCATGGTTCTGGCCGTATACTGGGGGGACGGGGACGACTCCCATTAACCCCTGACTATACCGGGGATACGCTTATCACAATGCCTTTCTGGTCTGTGCTGAAGCAGGGCATTCTGGCAGCCAAGTGGCTTGACCTTTATTAGTGAGCCTGGTTACCCCCTCTCGGAACCACAGACTTAGAAATCGCCAGCTCATATACAGTGCATAAAATATATTTATATATAAACCCTTATACACCATTTTAATAAAAAATATCACAAAATTCTTCTAAGTCCCTCAGGAAGAGAGAAAGACGCGCACGTTCATTTTCAGAGCTCCAAGACCTTCCTATAAGAAGTTAGCTAAAAAGTAGCTTCGAAAAACGCTTAGGTTAAGTTTCAGAGTTGCTTCTAATGTACCAAAGCTGGACTTAGACATAATTTCACTCTCACAACATTATGGCTGGTTGGAGAGGGTCCGAACCACAAGTACCGGGTCCATGGTTCTGGCAGTATACTGGGGGGACGGGGACGACTCCCATTAACCCCTGACTATACCGGGGATACGCTTATCACAATGCCTTTCTGGTCTGTGCTGAAGCAGGGCATTCTGGCAGCCAAGTGGCTTGACCTTTATTAGTGAGCCTGGTTACCCCCTCTCGGAACCACAGACTTAGAAATCGCCAGCTCATATACAGTGCATAAAATATATTTATATATATACCCTTATACACCATTTTAATAAAAAATATCACAAAATTCTTTTAAGTCTCTCGGGAAGAGAGAAAGACGCGCACGTTCATTTTCAGAGCTCCTAGACCTTCCTATAAGAAGTTAGCTAAAAAGTAGCTTCGAAAAACGCTTAGGTTAAGTTTCAGAGTTGCTTCTAATGTACCAAAGCTGGACTTAGACATAATTTCACTCTCACAACATTATGGCTGGTTGGAGAGGGTCCGAACCACAAGTACTGGGTCCATGGTTCTGGCCGTATACTGGGGGGACGGGGACGACTCCCATTAACCCCTGACTATACCGGGGATACGCTTATCACAATGCCTTTCTGGTCAGTGCTGAAGCAGGGCATTCTGGCAGCCAAGTAGCTTGACCTTTATTAGTGAGCCTGGTTACCCCCTCTCGGAACCACAGACTTAGAAATCGCCAGCTCATATACAGTGCATAAAATATATTTATATATATACCCTTATACACCATTTTAATAAAAAATATCACAAAATTCTTCTAAGTCCCTCGGGAAGAGTGAAAGACGCGCACGTTCATTTTCAGAGCTCCTAGACCTTCCTATAAGAAGTTAGCTAAAAAGTAGCTTCGAAAAACGCTTAGGTTAAGTTTCAGAGTTGCTTCTAATGTACCAAAGCTGGACTTAGACATAATTTCACTCACAACATTATGGCTGGTTGGAGACAGTCCGAACCACAAGTACCGGGTCCATGGTTCTGGCCGTATACTGGGGGGACGGGGACGACTCCCATTAACCCCTGACTATACCGGGGATACGCTTATCACAATGCCTTTCTGGTCTGTGCTGAAGCAGGGCATTCTGGCAGCCAAGTGGCTTGACCTTTATTAGTGAGCCTGGTTACCCCCTCTCGGAACCACAGACTTAGAAATCGCCAGCTCATATACAGTGCATAAAATATATTTATATATATACCCTTATACACCATTTTAATAAAAAATATCACAAAATTCTTCTAAGTCCCTCGGGAAGAGAGAAAGACGCGCACGTTCATTTTCAGAGCTCCAAGACCTTCCTATAAGAAGTTAGCCAAAAAGTAGCTTCGAAAAACGCTTAGGTTAAGTTTCAGAGTTGCTTCTAATGTTCCAAAGCTGGACTTAGACATAATTTCACTCTCACAACATTATGGCTGGTTGGAGAGGGTCCGAACCACAAGTACCGGGTCCATGGTTCTGGCAGTATACTGGGGGGACGGGGACGACTCCCATTAACCCCTGACTATACCGGGGATACGCTTATCACAATGCCTTTCTGGTCTGTGCTGAAGCAGGGCATTCTGGCAGCCAAGTGGCTTGACCTTTATTAGTGAGCCTGGTTACCCCCTCTCGGAACCACAGACTTAGAAATCGCCAGCTCATATACAGTGCATAAAATATATTTATATATATACCCTTATACACCATTTTAATAAAAAATATCACAAAATTCTTTTAAGTCTCTCGGGAAGAGTGAAAGACGCGCACGTTCATTTTCAGAGCTCCTAGACCTTCCTATAAGAAGTTAGCTAAAAAGTAGCTTCGAAAAACGCTTAGGTTAAGTTTCAGAGTTGCTTCTAATGTACCAAAGCTGGACTTAGACATAATTTCACTCTCACAACATTATGGCTGGTTGGAGAGGGTCCGAACCACAAGTACTGGGTCCATGGTTCTGGCCGTATACTGGGGGGACGGGGACGACTCCCATTAACCCCTGACTATACCGGGGATACGCTTATCACAATGCCTTTCTGGTCTGTGCTGAAGCAGGGCATTCTGGCAGCCAAGTGGCTTGACCTTTATTAGTGAGCCTGGTTACCCCCTCTCGGAACCACAGACTTAGAAATCGCCAGCTCATATACAGTGCATAAAATATATTTATATATATACCCTTATACACCATTTTAATAAAAAATATCACAAAATTCTTTTAAGTCTCTAGGGAAGAGAGAAAGACGCGCACGTTCATTTTCAGAGCTCCTAGACCTTCCTATAAGAAGTTAGCTAAAAAGTAGCTTCGAAAAACGCTTAGGTTAAGTTTCAGAGTTGCTTCTAATGTACCAAAGCTGGACTTAGACATAATTTCACTCACAACATTATGGCTGGTTGGAGACAGTCCGAACCACAAGTACCGGGTCCATGGTTCTGGCCGTATACTGGGGGGACGGGGACGACTCCCATTAACCCCTGACTATACCGGGGATACGCTTATCACAATGCCTTTCTGGTCTGTGCTGAAGCAGGGCATTCTGGCAGCCAAGTGGCTTGACCTTTATTAGTGAGCCTGGTTACCCCCTCTCGGAACCACAGACTTAGAAATCGCCAGCTCATATACAGTGCATAAAATATATTTATATATATACCCTTATACACCATTTTAATAAAAAATATCACAAAATTCTTCTAAGTCCCTCGGGAAGAGAGAAAGACGCGCACGTTCATTTTCAGAGCTCCAAGACCTTCCTATAAGAAGTTAGCTAAAAAGTAGCTTCGAAAAACGCTTAGGTTAAGTTTCAGAGTTGCTTCTAATGTTCCAAAGCTGGACTTAGACATAATTTCACTCTCACAACATTATGGCTGGTTGGAGAGGGTCCGAACCACAAGTACCGGGTCCATGGTTCTGGCAGTATACTGGGGGGACGGGGACGACTCCCATTAACCCTTGACTATACCGGGGATACGCTTATCACAATGCCTTTCTGGTCTGTGCTGAAGCAGGGCATTCTGGCAGCCAAGTGTCTTGACCTTTATTAGTGAGCCTGGTTACCCCCTCTCGGAACCACAGACTTAGAAATCGCCAGCTCATATACAGTGCATAAAATATATTTATATATATACCCTTATACACCATTTTAATAAAAAATATCACAAAATTCTTCTAAGTGCCTCGGGAAGAGTGAAAGACGCGCACGTTCATTTTCAGAGCTCCTAGACCTTCCTATAAGAAGTTAGCTAAAAAGTAGCTTCGAAAAACGCTTAGGTTAAGTTTCAGAGTTGCTTCTAATGTACCAAAGCTGGACTTAGACATAATTTCACTCTCACAACATTATGGCTGGTTGGAGAGGGTCCGAACCACAAGTACCGGGTCCATGGTTCTGGCAGTATACTGGGGGGACGGGGACGACTCCCATTAACCCCTGACTATACCGGGGATACGCTTATCACAATGCCTTTCTGGTCTGTGCTGAAGCAGGGCATTCTGGCAGCCAAGTGGCTTGACCTTTATTAGTGAGCCTGGTTACCCCCTCTCGGAACCACAGACTTAGAAATCGCCAGCTCATATACAGTGCATAAAATATATTTATATATATACCCTTATACACCATTTTAATAAAAAATATCACAAAATTCTTTTAAGTCTCTCGGGAAGAGTGAAAGACGCGCACGTTCATTTTCAGAGCTCCTAGACCTTCCTATAAGAAGTTAGCTAAAAAGTAGCTTCGATAAACGCTTAGGTTAAGTTTCAGAGTTGCTTCTAATGTACCAAAGCTGGACTTAGACATAATTTCACTCTCACAACATTATGGCTGGTTGGAGAGGGTCCGAACCACAAGTACTGGGTCCATGGTTCTGGCCGTATACTGGGGGGACGGGGACGACTCCCATTAACCCCTGACTATACCGGGGATACGCTTATCACAATGCCTTTCTGGTCTGTGCTGAAGCAGGGCATTCTGGCAGCCAAGTGGCTTGACCTTTATTAGTGAGCCTGGTTACCCCCTCTCGGAACCACAGACTTAGAAATCGCCAGCTCATATACAGTGCATAAAATATATTTATATATATACCCTTATACACCATTTTAATAAAAAATATCACAAAATTCTTTTAAGTCTCTAGGGAAGAGAGAAAGACGCGCACGTTCATTTTCAGAGCTCCTAGACCTTCCTATAAGAAGTTAGCTAAAAAGTAGCTTCGAAAAACGCTTAGGTTAAGTTTCAGAGTTGCTTCTAATGTACCAAAGCTGGACTTAGACATAATTTCACTCACAACATTATGGCTGGTTGGAGACAGTCCGAACCACAAGTACCGGGTCCATGGTTCTGGCCGTATACTGGGGGGACGGGGACGACTCCCATTAACCCCTGACTATACCGGGGATACGCTTATCACAATGCCTTTCTGGTCTGTGCTGAAGCAGGGCATTCTGGCAGCCAAGTGGCTTGACCTTTATTAGTGAGCCTGGTTACCCCCTCTCGGAACCACAGACTTAGAAATCGCCAGCTCATATACAGTGCATAAAATATATTTATATATATACCCTTATACACCATTTTAATAAAAAATATCACAAAATTCTTCTAAGTCCCTCGGGAAGAGAGAAAGACGCGCACGTTCATTTTCAGAGCTCCAAGACCTTCCTATAAGAAGTTAGCTAAAAAGTAGCTTCGAAAAACGCTTAGGTTAAGTTTCAGAGTTGCTTCTAATGTTCCAAAGCTGGACTTAGACATAATTTCACTCTCACAACATTATGGCTGGTTGGAGAGGGTCCGAACCACAAGTACCGGGTCCATGGTTCTGGCAGTATACTGGGGGGACGGGGACGACTCCCATTAACCCTTGACTATACCGGGGATACGCTTATCACAATGCCTTTCTGGTCTGTGCTGAAGCAGGGCATTCTGGCAGCCAAGTGTCTTGACCTTTATTAGTGAGCCTGGTTACCCCCTCTCGGAACCACAGACTTAGAAATCGCCAGCTCATATACAGTGCATAAAATATATTTATATATATACCCTTATACACCATTTTAATAAAAAATATCACAAAATTCTTCTAAGTGCCTCGGGAAGAGTGAAAGACGCGCACGTTCATTTTCAGAGCTCCTAGACCTTCCTATAAGAAGTTAGCTAAAAAGTAGCTTCGAAAAACGCTTAGGTTAAGTTTCAGAGTTGCTTCTAATGTACCAAAGCTGGACTTAGACATAATTTCACTCTCACAACATTATGGCTGGTTGGAGAGGGTCCGAACCACAAGTACCGGGTCCATGGTTCTGGCAGTATACTGGGGGGACGGGGACGACTCCCATTAACCCCTGACTATACCGGGGATACGCTTATCACAATGCCTTTCTGGTCTGTGCTGAAGCAGGGCATTCTGGCAGCCAAGTGGCTTGACCTTTATTAGTGAGCCTGGTTACCCCCTCTCGGAACCACAGACTTAGAAATCGCCAGCTCATATACAGTGCATAAAATATATTTATATATATACCCTTATACACCATTTTAATAAAAAATATCACAAAATTCTTTTAAGTCTCTCGGGAAGAGTGAAAGACGCGCACGTTCATTTTCAGAGCTCCTAGACCTTCCTATAAGAAGTTAGCTAAAAAGTAGCTTCGATAAACGCTTAGGTTAAGTTTCAGAGTTGCTTCTAATGTACCAAAGCTGGACTTAGACATAATTTCACTCTCACAACATTATGGCTGGTTGGAGAGGGTCCGAACCACAAGTACTGGGTCCATGGTTCTGGCCGTATACTGGGGGGACGGGGACGACTCCCATTAACCCCTGACTATACCGGGGATACGCTTATCACAATGCCTTTCTGGTCAGTGCTGAAGCAGGGCATTCTGGCAGCCAAGTAGCTTGACCTTTATTAGTGAGCCTGGTTACCCCCTCTCGGAACCACAGACTTAGAAATCGCCAGCTCATATACAGTGCATAAAATATATTTATATATATACCCTTATACACCATTTTAATAAAAAATATCACAAAATTCTTCTAAGTCCCTCGGGAAGAGTGAAAGACGCGCACGTTCATTTTCAGAGCTCCTAGACCTTCCTATAAGAAGTTAGCTAAAAAGTAGCTTCGAAAAACGCTTAGGTTAAGTTTCAGAGTTGCTTCTAATGTACCAAAGCTGGACTTAGACATAATTTCACTCACAACATTATGGCTGGTTGGAGACAGTCCGAACCACAAGTACCGGGTCCATGGTTCTGGCCGTATACTGGGGGGACGGGGACGACTCCCATTAACCCCTGACTATACCGGGGATACGCTTATCACAATGCCTTTCTGGTCAGTGCTGAAGCAGGGCATTCTGGCAGCCAAGTAGCTTGACCTTTATTAGTGAGCCTGGTTACCCCCTCTCGGAACCACAGACTTAGAAATCGCCAGCTCATATACAGTGCATAAAATATATTTATATATATACCCTTATACACCATTTTAATAAAAAATATCACAAAATTCTTCTAAGTCCCTCGGGAAGAGTGAAAGACGCGCACGTTCATTTTCAGAGCTCCTAGACCTTCCTATAAGAAGTTAGCTAAAAAGTAGCTTCGAAAAACGCTTAGGTTAAGTTTCAGAGTTGCTTCTAATGTACCAAAGCTGGACTTAGACATAATTTCACTCACAACATTATGGCTGGTTGGAGACAGTCCGAACCACAAGTACCGGGTCCATGGTTCTGGCCGTATACTGGGGGGACGGGGACGACTCCCATTAACCCCTGACTATACCGGGGATACGCTTATCACAATGCCTTTCTGGTCTGTGCTGAAGCAGGGCATTCTGGCAGCCAAGTGGCTTGACCTTTATTAGTGAGCCTGGTTACCCCCTCTCGGAACCACAGACTTAGAAATCGCCAGCTCATATACAGTGCATAAAATATATTTATATATATACCCTTATACACCATTTTAATAAAAAATATCACAAAATTCTTCTAAGTCCCTCGGGAAGAGAGAAAGACGCGCACGTTCATTTTCAGAGCTCCAAGACCTTCCTATAAGAAGTTAGCTAAAAAGTAGCTTCGAAAAACGCTTAGGTTAAGTTTCAGAGTTGCTTCTAATGTTCCAAAGCTGGACTTAGACATAATTTCACTCTCACAACATTATGGCTGGTTGGAGAGGGTCCGAACCACAAGTACCGGGTCCATGGTTCTGGCAGTATACTGGGGGGACGGGGACGACTCCCATTAACCCCTGACTATACCGGGGATACGCTTATCACAATGCCTTTCTGGTCTGTGCTGAAGCAGGGCATTCTGGCAGCCAAGTGGCTTGACCTTTATTAGTGAGCCTGGTTACCCCCCTCGGAACCACAGACTTAGAAATCGCCAGCTCATATACAGTGCATAAAATATATTTATATATATACCCTTATACACCATTTTAATAAAAAATATCACAAAATTCTTTTAAGTCTCTCGGGAAGAGTGAAAGACGCGCACGTTCATTTTCAGAGCTCCTAGACCTTCCTATAAGAAGTTAGCTAAAAAGTAGCTTCGAAAAACGCTTAGGTTAAGTTTCAGAGTTGCTTCTAATGTACCAAAGCTGGACTTAGACATAATTTCACTCTCACAACATTATGGCTGGTTGGAGAGGGTCCGAACCACAAGTACTGGGTCCATGGTTCTGGCCGTATACTGGGGGGACGGGGACGACTCCCATTAACCCCTGACTATACCGGGGATACGCTTATCACAATGCCTTTCTGGTCTGTGCTGAAGCAGGGCATTCTGGCAGCCAAGTGGCTTGACCTTTATTAGTGAGCCTGGTTACCCCCTCTCGGAACCACAGACTTAGAAATCGCCAGCTCATATACAGTGCATAAAATATATTTATATATATACCCTTATACACCATTTTAATAAAAAATATCACAAAATTCTTCTAAGTCCCTCGGGAAGAGAGAAAGACGCGCACGTTCATTTTCAGAGCTCCAAGACCTTCCTATAAGAAGTTAGCTAAAAAGTAGCTTCGAAAAACGCTTAGGTTAAGTTTCAGAGTTGCTTCTAATGTTCCAAAGCTGGACTTAGACATAATTTCACTCTCACAACATTATGGCTGGTTGGAGAGGGTCCGAACCACAAGTACCGGGTCCATGGTTCTGGCAGTATACTGGGGGGACGGGGACGACTCCCATTAACCCTTGACTATACCGGGGATACGCTTATCACAATGCCTTTCTGGTCTGTGCTGAAGCAGGGCATTCTGGCAGCCAAGTGTCTTGACCTTTATTAGTGAGCCTGGTTACCCCCTCTCGGAACCACAGACTTAGAAATCGCCAGCTCATATACAGTGCATAAAATATATTTATATATATACCCTTATACACCATTTTAATAAAAAATATCACAAAATTCTTTTAAGTCTCTCGGGAAGAGTGAAAGACGCGCACGTTCATTTTCAGAGCTCCTAGACCTTCCTATAAGAAGTTAGCTAAAAAGTAGCTTCGAAAAACGCTTAGGTTAAGTTTCAGAGTTGCTTCTAATGTACCAAAGCTGGACTTAGACATAATTTCACTCTCACAACATTATGGCTGGTTGGAGAGGGTCCGAACCACAAGTACTGGGTCCATGGTTCTGGCCGTATACTGGGGGGACGGGGACGACTCCCATTAACCCCTGACTATACCGGGGATACGCTTATCACAATGCCTTTCTGGTCTGTGCTGAAGCAGGGCATTCTGGCAGCCAAGTGGCTTGACCTTTATTAGTGAGCCTGGTTACCCCCTCTCGGAACCACAGACTTAGAAATCGCCAGCTCATATACAGTGCATAAAATATATTTATATATATACCCTTAAACACCATTTTAATAAAAAATATCACAAAATTCTTCTAAGTCCCTCGGGAAGAGTGAAAGACGCGCACGTTCATTTTCAGAGCTCCTAGACCTTCCTATAAGAAGTTAGCTAAAAAGTAGCTTCGAAAAACGCTTAGGTTAAGTTTCAGAGTTGCTTCTAATGTACCAAAGCTGGACTTAGACATAATTTCACTCTCACAACATTATGGCTGGTTGGAGAGGGTCCGAACCACAAGTACCGGGTCCATGGTTCTGGCAGTATACTGGGGGGACGGGGACGACTCCCATTAACCCCTGACTATACCGGGGATACGCTTATCACAATGCCTTTCTGGTCTGTGCTGAAGCAGGGCATTCTGGCAGCCAAGTGGCTTGACCTTTATTAGTGAGCCTGGTTACCCCCTCTCGGAACCACAGACTTAGAAATCGCCAGCTCATATACAGTGCATAAAATATATTTATATATATACCCTTATACACCATTTTAATAAAAAATATCACAAAATTCTTTTAAGTCTCTCGGGAAGAGTGAAAGACGCGCACGTTCATTTTCAGAGCTCCTAGACCTTCCTATAAGAAGTTAGCTAAAAAGTAGCTTCGATAAACGCTTAGGTTAAGTTTCAGAGTTGCTTCTAATGTACCAAAGCTGGACTTAGACATAATTTCACTCTCACAACATTATGGCTGGTTGGAGACAGTCCGAACCACAAGTACCGGGTCCATGGTTCTGGCCGTATACTGGGGGGACGGGGACGACTCCCATTAACCCCTGACTATACCGGGGATACGCTTATCACAATGCCTTTCTGGTCTGTGCTGAAGCAGGGCATTCTGGCAGCCAAGTGGCTTGACCTTTATTAGTGAGCCTGGTTACCCCCTCTCGGAACCACAGACTTAGAAATCGCCAGCTCATATACAGTGCATAAAATATATTTATATATATACCCTTATACACCATTTTAATAAAAAATATCACAAAATTCTTCTAAGTCCCTCGGGAAGAGTGAAAGACGCGCACGTTCATTTTCAGAGCTCCTAGACCTTCCTATAAGAAGTTAGCTAAAAAGTAGCTTCGAAAAACGCTTAGGTTAAGTTTCAGAGTTGCTTCTAATGTACCAAAGCTGGACTTAGACATAATTTCACTCTCACAACATTATGGCTGGTTGGAGAGGGTCCGAACCACAAGTACTGGGTCCATGGTTCTGGCCGTATACTGGGGGGACGGGGACGACTCCCATTAACCCCTGACTATACCGGGGATACGCTTATCACAATGCCTTTCTGGTCTGTGCTGAAGCAGGGCATTCTGGCAGCCAAGTGGCTTGACCTTTATTAGTGAGCCTGGTTACCCCCTCTCGGAACCACAGACTTAGAAATCGCCAGCTCATATACAGTGCATAAAATATATTTATATATATACCCTTAAACACCATTTTAATAAAAAATATCACAAAATTCTTCTAAGTCCCTCGGGAAGAGTGAAAGACGCGCACGTTCATTTTCAGAGCTCCTAGACCTTCCTATAAGAAGTTAGCTAAAAAGTAGCTTCGAAAAACGCTTAGGTTAAGTTTCAGAGTTGCTTCTAATGTACCAAAGCTGGACTTAGACATAATTTCACTCTCACAACATTATGGCTGGTTGGAGAGGGTCCGAACCACAAGTACCGGGTCCATGGTTCTGGCAGTATACTGGGGGGACGGGGACGACTCCCATTAACCCCTGACTATACCGGGGATACGCTTATCACAATGCCTTTCTGGTCTGTGCTGAAGCAGGGCATTCTGGCAGCCAAGTGGCTTGACCTTTATTAGTGAGCCTGGTTACCCCCTCTCGGAACCACAGACTTAGAAATCGCCAGCTCATATACAGTGCATAAAATATATTTATATATATACCCTTATACACCATTTTAATAAAAAATATCACAAAATTCTTTTAAGTCTCTCGGGAAGAGTGAAAGACGCGCACGTTCATTTTCAGAGCTCCTAGACCTTCCTATAAGAAGTTAGCTAAAAAGTAGCTTCGATAAACGCTTAGGTTAAGTTTCAGAGTTGCTTCTAATGTACCAAAGCTGGACTTAGACATAATTTCACTCTCACAACATTATGGCTGGTTGGAGACAGTCCGAACCACAAGTACCGGGTCCATGGTTCTGGCCGTATACTGGGGGGACGGGGACGACTCCCATTAACCCCTGACTATACCGGGGATACGCTTATCACAATGCCTTTCTGGTCTGTGCTGAAGCAGGGCATTCTGGCAGCCAAGTGGCTTGACCTTTATTAGTGAGCCTGGTTACCCCCTCTCGGAACCACAGACTTAGAAATCGCCAGCTCATATACAGTGCATAAAATATATTTATATATATACCCTTATACACCATTTTAATAAAAAATATCACAAAATTCTTCTAAGTCCCTCGGGAAGAGAGAAAGACGCGCACGTTCATTTTCAGAGCTCCAAGACCTTCCTATAAGAAGTTAGCTAAAAAGTAGCTTCGAAAAACGCTTAGGTTAAGTTTCAGAGTTGCTTCTAATGTTCCAAAGCTGGACTTAGACATAATTTCACTCTCACAACATTATGGCTGGTTGGAGAGGGTCCGAACCACAAGTACCGGGTCCATGGTTCTGGCAGTATACTGGGGGGACGGGGACGACTCCCATTAACCCCTGACTATACCGGGGATACGCTTATCACAATGCCTTTCTGGTCTGTGCTGAAGCAGGGCATTCTGGCAGCCAAGTGGCTTGACCTTTATTAGTGAGCCTGGTTACCCCCTCTCGGAACCACAGACTTAGAAATCGCCAGCTCATATACAGTGCATAAAATATATTTATATATATACCCTTATACACCATTTTAATAAAAAATATCACAAAATTCTTTTAAGTCTCTCGGGAAGAGTGAAAGACGCGCACGTTCATTTTCAGAGCTCCTAGACCTTCCTATAAGAAGTTAGCTAAAAAGTAGCTTCGAAAAACGCTTAGGTTAAGTTTCAGAGTTGCTTCTAATGTACCAAAGCTGGACTTAGACATAATTTCACTCTCACAACATTATGGCTGGTTGGAGAGGGTCCGAACCACAAGTACTGGGTCCATGGTTCTGGCCGTATACTGGGGGGACGGGGACGACTCCCATTAACCCCTGACTATACCGGGGATACGCTTATCACAATGCCTTTCTGGTCTGTGCTGAAGCAGGGCATTCTGGCAGCCAAGTGGCTTGACCTTTATTAGTGAGCCTGGTTACCCCCTCTCGGAACCACAGACTTAGAAATCGCCAGCTCATATACAGTGCATAAAATATATTTATATATATACCCTTATACACCATTTTAATAAAAAATATCACAAAATTCTTTTAAGTCTCTAGGGAAGAGAGAAAGACGCGCACGTTCATTTTCAGAGCTCCTAGACCTTCCTATAAGAAGTTAGCTAAAAAGTAGCTTCGAAAAACGCTTAGGTTAAGTTTCAGAGTTGCTTCTAATGTACCAAAGCTGGACTTAGACATAATTTCACTCTCACAACATTATGGCTGGTTGGAGACAGTCCGAACCACAAGTACCGGGTCCATGGTTCTGGCCGTATACTGGGGGGACGGGGACGACTCCCATTAACCCCTGACTATACCGGGGATACGCTTATCACAATGCCTTTCTGGTCTGTGCTGAAGCAGGGCATTCTGGCAGCCAAGTGGCTTGACCTTTATTAGTGAGCCTGGTTACCCCCTCTCGGAACCACAGACTTAGAAATCGCCAGCTCATATACAGTGCATAAAATATATTTATATATATACCCTTATACACCATTTTAATAAAAAATATCACAAAATTCTTCTAAGTCCCTCGGGAAGAGAGAAAGACGCGCACGTTCATTTTCAGAGCTCCAAGACCTTCCTATAAGAAGTTAGCTAAAAAGTAGCTTCGAAAAACGCTTAGGTTAAGTTTCAGAGTTGCTTCTAATGTTCCAAAGCTGGACTTAGACATAATTTCACTCTCACAACATTATGGCTGGTTGGAGAGGGTCCGAACCACAAGTACCGGGTCCATGGTTCTGGCAGTATACTGGGGGGACGGGGACGACTCCCATTAACCCCTGACTATACCGGGGATACGCTTATCACAATGCCTTTCTGGTCTGTGCTGAAGCAGGGCATTCTGGCAGCCAAGTGGCTTGACCTTTATTAGTGAGCCTGGTTACCCCCTCTCGGAACCACAGACTTAGAAATCGCCAGCTCATATACAGTGCATAAAATATATTTATATATATACCCTTATACACCATTTTAATAAAAAATATCACAAAATTCTTTTAAGTCTCTCGGGAAGAGTGAAAGACGCGCACGTTCATTTTCAGAGCTCCTAGACCTTCCTATAAGAAGTTAGCTAAAAAGTAGCTTCGAAAAACGCTTAGGTTAAGTTTCAGAGTTGCTTCTAATGTACCAAAGCTGGACTTAGACATAATTTCACTCTCACAACATTATGGCTGGTTGGAGAGGGTCCGAACCACAAGTACTGGGTCCATGGTTCTGGCCGTATACTGGGGGGACGGGGACGACTCCCATTAACCCCTGACTATACCGGGGATACGCTTATCACAATGCCTTTCTGGTCTGTGCTGAAGCAGGGCATTCTGGCAGCCAAGTGGCTTGACCTTTATTAGTGAGCCTGGTTACCCCCTCTCGGAACCACAGACTTAGAAATCGCCAGCTCATATACAGTGCATAAAATATATTTATATATATACCCTTATACACCATTTTAATAAAAAATATCACAAAATTCTTTTAAGTCTCTAGGGAAGAGAGAAAGACGCGCACGTTCATTTTCAGAGCTCCTAGACCTTCCTATAAGAAGTTAGCTAAAAAGTAGCTTCGAAAAACGCTTAGGTTAAGTTTCAGAGTTGCTTCTAATGTACCAAAGCTGGACTTAGACATAATTTCACTCACAACATTATGGCTGGTTGGAGACAGTCCGAACCACAAGTACCGGGTCCATGGTTCTGGCCGTATACTGGGGGGACGGGGACGACTCCCATTAACCCCTGACTATACCGGGGATACGCTTATCACAATGCCTTTCTGGTCTGTGCTGAAGCAGGGCATTCTGGCAGCCAAGTGGCTTGACCTTTATTAGTGAGCCTGGTTACCCCCTCTCGGAACCACAGACTTAGAAATCGCCAGCTCATATACAGTGCATAAAATATATTTATATATATACCCTTATACACCATTTTAATAAAAAATATCACAAAATTCTTCTAAGTCCCTCGGGAAGAGAGAAAGACGCGCACGTTCATTTTCAGAGCTCCAAGACCTTCCTATAAGAAGTAAGCTAAAAAGTAGCTTCGAAAAACGCTTAGGTTAAGTTTCAGAGTTGCTTCTAATGTTCCAAAGCTGGACTTAGACATAATTTCACTCTCACAACATTATGGCTGGTTGGAGAGGGTCCGAACCACAAGTACCGGGTCCATGGTTCTGGCAGTATACTGGGGGGACGGGGACGACTCCCATTAACCCTTGACTATACCGGGGATACGCTTATCACAATGCCTTTCTGGTCTGTGCTGAAGCAGGGCATTCTGGCAGCCAAGTGTCTTGACCTTTATTAGTGAGCCTGGTTACCCCCTCTCGGAACCACAGACTTAGAAATCGCCAGCTCATATACAGTGCATAAAATATATTTATATATATACCCTTATACACCATTTTAATAAAAAATATCACAAAATTCTTCTAAGTCCCTCGGGAAGAGAGAAAGACGCGCACGTTCATTTTCAGAGCTCCAAGACCTTCCTATAAGAAGTTAGCTAAAAAGTAGCTTCGAAAAACGCTTAGGTTAAGTTTCAGAGTTGCTTCTAATGTACCAAAGCTGGACTTAGACATAATTTCACTCTCACAACATTATGGCTGGTTGGAGACAGTCCGAACCACAAGTACCGGGTCCATGGTTCTGGCCGTATACTGGGGGGACGGGGACGACTCCCATTAACCCCTGACTATACCGGGGATACGCTTATCACAATGCCTTTCTGGTCTGTGCTGAAGCAGGGCATTCTGGCAGCCAAGTGGCTTGACCTTTATTAGTGAGCCTGGTTACCCCCTCTCGGAACCACAGACTTAGAAATCGCCAGCTCATATACAGTGCATAAAATATATTTATATATAAACCCTTATACACCATTTTAATAAAAAATATCACAAAATTCTTCTAAGTCCCTCGGGAAGAGAGAAAGACGCGCACGTTCATTTTCAGAGCTCCAAGACCTTCCTATAAGAAGTTAGCTAAAAAGTAGCTTCGAAAAACGCTTAGGTTAAGTTTCAGAGTTGCTTCTAATGTACCAAAGCTGGACTTAGACATAATTTCACTCTCACAACATTATGGCTGGTTGGAGAGGGTCCGAACCACAAGTACCGGGTCCATGGTTCTGGCAGTATACTGGGGGGACGGGGACGACTCCCATTAACCCCTGACTATACCGGGGATACGCTTATCACAATGCCTTTCTGGTCTGTGCTGAAGCAGGGCATTCTGGCAGCCAAGTGGCTTGACCTTTATTAGTGAGTCTGGTTACCCCCTCTCGGAACCACAGACTTAGAAATCGCCAGCTCATATACAGTGCATAAAATATATTTATATATATACCCTTATACACCATTTTAATAAAAAATATCACAAAATTCTTTTAAGTCTCTCGGGAAGAGTGAAATACGCGCACGTTCATTTTCAGAGCTCCAAGACCTTCCTATAAGAAGTTAGCTAAAAAGTAGCTTCGAAAAACGCTTAGGTTAAGTTTCAGAGTTGCTTCTAATGTACCAAAGCTGGACTTAGACATAATTTCACTCTCACAACATTATGGCTGGTTGGAGAGGGTCCGAACCACAAGTACCGGGTCCATGGTTCTGGCAGTATACTGGGGGGACGGGGACGACTCCCATTAACCCCTGACTATACCGGGGATACGCTTATCACAATGCCTTTCTGGTCTGTGCTGAAGCAGGGCATTCTGGCAGCCAAGTGGCTTGACCTTTATTAGTGAGTCTGGTTACCCCCTCTCGGAACCACAGACTTAGAAATCGCCAGCTCATATACAGTGCATAAAATATATTTATATATATACCCTTATACACCATTTTAATAAAAAATATCACAAAATTCTTTTAAGTCTCTCGGGAAGAGTGGAATACGCGCACGTTCATTTTCAGAGCTCCTAGACCTTCCTATAAGAAGTTAGCTAAAAAGTAGCTTCGAAAAACGCTTAGGTTAAGTTTCAGAGTTGCTTCTAATGTACCAAAGCTGGACTTAGACATAATTTCACTCTCACAACATTATGGCTGGTTGGAGAGGGTCCGAACCACAAGTACTGGGTCCATGGTTCTGGCCGTATATTGGGGGGACGGGGACGACTCCCATTAACCCCTGACTATACCGGGGATACGCTTATCACAATGCCTTTCTGGTCTGTGCTGAAGCAGGGCATTCTGGCAGCCAAGTAGCTTGACCTTTATTAGTGAGCCTGGTTACCCCCTCTCGGAACCACAGACTTAGAAATCGCCAGCTCATATACAGTGCATAAAATATATTTATATATATACCCTTATACACCATTTTAATAAAAAATATCACAAAATTCTTCTAAGTCCCTCGGGAAGAGTGAAAGACGCGCACGTTCATTTTCAGAGCTCCTAGACCTTCCTATAAGAAGTTAGCTAAAAAGTAGCTTCGAAAAACGCTTAGGTTAAGATTCAGAGTTGCTTCTAATGTACCAAAGCTGGACTTAGACATAATTTCACTCTCACAACATTATGGCTGGTTGGAGAGGGTCCGAACCACAAGTACTGGGTCCATGGTTCTGGCCGTATACTGGGGGGACGGGGACGACTCCCATTAACCCCTGACTATACCGGGGATACGCTTATCACAATGCCTTTCTGGTCTGTGCTGAAGCAGGGCATTCTGGCAGCCAAGTGGCTTGACCTTTATTAGTGAGCCTGGTTACCCCCTCTCGGAACCACAGACTTAGAAATCGCCAGCTCATATACAGTGCATAAAATATATTTATATATATACCCTTATACACCATTTTAATAAAAAATATCACAAAATTCTTTTAAGTCTCTCGGGAAGAGAGAAAGACGCGCACGTTCATTTTCAGAGCTCCTAGACCTTCCTATAAGAAGTTAGCTAAAAAGTAGCTTCGAAAAACGCTTAGGTTAAGTTTCAGAGTTGCTTCTAATGTACCAAAGCTGGACTTAGACATAATTTCACTCTCACAACATTATGGCTGGTTGGAGAGGGTCCGAACCACAAGTACTGGGTCCATGGTTCTGGCAGTATACTGGGGGGACGGGGACGACTCCCATTAACCCCTGACTATACCGGGGATACGCTTATCACAATGCCTTTCTGGTCTGTGCTGAAGCAGGGCATTCTGGCAGCCAAGTGGCTTGACCTTTATTAGTGAGCCTGGTTACCCCCTCTCGGAACCACAGACTTAGAAATCGCCAGCTCATATACAGTGCATAAAATATATTTATATATATACCCTTATACACCATTTTAATAAAAAATATCACAAAATTCTTTTAAGTCTCTCGGGAAGAGTGAAAGACGCGCACGTTCATTTTCAGAGCTCCTAGACCTTCCTATAAGAAGTTAGCTAAAAAGTAGCTTCGATAAACGCTTAGGTTAAGTTTCAGAGTTGCTTCTAATGTACCAAAGCTGGACTTAGACATAATTTCACTCTCACAACATTATGGCTGGTTGGAGACAGTCCGAACCACAAGTACCGGGTCCATGGTTCTGGCCGTATACTGGGGGGACGGGGACGACTCCCATTAACCCCTGACTATACCGGGGATACGCTTATCACAATGCCTTTCTGGTCTGTGCTGAAGCAGGGCATTCTGGCAGCCAAGTGGCTTGACCTTTATTAGTGAGCCTGGTTACCCCCTCTCGGAACCACAGACTTAGAAATCGCCAGCTCATATACAGTGCATAAAATATATTTATATATATACCCTTATACACCATTTTAATAAAAAATATCACAAAATTCTTCTAAGTCCCTCGGGAAGAGAGAAAGACGCGCACGTTCATTTTCAGAGCTCCAAGACCTTCCTATAAGAAGTTAGCTAAAAAGTAGCTTCGAAAAACGCTTAGGTTAAGTTTCAGAGTTGCTTCTAATGTACCAAAGCTGGACTTAGACATAATTTCACTCTCACAACATTATGGCTGGTTGGAGAGGGTCCGAACCACAAGTACTGGGTCCATGGTTCTGGCCGTATACTGGGGGGACGGGGACGACTCCCATTAACCCCTGACTATACCGGGGATACGCTTATCACAATGCCTTTCTGGTCTGTGCTGAAGCAGGGCATTCTGGCAGCCAAGTGGCTTGACCTTTATTAGTGAGCCTGGTTACCCCCTCTCGGAACCACAGACTTAGAAATCGCCAGCTCATATACAGTGCATAAAATATATTTATATATATACCCTTATACACCATTTTAATAAAAAATATCACAAAATTCTTTTAAGTCTCTAGGGAAGAGAGAAAGACGCGCACGTTCATTTTCAGAGCTCCTAGACCTTCCTATAAGAAGTTAGCTAAAAAGTAGCTTCGAAAAACGCTTAGGTTAAGTTTCAGAGTTGCTTCTAATGTACCAAAGCTGGACTTAGACATAATTTCACTCACAACATTATGGCTGGTTGGAGACAGTCCGAACCACAAGTACCGGGTCCATGGTTCTGGCCGTATACTGGGGGGACGGGGACGACTCCCATTAACCCCTGACTATACCGGGGATACGCTTATCACAATGCCTTTCTGGTCTGTGCTGAAGCAGGGCATTCTGGCAGCCAAGTGGCTTGACCTTTATTAGTGAGCCTGGTTACCCCCTCTCGGAACCACAGACTTAGAAATCGCCAGCTCATATACAGTGCATAAAATATATTTATATATATACCCTTATACACCATTTTAATAAAAAATATCACAAAATTCTTCTAAGTCCCTCGGGAAGAGAGAAAGACGCGCACGTTCATTTTCAGAGCTCCAAGACCTTCCTATAAGAAGTTAGCTAAAAAGTAGCTTCGAAAAACGCTTAGGTTAAGTTTCAGAGTTGCTTCTAATGTTCCAAAGCTGGACTTAGACATAATTTCACTCTCACAACATTATGGCTGGTTGGAGAGGGTCCGAACCACAAGTACCGGGTCCATGGTTCTGGCAGTATACTGGGGGGACGGGGACGACTCCCATTAACCCTTGACTATACCGGGGATACGCTTATCACAATGCCTTTCTGGTCTGTGCTGAAGCAGGGCATTCTGGCAGCCAAGTGTCTTGACCTTTATTAGTGAGCCTGGTTACCCCCTCTCGGAACCACAGACTTAGAAATCGCCAGCTCATATACAGTGCATAAAATATATTTATATATATACCCTTATACACCATTTTAATAAAAAATATCACAAAATTCTTCTAAGTCCCTCGGGAAGAGAGAAAGACGCGCACGTTCATTTTCAGAGCTCCAAGACCTTCCTATAAGAAGTTAGCTAAAAAGTAGCTTCGAAAAACGCTTAGGTTAAGTTTCAGAGTTGCTTCTAATGTACCAAAGCTGGACTTAGACATAATTTCACTCTCACAACATTATGGCTGGTTGGAGACAGTCCGAACCACAAGTACCGGGTCCATGGTTCTGGCCGTATACTGGGGGGACGGGGACGACTCCCATTAACCCCTGACTATACCGGGGATACGCTTATCACAATGCCTTTCTGGTCTGTGCTGAAGCAGGGCATTCTGGCAGCCAAGTGGCTTGACCTTTATTAGTGAGCCTGGTTACCCCCTCTCGGAACCACAGACTTAGAAATCGCCAGCTCATATACAGTGCATAAAATATATTTATATATAAACCCTTATACACCATTTTAATAAAAAATATCACAAAATTCTTCTAAGTCCCTCGGGAAGAGAGAAAGACGCGCACGTTCATTTTCAGAGCTCCAAGACCTTCCTATAAGAAGTTAGCTAAAAAGTAGCTTCGAAAAACGCTTAGGTTAAGTTTCAGAGTTGCTTCTAATGTACCAAAGCTGGACTTAGACATAATTTCACTCTCACAACATTATGGCTGGTTGGAGAGGGTCCGAACCACAAGTACCGGGTCCATGGTTCTGGCAGTATACTGGGGGGACGGGGACGACTCCCATTAACCCCTGACTATACCGGGGATACGCTTATCACAATGCCTTTCTGGTCTGTGCTGAAGCAGGGCATTCTGGCAGCCAAGTGGCTTGACCTTTATTAGTGAGTCTGGTTACCCCCTCTCGGAACCACAGACTTAGAAATCGCCAGCTCATATACAGTGCATAAAATATATTTATATATATACCCTTATACACCATTTTAATAAAAAATATCACAAAATTCTTTTAAGTCTCTCGGGAAGAGTGAAATACGCGCACGTTCATTTTCAGAGCTCCTAGACCTTCCTATAAGAAGTTAGCTAAAAAGTAGCTTCGAAAAACGCTTAGGTTAAGTTTCAGAGTTGCTTCTAATGTACCAAAGCTGGACTTAGACATAATTTCACTCTCACAACATTATGGCTGGTTGGAGAGGGTCCGAACCACAAGTACTGGGTCCATGGTTCTGGCCGAATATTGGGGGGACGGGGACGACTCCCATTAACCCCTGACTATACCGGGGATACGCTTATCACAATGCCTTTCTGGTCTGTGCTGAAGCAGGGCATTCTGGCAGCCAAGTAGCTTGACCTTTATTAGTGAGCCTGGTTACCCCCTCTCGGAACCACAGACTTAGAAATCGCCAGCTCATATACAGTGCATAAAATATATTTATATATATACCCTTATACACCATTTTAATAAAAAATATCACAAAATTCTTCTAAGTCCCTCGGGAAGAGTGAAAGACGCGCACGTTCATTTTCAGAGCTCCTAGACCTTCCTATAAGAAGTTAGCTAAAAAGTAGCTTCGAAAAACGCTTAGGTTAAGTTTCAGAGTTGCTTCTAATGTACCAAAGCTGGACTTAGACATAATTTCACTCTCACAACATTATGGCTGGTTGGAGAGGGTCCGAACCACAAGTACTGGGTCCATGGTTCTGGCCGTATACTGGGGGGACGGGGACGACTCCCATTAACCCCTGACTATACCGGGGATACGCTTATCACAATGCCTTTCTGGTCTGTGCTGAAGCAGGGCATTCTGGCAGCCAAGTGGCTTGACCTTTATTAGTGAGCCTGGTTACCCCCTCTCGGAACCACAGACTTAGAAATCGCCAGCTCATATACAGTGCATAAAATATATTTATATATATACCCTTATACACCATTTTAATAAAAAATATCACAAAATTCTTTTAAGTCTCTCGGGAAGAGAGAAAGACGCGCACGTTCATTTTCAGAGCTCCTAGACCTTCCTATAAGAAGTTAGCTAAAAAGTAGCTTCGAAAAACGCTTAGGTTAAGTTTCAGAGTTGCTTCTAATGTACCAAAGCTGGACTTAGACATAATTTCACTCTCACAACATTATGGCTGGTTGGAGAGGGTCCGAACCACAAGTACTGGGTCCATGGTTCTGGCCGTATACTGGGGGGACGGGGACGACTCCCATTAACCCCTGACTATACCGGGGATACGCTTATCACAATGCCTTTCTGGTCTGTGCTGAAGCAGGGCATTCTGGCAGCCAAGTGGCTTGACCTTTATTAGTGAGCCTGGTTACCCCCTCTCGGAACCACAGACTTAGAAATCGCCAGCTCATATACAGTGCATAAAATATATTTATATATATACCCTTATACACCATTTTAATAAAAAATATCACAAAATTCTTCTAAGTCCCTCGGGAAGAGTGAAAGACGCGCACGTTCATTTTCAGAGCTCCTAGACCTTCCTATAAGAATTTAGCCAGAAAGTAGCTTCGAAAAACGCTTAGGTTAAGTTTCAGAGTTGCTTCTAATGTACCAAAGCTGGACTTAGATATAATTTCACTCTCACAACATTATGGCTGGTTGGAGACAGTCCGAACCACAAGTACCGGGTCCATGGTTCTGGCCGTATACTGGGGGGACGGGGACGACTCCCATTAACCCCTGACTATACCGGGGATACGCTTATCCCAATGCCTTTCTGGTCTGTGCTGAAGCAGGGCATTCTGGCAGCCAAGTGGCTTGACCTTTATTAGTGAGCCTGGTTACCCCCTCTCGGAACCACAGACTTAGAAATCGCCAGCTCATATACAGTGCATAAAATATATTTATATATATACCCTTATACACCATTTTAATAAAAAATATCACAAAATTCTTCTAAGTCCCTCGGGAAGAGTGAAAGACGCGCACGTTCATTTTCAGAGCTCCTAGACCTTCCTATAAGAAGTTAGCCAAAAAGTAGCTTCGAAAAACGCTTAGGTTAAGTTTCAGAGTTGCTTCTAATGTACCAAAGCTGGACTTAGATATAATTTCACTCTCACAACATTATGGCTGGTTGGAGACAGTCCGAACCACAAGTACCGAGTCCATGGTTCTGGCCGTATACTGGGGGGACGGGGACGACTCCCATTAACCCCTGACTATACCGGGGATACGCTTATCACAATGCCTTTCTGGTCTGTGCTGAAGCAGGGCATTCTGGCAGGCAAGTGGCTTGACCTTTATTAGTGAGTCTGGTTACCCCCTCTCGGAACCACAGACTTAGAAATCGCCAGCTCATATACAGTGCATAAAATATATTAGTGCATATTTATACAGCATATATATACCCTTATACACCATTTTAATAAAAAATATCACAAAATTCTTCTAAGTCCCTCGGGAAGAGTGAAAGACGCGCACGTTCATTTTCAGAGCTCCTAGACCTTCCTATAAGAAGTTAGCCAAAAAGTAGCTTCGAAAAACGCTTAGGTTAAGTTTCAGAGTTGCTTCTAATGTACAAAAGCTGGACTTAGATATAATTTCACTCTCACAACATTATGGCTGGTTGGAGACAGTCCGAACCACAAGTACCGGGTCCATGGTTCTGGCCGTATACTGGGGGGACGGGGACGACTCCCATTAACCCCTGACTATACCGGGGATACGCTTATCCCAATGCCTTTCTGGTCTGTGCTGAAGCAGGGCATTCTGGCAGGCAAGTGGCTTGACCTTTATTAGTGAGCCTGGTTACCCCCTCTCGGAACCACAGACTTAGAAATCGCCAGCTCATATACAGTGCATAAAATATATTTATATATATACCCTTATACACCATTTTAATAAAAAATATCACAAAATTCTTCTAAGTCCCTCGGGAAGAGTGAAAGACGCGCACGTTCATTTTCAGAGCTCCTAGACCTTCCTATAAGAAGTTAGCCAAAAAGTAGCTTCGAAAAACGCTTAGGTTAAGTTTCAGAGTTGCTTCTAATGTACCAAAGCTGGACTTAGATATAATTTCACTCTCACAACATTATGGCTGGTTGGAGACAGTCCGAACCACAAGTACCGGGTCCATGGTTCTGGCCGTATACTGGGGGGACGGGGACGACTCCCATTAACCCCTGACTATACCGGGGATACGCTTATCCCAATGCCTTTCTGGTCTGTGCTGAAGCAGGGCATTCTGGCAGCCAAGTGGCTTGACCTTTATTAGTGAGCCTGGTTACCCCCTCTCGGAACCACAGACTTAGAAATCGCCAGCTCATATACAGTGCATAAAATATATTTATATATATACCCTTATCCACCATTTTAATAAAAAATATCACAAAATTCTTCTAAGTCCCTCGGGAAGAGTGAAAGACGCGCACGTTCATTTTCAGAGCTCCTAGACCTTCCTATAAGAATTTAGCCAGAAAGTAGCTTCGAAAAACGCTTAGGTTAAGTTTCAGAGTTGCTTCTAATGTACCAAAGCTGGACTTAGATATAATTTCACTCTCACAACATTATGGCTGGTTTGAGACAGTCCGAACCACAAGTACCGGGTCCATGGTTCTGGCCGTATACTGGGGGGACGGGGACGACTCCCATTAACCCCTGACTATACCGGGGATACGCTTATCACAATGCCTTTCTGGTCTGTGCTGAAGCAGGGCATTCTGGCAGGCAAGTGGCTTGACCTTTATTAGTGAGTCTGGTTACCCCCTCTCGGAACCACAGACTTAGAAATCGCCAGCTCATATACAGTGCATAAAATATATTTATATATATACCCTTATACACCATTTTAATAAAAAATATCACAAAATTCTTCTAAGTCCCTCGGGAAGAGTGAAAGACGCGCACGTTCATTTTCAGAGCTCCTAGACCTTCCTATAAGAATTTAGCCAGAAAGTAGCTTCGAAAAACGCTTAGGTTAAGTTTCAGAGTTGCTTCTAATGTACCAAAGCTGGACTTAGATATAATTTCACTCTCACAACATTATGGCTGGTTGGAGACAGTCCGAACCACAAGTACCGGGTCCATGGTTCTGGCCGTATACTGGGGGGACGGGGACGACTCCCATTAACCCCTGACTATACCGGGGATACGCTTATCACAATGCCTTTCTGGTCTGTGCTGAAGCAGGGCATTCTGGCAGGCAAGTGGCTTGACCTTTATTAGTGAGTCTGGTTACCCCCTCTCGGAACCACAGACTTAGAAATCGCCAGCTCATATACAGTGCATAAAATATATTTATATATATACCCTTATACACCATTTTAATAAAAAATATCACAAAATTCTTCTAAGTCCCTCGGGAAGAGTGAAAGACGCGCACGTTCATTTTCAGAGCTCCTAGACCTTCCTATAAGAATTTAGCCAGAAAGTAGCTTCGAAAAACGCTTAGGTTAAGATTCAGAGTTGCTTCTAATGTACAAAAGCTGGACTTAGATATAATTTCACTCTCACAACATTATGGCTGGTTTGAGACAGTCCGAACCACAAGTACCGGGTCCATGGTTCTGGCAGTATACTGGGGGGACGGGGACGACTCCCATTAACCCCTGACTATACCGGGGATACGCTTATCACAATGCCTTTCTGGTCTGTGCTGAAGCAGGGCATTTTGGCAGGCAAGTGGCTTGACCTTTATTAGTGAGTCTGGTTACCCCCTCTCGGAACCACAGACTTAGAAATCGCCAGTTCATATACAGTGCATAAAATCTTATACTATATTAGTGAAAGCACTGTATGCCTGCCTGCCTGCATGCATGCATGCCAGCCTGCCTGCCTGCCTGGATGTCCGGTGTCCCTAGGGGAAATCTCATTGGTCCCTTGGGCCGCCCCCGCACACCTCTCATTGGCCTGAGGCGGAGTGACGACCAAAGGACACACACACAGGGACACACACACAGGGACACACACACAGGGACACACAGGGACACACACACAGGGACACACACACACAGGGACACACACACACAGGGACACATACACACACACAGGGACACACACACACAGGGACACACACACACACACAGGGACACACACTCTCCCCCGTCAGTTGGACCGCAGCTCACCTTCCACACCCCCCCCTCCTCTCCCGGTGCCCCTCCTCTCCCGGTGCCCCTCCTCTCCCGGTGCCCCTCACTATCTCCCCCCTCCCCACCTCACCCAAATCCCCACGCTCCGCAACATCCCCAGCCGCACCATCACCCTCACCGTGCGCCGCGGAGGAAGCGCGGCCCTGCTGCTCAGCAGCAAACTCCAGGCTCCTTCCCCCTCGCGGCGCGGCCCGGGCCTCCTGCTCTCCCCATCACGTGCGCCGCTACCGGAGAGGGGAAGCGCGGTGCGGGACTCCCCATCACGTGTGACGCTACCGGAGAGGGGAAGTGCGGCGCGGGACTCCCCATCACGTGCGCCGCTACCGGAGAGGGGAAGCGCGGCGCGGGACTCCCCATCACGTGTGACGCTACCGGAGAGGGGAAGTGCGGCGCGGGACTCCCCATCACGTGCGCCGCTACCGGAGAGGGGAAGCGCGGCGCGGGACTCCCCATCACGTGCGCCGCTACCGGAGAGGGGAAGCGCGGGCCGGGCCTCCTGCTCTCCCCATCACGTGCGCCGCTACCGGAGAGGGGAAGCGCGGGCCGGGCCTCCTGCTCTCCCCATCACGTGCGCCGCTACCGGAGAGGGGAAGCGCGGGCCGGGCCTCCTGCTCTCCCCATCACGTGCGCCGCTACCGGAGAGGGGAAACGCGGCGCGGGACTCCTGCCACTCTTGCCCCCCCCCCCCAGCTTCCCGAACTCACCTCCTGCCCCAGCCAGATGCCACGGGGTCAAGGTAAGTCACACACCGTCTCCCACCCACGCACTGTCACCCAGTCACCCACACACCCACCCAGTCACTTTCACCCACCCAGCCACTCAGTCACCCACCCACTCAGTCACCCACCCACTCAGTCACCCACTCACTTAGTCACCCACCCACTCACTTAGTCACCCACCCACTCACTCAGTCACCCACCCACTCACTCAGTCACCCACCCACTCACTCAGTCACCCACCCACTCACTCACTCAGTCACCCACCCACACACCCACCCAGTCACCCACTCAGTCACCCACCCAGTCACCCACTCAGTCACCCACCCACACACCCACCCAGTCACCCACCCACACACCCACCCAGTCACTTTCACCCAGTCACCCACTTTCACCCAGTCACCCACCCACCCACTCAGTCACCCACCCACTCAGTCACCCACCCACTCAGTCACCCAGTCACCCACCCATTCAGTCACCCAGTCACCCATTCAGTCAGTCACCCAGTCACCCACCCATTCAGTAAGTCAGTCACCCACTCACCCACCCACTCACTCACTCAGTCACCCACCCACTCAGTCACCCAGTCACCCACCCATTCAGTCACCCATTCAGTCAGTCACCCAGTCACCCACCCATTCAGTCAGTCAGTCACCCACTCACCCACCCAGTCAGTTACCCACTCACCCACCCAGTCAGTCACCCACTCACCCACCCAGTCAGTCACCCAGTCAGTCACCCACTCACCCACCAAGTCAGTCACCCACTCACCCACCCAGTCAGTCACTCACTCACCCACCCAGTCAGTCACCCACTCACCCACCCAGTCAGTCACCCACTCACCCACCCAGTCACTCACCCACCCAGTCAGTCACTCACCCACCCAGTCAGTCACTCACCCACCCAGTCAGTCTCCCACTCACCCACCCACCGACCCAACTCACCCACCCAACCACCGACCCAAAGTCACCCACCGACCCAAAGTCACCCACCCACCGACCCAAAGTCAAACCGACCCAAAGTCACCCACCCACCGACCCAAAGTCACATACCCACCGACCCAAAGTCACACACCCACCGACCCAAAGTCAAACCGACCCAAAGTCACCCACCCACCGACCCAAAGTCACCCACCCATGACCCAAAGTCAAACCGACCCAAAGTCACCCACCCACCCACTCAGTCAAGTGTCACACACCCACCCAGTCACCCACACACTCAGTCAACTCAGTCACCCACCTAGCTGTCAAGGGGGGGGGGGAAGCCTAACCCTGTCGTACGCCCCCCCAAAATTACATCCCGGGCAACGCCGGGTCTCTCAGCTAGTATATTTATATATATACCCTTATACACCATTTTAATAAAAAATATCACAAAATTCTTCTAAGTCCCTCGGGAAGAGTGAAAGACGCGTACGTTCATTTTCAGAGCTCCTAGACCTTCCTATAAGAAGTTAGCCAAAAAGTAGCTTCGAAAAACGCTTAGGTTAAGTTTCAGAGTTGCTTCTAATGTACCAAAGCTGGACTTAGACATAATTTCACTCTCACAACATTATGGCTGGTTGGAGACAGTCCGAACCACAAGTACCGGGTCCATGGTTCTGGCCGTATACTGGGGGGACGGGGACGACTCCCATTAACCCCTGACTATACCGGGGATACGCTTATCACAATGCCTTTCTGGTCTGTGCTGAAGCAGGGCATTCTGGCAGCCAAGTGGCTTGACCTTTATTAGTGAGCCTGGTTACCCCCTCTCGGAACCACAGACTTAGAAATCGCCAGCTCATATACAGTGCATAAAATATATTTATATATATACCCTTATACACCATTTTAATAAAAAATATCACAAAATTCTTCTAAGTCCCTCGGGAAGAGTGAAAGACGCGCACGTTCATTTTCAGAGCTCCTAGACCTTCCTATAAGAATTTAGCCAGAAAGTAGCTTCGAAAAACGCTTAGGTTAAGTTTCAGAGTTGCTTCTAATGTACCAAAGCTGGACTTAGATATAATTTCACTCTCACAACATTATGGCTGGTTGGAGACAGTCCGAACCACAAGTACCGGGTCCATGGTTCTGGCCGTATACTGGGGGGACGGGGACGACTCCCATTAACCCCTGACTATACCGGGGATACGCTTATCCCAATGCCTTTCTGGTCTGTGCTGAAGCAGGGCATTCTGGCAGCCAAGTGGCTTGACCTTTATTAGTGAGCCTGGTTACCCCCTCTCGGAACCACAGACTTAGAAATCGCCAGCTCATATACAGTGCATAAAATATATTTATATATATACCCTTATACACCATTTTAATAAAAAATATCACAAAATTCTTCTAAGTCCCTCGGGAAGAGTGAAAGACGCGCACGTTCATTTTCAGAGCTCCTAGACCTTCCTATAAGAAGTTAGCCAAAAAGTAGCTTCGAAAAACGCTTAGGTTAAGTTTCAGAGTTGCTTCTAATGTACCAAAGCTGGACTTAGATATAATTTCACTCTCACAACATTATGGCTGGTTGGAGACAGTCCGAACCACAAGTACCGAGTCCATGGTTCTGGCCGTATACTGGGGGGACGGGGACGACTCCCATTAACCCCTGACTATACCGGGGATACGCTTATCACAATGCCTTTCTGGTCTGTGCTGAAGCAGGGCATTCTGGCAGGCAAGTGGCTTGACCTTTATTAGTGAGTCTGGTTACCCCCTCTCGGAACCACAGACTTAGAAATCGCCAGCTCATATACAGTGCATAAAATATATTAGTGCATATTTATACAGCATATATATACCCTTATACACCATTTTAATAAAAAATATCACAAAATTCTTCTAAGTCCCTCGGGAAGAGTGAAAGACGCGCACGTTCATTTTCAGAGCTCCTAGACCTTCCTATAAGAAGTTAGCCAAAAAGTAGCTTCGAAAAACGCTTAGGTTAAGTTTCAGAGTTGCTTCTAATGTACAAAAGCTGGACTTAGATATAATTTCACTCTCACAACATTATGGCTGGTTGGAGACAGTCCGAACCACAAGTACCGGGTCCATGGTTCTGGCCGTATACTGGGGGGACGGGGACGACTCCCATTAACCCCTGACTATACCGGGGATACGCTTATCCCAATGCCTTTCTGGTCTGTGCTGAAGCAGGGCATTCTGGCAGGCAAGTGGCTTGACCTTTATTAGTGAGCCTGGTTACCCCCTCTCGGAACCACAGACTTAGAAATCGCCAGCTCATATACAGTGCATAAAATATATTTATATATATACCCTTATACACCATTTTAATAAAAAATATCACAAAATTCTTCTAAGTCCCTCGGGAAGAGTGAAAGACGCGTACGTTCATTTTCAGAGCTCCTAAACCTTCCTATAAGAAGTTAGCCAAAAAGTAGCTTCGAAAAACGCTTAGGTTAAGTTTCAGAGTTGCTTCTAATGTACCAAAGCTGGACTTAGACATAATTTCACTCTCACAACATTATGGCTGGTTGGAGACAGTCCGAACCACAAGTACCGGGTCCATGGTTCTGGCCGTATACTGGGGGGACGGGGACGACTCCCATTAACCCCTGACTATACCGGGGATACGTTTATCACAATGCCTTTCTGGTCTGTGCTGAAGCAGGGCATTCTGGCAGCCAAGTGGCTTGACCTTTATTAGTGAGCCTGGTTACCCCCTCTCGGAACCACAGACTTAGAAATCGCCAGCTCATATACAGTGCATAAAATATATTTATATATATACCCTTATACACCATTTTAATAAAAAATATCACAAAATTCTTTTAAGTCTCTAGGGAAGAGTGAAAGACGCGCACGTTCATTTTCAGAGCTCCTAGACCTTCCTATAAGAAGTTAGCTAAAAAGTAGCTTCGAAAAACGCTTAGGTTAAGTTTCAGAGTTGCTTCTAATGTACCAAAGCTGGACTTAGACATAATTTCACTCTCACAACATTATGGCTGGTTGGAGAGGGTCCGAACCACAAGTACTGGGTCCATGGTTCTGGTCGTATACTGGGGGGACGGGGACGACTCCCATTAACCCCTGACTATACCGGGGATACGCTTATCACAATGCCTTTCTGGTCTGTGCTGAAGCAGGGCATTCTGGCAGCCAAGTGGCTTGACCTTTATTAGTGAGCCTGGTTACCCCCTCTCGGAACCACAGACTTAGAAATCGCCAGCTCATATACAGTGCATAAAATATATTTATATATAAACCCTTATACACCATTTTAATAAAAAATATCACAAAATTCTTCTAAGTCCCTCGGGAAGAGAGAAAGACGCGCACGTTCATTTTCAGCGCTCCTAGACCTTCCTATAAGAAGTTAGCTAAAAAGTAGCTTCGAAAAACGCTTAGGTTAAGTTTCAGAGTTGCTTCTAATGTACCAAAGCTGGACTTAGACATAATTTCACTCTCACAACATTATGGCTGGTTGGAGAGGGTCCGAACCACAAGTACCGGGTCCATGGTTCTGGCAGTATACTGGGGGGACGGGGACGACTCCCATTAACCCCTGACTATACCGGGGATACGCTTATCACAATGCCTTTCTGGTCTGTGCTGAAGCAGGGCATTCTGGCAGCCAAGTGGCTTGACCTTTATTAGTGAGCCTGGTTACCCCCTCTCGGAACCACAGACTTAGAAATCGCCAGCTCATATACAGTGCATAAAATATATTTATATATATACCCTTATACACCATTTTAATAAAAAATATCACAAAATTCTTCTAAGTCCCTCGGGAAGAGAGAAAGACGCGCACGTTCATTTTCAGAGCTCCTAGACCTTCCTATAAGAAGTTAGCTAAAAAGTAGCTTCGAAAAACGCTTAGGTTAAGTTTCAGAGTTGCTTCTAATGTACCAAAGCTGGACTTAGACATAATTTCACTCTCACAACATTATGGCTGGTTGGAGACAGTCCGAACCACAAGTACCGGGTCCATGGTTCTGGCCGTATACTGGGGGGACGGGGACGACTCCCATTAACCCCTGACTATACCGGGGATACGCTTATCACAATGCCTTTCTGGTCTGTGCTGAAGCAGGGCATTCTGGCAGCCAAGTGGCTTGACCTTTATTAGCGAGCCTGGTTACCCCCTCTCGGAACCACAGACTTAGAAATCGCCAGCTCATATACAGTGCATAAAATATATTTATATATAAACCCTTATACACCATTTTAATAAAAAATATCACAAAATTCTTCTAAGTCCCTCGGGAAGAGAGAAAGACGCGCACGTTCATTTTCAGAGCTCCAAGACCTTCCTATAAGAAGTTAGCTAAAAAGTAGCTTCGAAAAACGCTTAGGTTAAGTTTCAGAGTTGCTTCTAATGTACCAAAGCTGGACTTAGACATAATTTCACTCACAACATTATGGCTGGTTGGAGACAGTCCGAACCACAAGTACCGGGTCCATGGTTCTGGCCGTATACTGGGGGGACGGGGACGACTCCCATTAACCCCTGACTATACCGGGGATACGCTTATCACAATGCCTTTCTGGTCTGTGCTGAAGCAGGGCATTCTGGCAGCCAAGTGGCTTGACCTTTATTAGCGAGCCTGGTTACCCCCTCTCGGAACCACAGACTTAGAAATCGCCAGCTCATATACAGTGCATAAAATATATTTATATATAAACCCTTATACACCATTTTAATAAAAAATATCACAAAATTCTTCTAAGTCCCTCGGGAAGAGAGAAAGACGCGCACGTTCATTTTCAGAGCTCCAAGACCTTCCTATAAGAAGTTAGCTAAAAAGTAGCTTCGAAAAACGCTTAGGTTAAGTTTCAGAGTTGCTTCTAATGTACCAAAGCTGGACTTAGACATAATTTCACTCTCACAACATTATGGCTGGTTGGAGAGGGTCCGAACCACAAGTGCCGGGTCCATGGTTCTGGCAGTATACTGGGGGGACGGGGACGACTCCCATTAACCCCTGACTATACCGGGGATACGCTTATCACAATGCCTTTCTGGTCTGTGCTGAAGCAGGGCATTCTGGCAGCCAAGTGGCTTGACCTTTATTAGTGAGCCTGGTTACCCCCTCTCGGAACCACAGAATTAGAAATCGCCAGCTCATATACAGTGCATAAAATATATTTATATATATACCCTTATACACCATTTTAATAAAAAATATCACAAAATACTTTTAAGTCTCTCGGGAAGAGTGAAAGACGCGCACGTTCATTTTCAGAGCTCCTAGACCTTCCTATAAGAAGTTAGCTAAAAAGTAGCTTCGAAAAACGCTTAGGTTAAGTTTCAGAGTTGCTTCTAATGTACCAAAGCTGGACTTAGACATAATTTCACTCTCACAACATTATGGCTGGTTGGAGAGGGTCCGAACCACAAGTACCGGGTCCATGGTTCTGGCAGTATACTGGGGGGACGGGGACGACTCCCATTAACCCCTGACTATACCGGGGATACGCTTATCACAATGCCTTTCTGGTCTGTGCTGAAGCAGGGCATTCTGGCAGCCAAGTGGCTTGACCTTTATTAGTGAGCCTGGTTACCCCCTCTCGGAACCACAGACTTAGAAATCGCCAGCTCATATACAGTGCATAAAATATATTTATATATAAACCCTTATACACCATTTTAATAAAAAATATCACAAAATTCTTCTAAGTCCCTCGGGAAGAGAGAAAGACGCGCACGTTCATTTTCAGAGCTCCTAGACCTTCCTATAAGAAGTTAGCTAAAAAGTAGCTTCGAAAAACGCATAGGTTAAGTTTCAGAGTTGCTTCTAATGTACCAAAGCTGGACTTAGACATAATTTCACTCTCACAACATTATGGCTGGTTGGAGAGGGTCCGAACCACAAGTACTGGGTCCATGGTTCTGGCCGTATACTGGGGGGACGGGGACGACTCCCATTAACCCCTGACTATACCGGGGATACGCTTATCACAATGCCTTTCTGGTCTGTGCTGAAGCAGGGCATTCTGGCAGCCAAGTGGCTTGACCTTTATTAGTGAGCCTGGTTACCCCCTCTCGGAACCACAGACTTAGAAATCGCCAGCTCATATACAGTGCATAAAATATATTTATATATATACCCTTATACACCATTTTAATAAAAAATATCACAAAATTCTTTTACGTCTCTCGGGAAGAGTGAAAGACGCGCACGTTCATTTTCAGAGCTCCTAGACCTTCCTATAAGAAGTTAGCTAAAAAGTAGCTTCGAAAAACGCTTAGGTTAAGTTTCAGAGTTGCTTCTAATGTACCAAAGCTGGACTTAGACATAATTTCACTCTCACAACATTATGGCTGGTTGGAGAGGGTCCGAACCACAAGTACCGGGTCCATGGTTCTGGCAGTATACTGGGGGGACGGGGACGACTCCCATTAACCCCTGACTATACCGGGGATACGCTTATCACAATGCCTTTCTGGTCTGTGCTGAAGCAGGGCATTCTGGCAGCCAAGTGGCTTGACCTTTATTAGTGAGCCTGGTTACCCCCTCTCGGAACCACAGACTTAGAAATCGCCAGCTCATATACAGTGCATAAAATATATTTATATATATACCCTTATACACCATTTTAATAAAAAATATCACAAAATTCTTCTAAGTCCCTCGGGAAGAGAGAAAGACGCGCACGTTCATTTTCAGAGCTCCTAGACCTTCCTATAAGAAGTTAGCTAAAAAGTAGCTTCGAAAAACGCTTAGGTTAAGTTTCAGAGTTGCTTCTAATGTACCAAAGCTGGACTTAGACATAATTTCACTCTCACAACATTATGGCTGGTTGGAGACAGTCCGAACCACAAGTACCGGGTCCATGGTTCTGGCCGTATACTGGGGGGACGGGGACGACTCCCATTAACCCCTGACTATACCGGGGATACGCTTATCACAATGCCTTTCTGGTCTGTGCTGAAGCAGGGCATTCTGGCAGCCAAGTGGCTTGACCTTTATTAGCGAGCCTGGTTACCCCCTCTCGGAACCACAGACTTAGAAATCGCCAGCTCATATACAGTGCATAAAATATATTTATATATAAACCCTTATACACCATTTTAATAAAAAATATCACAAAATTCTTCTAAGTCCCTCGGGAAGAGAGAAAGACGCGCACGTTCATTTTCAGAGCTCCAAGACCTTCCTATAAGAAGTTAGCTAAAAAGTAGCTTCGAAAAACGCTTAGGTTAAGTTTCAGAGTTGCTTCTAATGTACCAAAGCTGGACTTAGACATAATTTCACTCTCACAACATTATGGCTGGTTGGAGAGGGTCCGAACCACAAGTGCCGGGTCCATGGTTCTGGCAGTATACTGGGGGGACGGGGACGACTCCCATTAACCCCTGACTATACCGGGGATACGCTTATCACAATGCCTTTCTGGTCTGTGCTGAAGCAGGGCATTCTGGCAGCCAAGTGGCTTGACCTTTATTAGTGAGCCTGGTTACCCCCTCTCGGAACCACAGAATTAGAAATCGCCAGCTCATATACAGTGCATAAAATATATTTATATATATACCCTTATACACCATTTTAATAAAAAATATCACAAAATACTTTTAAGTCTCTCGGGAAGAGTGAAAGACGCGCACGTTCATTTTCAGAGCTCCTAGACCTTCCTATAAGAAGTTAGCTAAAAAGTAGCTTCGAAAAACGCTTAGGTTAAGTTTCAGAGTTGCTTCTAATGTACCAAAGCTGGACTTAGACATAATTTCACTCTCACAACATTATGGCTGGTTGGAGAGGGTCCGAACCACAAGTACCGGGTCCATGGTTCTGGCAGTATACTGGGGGGACGGGGACGACTCCCATTAACCCCTGACTATACCGGGGATACGCTTATCACAATGCCTTTCTGGTCTGTGCTGAAGCAGGGCATTCTGGCAGCCAAGTGGCTTGACCTTTATTAGTGAGCCTGGTTACCCCCTCTCGGAACCACAGACTTAGAAATCGCCAGCTCATATACAGTGCATAAAATATATTTATATATAAACCCTTATACACCATTTTAATAAAAAATATCACAAAATTCTTCTAAGTCCCTCGGGAAGAGAGAAAGACGCGCACGTTCATTTTCAGAGCTCCTAGACCTTCCTATAAGAAGTTAGCTAAAAAGTAGCTTCGAAAAACGCATAGGTTAAGTTTCAGAGTTGCTTCTAATGTACCAAAGCTGGACTTAGACATAATTTCACTCTCACAACATTATGGCTGGTTGGAGAGGGTCCGAACCACAAGTACTGGGTCCATGGTTCTGGCCGTATACTGGGGGGACGGGGACGACTCCCATTAACCCCTGACTATACCGGGGATACGCTTATCACAATGCCTTTCTGGTCTGTGCTGAAGCAGGGCATTCTGGCAGCCAAGTGGCTTGACCTTTATTAGCGAGCCTGGTTACCCCCTCTCGGAACCACAGACTTAGAAATCGCCAGCTCATATACAGTGCATAAAATATATTTATATATAAACCCTTATACACCATTTTAATAAAAAATATCACAAAATTCTTCTAAGTCCCTCGGGAAGAGAGAAAGACGCGCACGTTCATTTTCAGAGCTCCAAGACCTTCCTATAAGAAGTTAGCTAAAAAGTAGCTTCGAAAAACGCTTAGGTTAAGTTTCAGAGTTGCTTCTAATGTACCAAAGCTGGACTTAGACATAATTTCACTCTCACAACATTATGGCTGGTTGGAGAGGGTCCGAACCACAAGTGCCGGGTCCATGGTTCTGGCAGTATACTGGGGGGACGGGGACGACTCCCATTAACCCCTGACTATACCGGGGATACGCTTATCACAATGCCTTTCTGGTCTGTGCTGAAGCAGGGCATTCTGGCAGCCAAGTGGCTTGACCTTTATTAGTGAGCCTGGTTACCCCCTCTCGGAACCACAGAATTAGAAATCGCCAGCTCATATACAGTGCATAAAATATATTTATATATATACCCTTATACACCATTTTAATAAAAAATATCACAAAATACTTTTAAGTCTCTCGGGAAGAGTGAAAGACGCGCACGTTCATTTTCAGAGCTCCTAGACCTTCCTATAAGAAGTTAGCTAAAAAGTAGCTTCGAAAAACGCTTAGGTTAAGTTTCAGAGTTGCTTCTAATGTACCAAAGCTGGACTTAGACATAATTTCACTCTCACAACATTATGGCTGGTTGGAGAGGGTCCGAACCACAAGTACCGGGTCCATGGTTCTGGCAGTATACTGGGGGGACGGGGACGACTCCCATTAACCCCTGACTATACCGGGGATACGCTTATCACAATGCCTTTCTGGTCTGTGCTGAAGCAGGGCATTCTGGCAGCCAAGTGGCTTGACCTTTATTAGTGAGCCTGGTTACCCCCTCTCGGAACCACAGACTTAGAAATCGCCAGCTCATATACAGTGCATAAAATATATTTATATATAAACCCTTATACACCATTTTAATAAAAAATATCACAAAATTCTTCTAAGTCCCTCGGGAAGAGAGAAAGACGCGCACGTTCATTTTCAGAGCTCCTAGACCTTCCTATAAGAAGTTAGCTAAAAAGTAGCTTCGAAAAACGCATAGGTTAAGTTTCAGAGTTGCTTCTAATGTACCAAAGCTGGACTTAGACATAATTTCACTCTCACAACATTATGGCTGGTTGGAGAGGGTCCGAACCACAAGTACTGGGTCCATGGTTCTGGCCGTATACTGGGGGGACGGGGACGACTCCCATTAACCCCTGACTATACCGGGGATACGCTTATCACAATGCCTTTCTGGTCTGTGCTGAAGCAGGGCATTCTGGCAGCCAAGTGGCTTGACCTTTATTAGTGAGCCTGGTTACCCCCTCTCGGAACCACAGACTTAGAAATCGCCAGCTCATATACAGTGCATAAAATATATTTATATATAAACCCTTATACACCATTTTAATAAAAAATATCACAAAATTCTTCTAAGTCCCTCGGGAAGAGAGAAAGACGCGCACGTTCATTTTCAGAGCTCCTAGACCTTCCTATAAGAAGTTAGCTAAAAAGTAGCTTCGAAAAACGCATAGGTTAAGTTTCAGAGTTGCTTCTAATGTACCAAAGCTGGACTTAGACATAATTTCACTCTCACAACATTATGGCTGGTTGGAGAGGGTCCGAACCACAAGTACTGGGTCCATGGTTCTGGCCGTATACTGGGGGGACGGGGACGACTCCCATTAACCCCTGACTATACCGGGGATACGCTTATCACAATGCCTTTCTGGTCTGTGCTGAAGCAGGGCATTCTGGCAGCCAAGTGGCTTGACCTTTATTAGTGAGCCTGGTTACCCCCTCTCGGAACCACAGACTTAGAAATCGCCAGCTCATATACAGTGCATAAAATATATTTATATATATACCCTTATACACCATTTTAATAAAAAATATCACAAAATTCTTTTACGTCTCTCGGGAAGAGTGAAAGACGCGCACGTTCATTTTCAGAGCTCCTAGACCTTCCTATAAGAAGTTAGCTAAAAAGTAGCTTCGAAAAACGCTTAGGTTAAGTTTCAGAGTTGCTTCTAATGTACCAAAGCTGGACTTAGACATAATTTCACTCTCACAACATTATGGCTGGTTGGAGAGGGTCCGAACCACAAGTACTGGGTCCATGGTTCTGGCCGTATACTGGGGGGACGGGAACGACTCCCATTAACCCCTGACTATACCGGGGATACGCTTATCACAATGCCTTTCTGGTCTGTGCTGAAGCAGGGCATTCTGGCAGCCAAGTGGCTTGACCTTTATTAGTGAGCCTGGTTACCCCCTCTCGGAACCACAGACTTAGAAATCGCCAGCTCATATACAGTGCATAAAATATATTTATATATAAACCCTTATACACCATTTTAATAAAAAATATCACAAAATTCTTCTAAGTCCCTCGGGAAGAGAGAAAGACGCGCACGTTCATTTTCAGAGCTCCTAGACCTTCCTATAAGAAGTTAGCTAAAAAGTAGCTTCGAAAAACGCTTAGGTTAAGTTTCAGAGTTGCTTCTAATGTACCAAAGCTGGACTTAGACATAATTTCACTCTCACAACATTATGGCTGGTTGGAGACAGTCCGAACCACAAGTACCGGGTCCATGGTTCTGGCCGTATACTGGGGGGACGGGGACGACTCCCATTAACCCCTGACTATACCGGGGATACGCTTATCACAATGCCTTTCTGGTCTGTGCTGAAGCAGGGCATTCTGGCAGCCAAGTGGCTTGACCTTTATTAGTGAGCCTGGTTACCCCCTCTCGGAACCACAGACTTAGAAATCGCCAGCTCATATACAGTGCATAAAATATATTTATATATAAACCCTTATACACCATTTTAATAAAAAATATCACAAAATTCTTCTAAGTCCCTCGGGAAGAGAGAAAGACGCGCACGTTCATTTTCAGAGCTCCAAGACCTTCCTATAAGAAGTTAGCTAAAAAGTAGCTTCGAAAAACGCTTAGGTTAAGTTTCAGAGTTGCTTCTAATGTACCAAAGCTGGACTTAGACATAATTTCACTCTCACAACATTATGGCTGGTTGGAGAGGGTCCGAACCACAAGTACTGGGTCCATGGTTCTGGCCGTATACTGGGGGGACGGGGACGACTCCCATTAACCCCTGACTATACCGGGGATACGCTTATCACAATGCCTTTCTGGTCTGTGCTGAAGCAGGGCATTCTGGCAGCCAAGTGGCTTGACCTTTATTAGTGAGCCTGGTTACCCCCTCTCGGAACCACAGACTTAGAAATCGCCAGCTCATATACAGTGCATAAAATATATTTATATATATACCCTTATACACCATTTTAATAAAAAATATCACAAAATACTTTTAAGTCTCTCGGGAAGAGTGAAAGACGCGCACGTTCATTTTCAGAGCTCCTAGACCTTCCTATAAGAAGTTAGCTAAAAAGTAGCTTCGAAAAACGCTTAGGTTAAGTTTCAGAGTTGCTTCTAATGTACCAAAGCTGGACTTAGACATAATTTCACTCTCACAACATTATGGCTGGTTGGAGAGGGTCCGAACCACAAGTACCGGGTCCATGGTTCTGGCAGTATACTGGGGGGACGGGTACGACTCCCATTAACCCCTGACTATACCGGGGATACGCTTATCACAATGCCTTTCTGGTCTGTGCTGAAGCAGGGCATTCTGGCAGCCAAGTGGCTTGACCTTTATTAGTGAGCCTGGTTACCCCCTCTCGGAACCACAGACTTAGAAATCGCCAGCTCATATACAGTGCATAAAATATATTTATATATATACCCTTATACACCATTTTAATAAAAAATATCACAAAATTCTTTTACGTCTCTCGGGAAGAGTGAAAGACGCGCACGTTCATTTTCAGAGCTCCTAGACCTTCCTATAAGAAGTTAGCTAAAAAGTAGCTTCGAAAAACGCTTAGGTTAAGTTTCAGAGTTGCTTCTAATGTACCAAAGCTGGACTTAGACATAATTTCACTCTCACAACATTATGGCTGGTTGGAGAGGGTCCGAACCACAAGTACTGGGTCCATGGTTCTGGCCGTATACTGGGGGGACGGGGACGACTCCCATTAACCCCTGACTATACCGGGGATACGCTTATCACAATGCCTTTCTGGTCTGTGCTGAAGCAGGGCATTCTGGCAGCCAAGTGGCTTGACCTTTATTAGTGAGCCTGGTTACCCCCTCTCGGAACCACAGACTTAGAAATCGCCAGCTCATATACAGTGCATAAAATATATTTATATATAAACCCTTATACACCATTTTAATAAAAAATATCACAAAATTCTTCTAAGTCCCTCGGGAAGAGAGAAAGACGCGCACGTTCATTTTCAGAGCTCCTAGACCTTCCTATAAGAAGTTAGCTAAAAAGTAGCTTCGAAAAACGCTTAGGTTAAGTTTCAGAGTTGCTTCTAATGTACCAAAGCTGGACTTAGACATAATTTCACTCTCACAACATTATGGCTGGTTGGAGACAGTCCGAACCACAAGTACCGGGTCCATGGTTCTGGCCGTATACTGGGGGGACGGGGACGACTCCCATTAACCCCTGACTATACCGGGGATACGCTTATCACAATGCCTTTCTGGTCTGTGCTGAAGCAGGGCATTCTGGCAGCCAAGTGGCTTGACCTTTATTAGTGAGCCTGGTTACCCCCTCTCGGAACCACAGACTTAGAAATCGCCAGCTCATATACAGTGCATAAAATATATTTATATATAAACCCTTATACACCATTTTAATAAAAAATATCACAAAATTCTTCTAAGTCCCTCGGGAAGAGAGAAAGACGCGCACGTTCATTTTCAGAGCTCCAAGACCTTCCTATAAGAAGTTAGCTAAAAAGTAGCTTCGAAAAACGCTTAGGTTAAGTTTCAGAGTTGCTTCTAATGTACCAAAGCTGGACTTAGACATAATTTCACTCTCACAACATTATGGCTGGTTGGAGAGGGTCCGAACCACAAGTACCGGGTCCATGGTTCTGGCAGTATACTGGGGGGACGGGGACGACTCCCATTAACCCCTGACTATACCGGGGATACGCTTATCACAATGCCTTTCTGGTCTGTGCTGAAGCAGGGCATTCTGGCAGCCAAGTGGCTTGACCTTTATTAGTGAGCCTGGTTACCCCCTCTCGGAACCACAGACTTAGAAATCGCCAGCTCATATACAGTGCATAAAATATATTTATATATAAACCCTTATACACCATTTTAATAAAAAATATCACAAAATTCTTCTAAGTCCCTCGGGAAGAGAGAAAGACGCGCACGTTCATTTTCAGAGCTCCTAGACCTTCCTATAAGAAGTTAGCTAAAAAGTAGCTTCGAAAAACGCATAGGTTAAGTTTCAGAGTTGCTTCTAATGTACCAAAGCTGGACTTAGACATAATTTCACTCTCACAACATTATGGCTGGTTGGAGAGGGTCCGAACCACAAGTACTGGGTCCATGGTTCTGGCCGTATACTGGGGGGACGGGGACGACTCCCATTAACCCCTGACTATACCGGGGATACGCTTATCACAATGCCTTTCTGGTCTGTGCTGAAGCAGGGCATTCTGGCAGCCAAGTGGCTTGACCTTTATTAGTGAGCCTGGTTACCCCCTCTCGGAACCACAGACTTAGAAATCGCCAGCTCATATACAGTGCATAAAATATATTTATATATATACCCTTATACACCATTTTAATAAAAAATATCACAAAATTCTTTTACGTCTCTCGGGAAGAGTGAAAGACGCGCACGTTCATTTTCAGAGCTCCTAGACCTTCCTATAAGAAGTTAGCTAAAAAGTAGCTTCGAAAAACGCTTAGGTTAAGTTTCAGAGTTGCTTCTAATGTACCAAAGCTGGACTTAGACATAATTTCACTCTCACAACATTATGGCTGGTTGGAGAGGGTCCGAACCACAAGTACTGGGTCCATGGTTCTGGCCGTATACTGGGGGGACGGGGACGACTCCCATTAACCCCTGACTATACCGGGGATACGCTTATCACAATGCCTTTCTGGTCTGTGCTGAAGCAGGGCATTCTGGCAGCCAAGTGGCTTGACCTTTATTAGTGAGCCTGGTTACCCCCTCTCGGAACCACAGACTTAGAAATCGCCAGCTCATATACAGTGCATAAAATATATTTATATATAAACCCTTATACACCATTTTAATAAAAAATATCACAAAATTCTTCTAAGTCCCTCGGGAAGAGAGAAAGACGCGCACGTTCATTTTCAGAGCTCCTAGACCTTCCTATAAGAAGTTAGCTAAAAAGTAGCTTCGAAAAACGCTTAGGTTAAGTTTCAGAGTTGCTTCTAATGTACCAAAGCTGGACTTAGACATAATTTCACTCTCACAACATTATGGCTGGTTGGAGACAGTCCGAACCACAAGTACCGGGTCCATGGTTCTGGCCGTATACTGGGGGGACGGGGACGACTCCCATTAACCCCTGACTATACCGGGGATACGCTTATCACAATGCCTTTCTGGTCTGTGCTGAAGCAGGGCATTCTGGCAGCCAAGTGGCTTGACCTTTATTAGTGAGCCTGGTTACCCCCTCTCGGAACCACAGACTTAGAAATCGCCAGCTCATATACAGTGCATAAAATATATTTATATATATACCCTTATACACCATTTTAATAAAAAAATATCACAAAATTCTTCTAAGTCTCTCGGGAAGAGTGAAAGACGCGCACGTTCATTTTCAGAGCTCCTAGACCTTCCTATAAGAAGTTAGCCAAAAAGTAGCTTCGAAAAACGCTTAGGTTAAGTTTCAGAGTTGCTTCTAATGTACCAAAGCTGGACTTAGACATAATTTCACTCTCACAACATTATGGCTGGTTGGAGAGGGTCCGAACCACAAGTACCGGGTCCATGGTTCTGGCAGTATACTGGGGGGACGGGGACGACTCCCATTAACCCCTGACTATACCGGGGATACGCTTATCACAATGCCTTTCTGGTCTGTGCTGAAGCAGGGCATTCTGGCAGCCAAGTGGCTTGACCTTTATTAGTGAGCCTGGTTACCCCCTCTCGGAACCACAGACTTAGAAATCGCCAGCTCATATACAGTGCATAAAATATATTTATATATAAACCCTTATACACCATTTTAATAAAAAATATCACAAAATTCTTCTAAGTCCCTCGGGAAGAGAGAAAGACGCGCACGTTCATTTTCAGAGCTCCAAGACCTTCCTATAAGAAGTTAGCTAAAAAGTAGCTTCGAAAAACGCTTAGGTTAAGTTTCAGAGTTGCTTCTAATGTACCAAAGCTGGACTTAGACATAATTTCACTCTCACAACATTATGGCTGGTTGGAGAGGGTCCGAACCACAAGTACCGGGTCCATGGTTCTGGCAGTATACTGGGGGGACGGGGACGACTCCCATTAACCCCTGACTATACCGGGGATACGCTTATCACAATGCCTTTCTGGTCTGTGCTGAAGCAGGGCATTCTGGCAGCCAAGTGGCTTGACCTTTATTAGTGAGCCTGGTTACCCCCTCTCGGAACCACAGACTTAGAAATCGCCAGCTCATATACAGTGCATAAAATATATTTATATATAAACCCTTATACACCATTTTAATAAAAAATATCACAAAATTCTTCTAAGTCCCTCGGGAAGAGAGAAAGACGCGCACGTTCATTTTCAGAGCTCCTAGACCTTCCTATAAGAAGTTAGCTAAAAAGTAGCTTCGAAAAACGCATAGGTTAAGTTTCAGAGTTGCTTCTAATGTACCAAAGCTGGACTTAGACATAATTTCACTCTCACAACATTATGGCTGGTTGGAGAGGGTCCGAACCACAAGTACTGGGTCCATGGTTCTGGCCGTATACTGGGGGGACGGGGACGACTCCCATTAACCCCTGACTATACCGGGGATACGCTTATCACAATGCCTTTCTGGTCTGTGCTGAAGCAGGGCATTCTGGCAGCCAAGTGGCTTGACCTTTATTAGTGAGCCTGGTTACCCCCTCTCGGAACCACAGACTTAGAAATCGCCAGCTCATATACAGTGCATAAAATATATTTATATATATACCCTTATACACCATTTTAATAAAAAATATCACAAAATTCTTTTACGTCTCTCGGGAAGAGTGAAAGACGCGCACGTTCATTTTCAGAGCTCCTAGACCTTCCTATAAGAAGTTAGCTAAAAAGTAGCTTCGAAAAACGCTTAGGTTAAGTTTCAGAGTTGCTTCTAATGTACCAAAGCTGGACTTAGACATAATTTCACTCTCACAACATTATGGCTGGTTGGAGAGGGTCCGAACCACAAGTACTGGGTCCATGGTTCTGGCCGTATACTGGGGGGACGGGGACGACTCCCATTAACCCCTGACTATACCGGGGATACGCTTATCACAATGCCTTTCTGGTCTGTGCTGAAGCAGGGCATTCTGGCAGCCAAGTGGCTTGACCTTTATTAGTGAGCCTGGTTACCCCCTCTCGGAACCACAGACTTAGAAATCGCCAGCTCATATACAGTGCATAAAATATATTTATATATAAACCCTTATACACCATTTTAATAAAAAATATCACAAAATTCTTCTAAGTCCCTCGGGAAGAGAGAAAGACGCGCACGTTCATTTTCAGAGCTCCTAGACCTTCCTATAAGAAGTTAGCTAAAAAGTAGCTTCGAAAAACGCTTAGGTTAAGTTTCAGAGTTGCTTCTAATGTACCAAAGCTGGACTTAGACATAATTTCACTCTCACAACATTATGGCTGGTTGGAGACAGTCCGAACCACAAGTACCGGGTCCATGGTTCTGGCCGTATACTGGGGGGACGGGGACGACTCCCATTAACCCCTGACTATACCGGGGATACGCTTATCACAATGCCTTTCTGGTCTGTGCTGAAGCAGGGCATTCTGGCAGCCAAGTGGCTTGACCTTTATTAGTGAGCCTGGTTACCCCCTCTCGGAACCACAGACTTAGAAATCGCCAGCTCATATACAGTGCATAAAATATATTTATATATAAACCCTTATACACCATTTTAATAAAAAATATCACAAAATTCTTCTAAGTCCCTCGGGAAGAGAGAAAGACGCGCACGTTCATTTTCAGAGCTCCAAGACCTTCCTATAAGAAGTTAGCTAAAAAGTAGCTTCGAAAAACGCTTAGGTTAAGTTTCAGAGTTGCTTCTAATGTACCAAAGCTGGACTTAGACATAATTTCACTCTCACAACATTATGGCTGGTTGGAGAGGGTCCGAACCACAAGTACTGGGTCCATGGTTCTGGCCGTATACTGGGGGGACGGGGACGACTCCCATTAACCCCTGACTATACCGGGGATACGCTTATCACAATGCCTTTCTGGTCTGTGCTGAAGCAGGGCATTCTGGCAGCCAAGTGGCTTGACCTTTATTAGTGAGCCTGGTTACCCCCTCTCGGAACCACAGACTTAGAAATCGCCAGCTCATATACAGTGCATAAAATATATTTATATATATACCCTTATACACCATTTTAATAAAAAATATCACAAAATACTTTTAAGTCTCTCGGGAAGAGTGAAAGACGCGCACGTTCATTTTCAGAGCTCCTAGACCTTCCTATAAGAAGTTAGCTAAAAAGTAGCTTCGAAAAACGCTTAGGTTAAGTTTCAGAGTTGCTTCTAATGTACCAAAGCTGGACTTAGACATAATTTCACTCTCACAACATTATGGCTGGTTGGAGAGGGTCCGAACCACAAGTACCGGGTCCATGGTCCTGGCAGTATACTGGGGGGACGGGGACGACTCCCATTAACCCCTGACTATACCGGGGATACGCTTATCACAATGCCTTTCTGGTCTGTGCTGAAGCAGGGCATTCTGGCAGCCAAGTGGCTTGACCTTTATTAGTGAGCCTGGTTACCCCCTCTCGGAACCACAGACTTAGAAATCGCCAGCTCATATACAGTGCATAAAATATATTTATATATAAACCCTTATACACCATTTTAATAAAAAATATCACAAAATTCTTCTAAGTCCCTCGGGAAGAGAGAAAGACGCGCACGTTCATTTTCAGAGCTCCTAGACCTTCCTATAAGAAGTTAGCTAAAAAGTAGCTTCGAAAAACGCTTAGGTTAAGTTTCAGAGTTGCTTCTAATGTACCAAAGCTGGACTTAGACATAATTTCACTCTCACAACATTATGGCTGGTTGGAGACAGTCCGAACCACAAGTACCGGGTCCATGGTTCTGGCCGTATACTGGGGGGACGGGGACGACTCCCATTAACCCCTGACTATACCGGGGATACGCTTATCACAATGCCTTTCTGGTCTGTGCTGAAGCAGGGCATTCTGGCAGCCAAGTGGCTTGACCTTTATTAGTGAGCCTGGTTACCCCCTCTCGGAACCACAGACTTAGAAATCGCCAGCTCATATACAGTGCATAAAATATATTTATATATAAACCCTTATACACCATTTTAATAAAAAATATCACAAAATTCTTCTAAGTCCCTCGGGAAGAGAGAAAGACGCGCACGTTCATTTTCAGAGCTCCAAGACCTTCCTATAAGAAGTTAGCTAAAAAGTAGCTTCGAAAAACGCTTAGGTTAAGTTTCAGAGTTGCTTCTAATGTACCAAAGCTGGACTTAGACATAATTTCACTCTCACAACATTATGGCTGGTTGGAGAGGGTCCGAACCACAAGTACTGGGTCCATGGTTCTGGCCGTATACTGGGGGGACGGGGACGACTCCCATTAACCCCTGACTATACCGGGGATACGCTTATCACAATGCCTTTCTGGTCTGTGCTGAAGCAGGGCATTCTGGCAGCCAAGTGGCTTGACCTTTATTAGTGAGCCTGGTTACCCCCTCTCGGAACCACAGACTTAGAAATCGCCAGCTCATATACAGTGCATAAAATATATTTATATATAAACCCTTATACACCATTTTAATAAAAAATATCACAAAATTCTTCTAAGTCCCTAGGGAAGAGAGAAAGACGCGCACGTTCATTTTCAGAGCTCCTAGACCTTCCTATAAGAAGTTAGCTAAAAAGTAGCTTCGAAAAACGCTTAGGTTAAGTTTCAGAGTTGCTTCTAATGTACCAAAGCTGGACTTAGACATAATTTCACTCTCACAACATTATGGCTGGTTGGAGAGGGTCCGAACCACAAGTACTGGGTCCATGGTTCTGGCCGTATACTGGGGGGACGGGGACGACTCCCATTAACCCCTGACTATACCGGGGATACGCTTATCACAATGCCTTTCTGGTCTGTGCTGAAGCAGGGCATTCTGGCAGCCAAGTGGCTTGACCTTTATTAGTGAGCCTGGTTACCCCCTCTCGGAACCACAGACTTAGAAATCGCCAGCTCATATACAGTGCATAAAATATATTTATATATATACCCTTATACACCATTTTAATAAAAAATATCACAAAATTCTTCTAAGTCCCTCGGGAAGAGAGAAAGACGCGCACGTTCATTTTCAGAGCTCCTAGACCTTCCTATAAGAAGTTAGCTAAAAAGTAGCTTCGAAAAACGCTTAGGTTAAGTTTCAGAGTTGCTTCTAATGTACCAAAGCTGGACTTAGACATAATTTCACTCTCACAACATTATGGCTGGTTGGAGACAGTTCGAACCACAAGTACCGGGTCCATGGTTCTGGCCGTATACTGGGGGGACGGGGACGACTCCCATTAACCCCTGACTATACCGGGGATACGCTTATCATAATGCCTTTCTGGTCTGTGCTGAAGCAGGGCATTCTGGCAGCCAAGTGGCTTGACCTTTATTAGTGAGCCTGGTTACCCCCTCTCGGAACCACAGACTTAGAAATCGCCAGCTCATATACAGTGCATAAAATATATTTATATATAAACCCTTATACACCATTTTAATAAAAAATATCACAAAATTCTTCTAAGTCCCTCGGGAAGAGAGAAAGACGCGCACGTTCATTTTCAGAGCTCCAAGACCTTCCTATAAGAAGTTAGCTAAAAAGTAGCTTCGAAAAACGCTTAGGTTAAGTTTCAGAGTTGCTTCTAATGTACCAAAGCTGGACTTAGACATAATTTCACTCTCACAACATTATGGCTGGTTGGAGAGGGTCCGAACCACAAGTACCGGGTCCATGGTTCTGGCAGTATACTGGGGGGACGGGGACGACTCCCATTAACCCCTGACTATACCGGGGATACGCTTATCACAATGCCTTTCTGGTCTGTGCTGAAGCAGGGCATTCTGGCAGCCAAGTGGCTTGACCTTTATTAGTGAGCCTGGTTACCCCCTCTCGGAACCACAGACTTAGAAATCGCCAGCTCATATACAGTGCATAAAATATATTTATATATATACCCTTATACACCATTTTAATAAAAAATATCACAAAATTCTTTTAAGTCTCTCGGGAAGAGTGAAAGACGCGCACGTTCATTTTCAGAGCTCCTAGACCTTCCTATAAGAAGTTAGCTAAAAAGTAGCTTCGAAAAACGCTTAGGTTAAGTTTCAGAGTTGCTTCTAATGTACCAAAGCTGGACTTAGACATAATTTCACTCTCACAACATTATGGCTGGTTGGAGAGGGTCCGAACCACAAGTACTGGGTCCATGGTTCTGGTCGTATACTGGGGGGACGGGGACGACTCCCATTAACCCCTGACTATACCGGGGATACGCTTATCACAATGCCTTTCTGGTCTGTGCTGAAGCAGGGCATTCTGGCAGCCAAGTGGCTTGACCTTTATTAGTGAGCCTGGTTACCCCCTCTCGGAACCACAGACTTAGAAATCGCCAGCTCATATACAGTGCATAAAATATATTTATATATAAACCCTTATACACCATTTTAATAAAAAATATCACAAAATTCTTCTAAGTCCCTCGGGAAGAGAGAAAGACGCGCACGTTCATTTTCAGAGCTCCTAGACCTTCCTATAAGAAGTTAGCTAAAAAGTAGCTTCGAAAAACGCTTAGGTTAAGTTTCAGAGTTGCTTCTAATGTACCAAAGCTGGACTTAGACATAATTTCACTCTCACAACATTATGGCTGGTTGGAGAGGGTCCGAACCACAAGTACTGGGTCCATGGTTCTGGCCGTATACTGGGGGGACGGGGACGACTCCCATTAACCCCTGACTATACCGGGGATACGCTTATCACAATGCTTTTCTGGTCTGTGCTGAAGCAGGGCATTCTGGCAGCCAAGTGGCTTGACCTTTATTAGTGAGCCTGGTTACCCCCTCTCGGAACCACAGACTTAGAAATCGCCAGCTCATATACAGTGCATAAAATATATTTATATATATACCCTTATACACCATTTTAATAAAAAATATCACAAAATTCTTTTACGTCTCTCGGGTAGAGTGAAAGACGCGCACGTTCATTTTCAGAGCTCCTAGACCTTCCTATAAGAAGTTAGCTAAAAAGTAGCTTCGAAAAACGCTTAGGTTAAGTTTCAGAGTTGCTTCTAATGTACCAAAGCTGGACTTAGACATAATTTCACTCTCACAACATTATGGCTGGTTGGAGAGGGTCCGAACCACAAGTACTGGGTCCATGGTTCTGGCCGTATACTGGGGGGACGGGGACGACTCCCATTAACCCCTGACTATACCGGGGATACGCTTATCACAATGCCTTTCTGGTCTGTGCTGAAGCAGGGCATTCTGGCAGCCAAGTGGCTTGACCTTTATTAGTGAGCCTGGTTACCCCCTCTCGGAACCACAGACTTAGAAATCGCCAGCTCATATACAGTGCATAAAATATATTTATATATAAACCCTTATACACCATTTTAATAAAAAATATCACAAAATTCTTCTAAGTCCCTCGGGAAGAGAGAAAGACGCGCACGTTCATTTTCAGAGCTCCTAGACCTTCCTATAAGAAGTTAGCTAAAAAGTAGCTTCGAAAAACGCTTAGGTTAAGTTTCAGAGTTGCTTCTAATGTACCAAAGCTGGACTTAGACATAATTTCACTCTCACAACATTATGGCTGGTTGGAGAGGGTCCGAACCACAAGTACCGGGTCCATGGTTCTGGCAGTATACTGGGGGGACGGGGACGACTCCCATTAACCCCTGACTATACCGGGGATACGCTTATCACAATGCCTTTCTGGTCTGTGCTGAAGCAGGGCATTCTGGCAGCCAAGTGGCTTGACCTTTATTAGTGAGCCTGGTTACCCCCTCTCGGAACCACAGACTTAGAAATCGCCAGCTCATATACAGTGCATAAAATATATTTATATATAAACCCTTATACACCATTTTAATAAAAAATATCACAAAATTCTTCTAAGTCCCTCGGGAAGAGAGAAAGACGCGCACGTTCATTTTCAGAGCTCCTAGACCTTCCTATAAGAAGTTAGCTAAAAAGTAGCTTCGAAAAACGCTTAGGTTAAGTTTCAGAGTTGCTTCTAATGTACCAAAGCTGGACTTAGACATAATTTCACTCTCACAACATTATGGCTGGTTGGAGAGGGTCCGAACCACAAGTACTGGGTCCATGGTTCTGGCCGTATACTGGGGGGACGGGGACGACTCCCATTAACCCCTGACTATACCGGGGATACGCTTATCACAATGCCTTTCTGGTCTGTGCTGAAGCAGGGCATTCTGGCAGCCAAGTGGCTTGACCTTTATTAGTGAGCCTGGTTACCCCCTCTCGGAACCACAGACTTAGAAATCGCCAGCTCATATACAGTGCATAAAATATATTTATATATATACCCTTATACACCATTTTAATAAAAAATATCACAAAATTCTTTTACGTCTCTCGGGAAGAGTGAAAGACGCGCACGTTCATTTTCAGAGCTCCTAGACCTTCCTATAAGAAGTTAGCTAAAAAGTAGCTTCGAAAAACGCTTAGGTTAAGTTTCAGAGTTGCTTCTAATGTACCAAAGCTGGACTTAGACATAATTTCACTCTCACAACATTATGGCTGGTTGGAGAGGGTCCGAACCACAAGTACTGGGTCCATGGTTCTGGCCGTATACTGGGGGGACGGGGACGACTCCCATTAACCCCTGACTATACCGGGGATACGCTTATCACAATGCCTTTCTGGTCTGTGCTGAAGCAGGGCATTCTGGCAGCCAAGTGGCTTGACCTTTATTAGTGAGCCTGGTTACCCCCTCTCGGAACCACAGACTTAGAAATCGCCAGCTCATATACAGTGCATAAAATATATTTATATATAAACCCTTATACACCATTTTAATAAAAAATATCACAAAATTCTTCTAAGTCCCTCGGGAAGAGAGAAAGACGCGCACGTTCATTTTCAGAGCTCCTAGACCTTCCTATAAGAAGTTAGCTAAAAAGTAGCTTCGAAAAACGCTTAGGTTAAGTTTCAGAGTTGCTTCTAATGTACCAAAGCTGGACTTAGACATAATTTCACTCTCACAACATTATGGCTGGTTGGAGAGGGTCCGAACCACAAGTACTGGGTCCATGGTTCTGGCCGTATACTGGGGGGACGGGGACGACTCCCATTAACCCCTGACTATACCGGGGATACGCTTATCACAATGCTTTTCTGGTCTGTGCTGAAGCAGGGCATTCTGGCAGCCAAGTGGCTTGACCTTTATTAGTGAGCCTGGTTACCCCCTCTCGGAACCACAGACTTAGAAATCGCCAGCTCATATACAGTGCATAAAATATATTTATATATATACCCTTATACACCATTTTAATAAAAAATATCACAAAATTCTTCTAAGTCCCTCGGGAAGAGAGAAAGACGCGCACGTTCATTTTCAGAGCTTCTAGACCTTCCTATAAGAAGTTAGCTAAAAAGTAGCTTCGAAAAACGCTTAGGTTAAGTTTCAGAGTTGCTTCTAATGTACCAAAGCTGGACTTAGACATAATTTCACTCTCACAACATTATGGCTGGTTGGAGAGGGTCCGAAACACAAGTACTGGGTCCATGGTTCTGGCCGTATACTGGGGGGACGGGGACGACTCCCATTAACCCCTGACTATACCGGGGATACGCTTATCACAATGCCTTTCTGGTCTGTGCTGAAGCAGGGCATTCTGGCAGCCAAGTGGCTTGACCTTTATTAGTGAGCCTGGTTACCCCCTCTCGGAACCACAGACTTAGAAATCGCCAGCTCATATACAGTGCATAAAATATATTTATATATATACCCTTATACACCATTTTAATAAAAAATATCTCAAAATTCTTCTAAGTCCCTCGGGAAGAGAGAAAGACGCGCACGTTCATTTTCAGAGCTTCTAGACCTTCCTATAAGAAGTTAGCTAAAAAGTAGCTTCGAAAAACGCTTAGGTTAAGTTTCAGAGTTGCTTCTAATGTACCAAAGCTGGACTTAGACATAATTTCACTCTCACAACATTATGGCTGGTTGGAGAGGGTCCGAACCACAAGTACTGGGTCCATGGTTCTGGCCGTATACTGGGGGGACGGGGACGACTCCCATTAACCCCTGACTATACCGGGGATACGCTTATCACAATGCCTTTCTGGTCTGTGCTGAAGCAGGGCATTCTGGCAGCCAAGTGGCTTGACCTTTATTAGTGAGCCTGGTTACCCCCTCTCGGAACCACAGACTTAGAAATCGCCAGCTCATATACAGTGCATAAAATATATTTATATATATACCCTTATACACCATTTTAATAAAAAATATCACAAAATTCTTTTACGTCTCGCGGGAAGAGTGAAAGACGCGCACGTTCATTTTCAGAGCTCCTAGACCTTCCTATAAGAAGTTAGCTAAAAAGTAGCTTCGAAAAACGCTTAGGTTAAGTTTCAGAGTTGCTTCTAATGTACCAAAGCTGGACTTAGACATAATTTCACTCTCACAACATTATGGCTGGTTGGAGAGGGTCCGAAACACAAGTACTGGGTCCATGGTTCTGGCCGTATACTGGGGGGACGGGGACGACTCCCATTAACCCCTGACTATACCGGGGATACGCTTATCACAATGCCTTTCTGGTCTGTGCTGAAGCAGGGCATTCTGGCAGCCAAGTGGCTTGACCTTTATTAGTGAGCCTGGTTACCCCCTCTCGGAACCACAGACTTAGAAATCGCCAGCTCATATACAGTGCATAAAATATATTTATATATATACCCTTATACACCATTTTAATAAAAAATATCTCAAAATTCTTCTAAGTCCCTCGGGAAGAGAGAAAGACGCGCACGTTCATTTTCAGAGCTCCAAGACCTTCCTATAAGAAGTTAGCTAAAAAGTAGCTTCGAAAAACGCTTAGGTTAAGTTTCAGAGTTGCTTCTAATGTACCAAAGCTGGACTTAGACATAATTTCACTCTCACAACATTATGGCTGGTTGGAGAGGGTCCGAACCACAAGTACCGGGTCCATGGTTCTGGCAGTATACTGGGGGGACGGGGACGACTCCCATTAACCCCTGACTATACCGGGGATACGCTTATCACAATGCCTTTCTGGTCTGTGCTGAAGCAGGGCATTCTGGCAGCCAAGTGGCTTGACCTTTATTAGTGAGCCTGGTTACCCCCTCTCGGAACCACAGACTTAGAAATCGCCAGCTCATATACAGTGCATAAAATATATTTATATATATACCCTTATACACCATTTTAATAAAAAATATCACAAAATTCTTTTAAGTCTCTCGGGAAGAGTGAAAGACGCGCACGTTCATTTTCAGAGCTCCTAGACCTTCCTATAAGAAGTTAGCTAAAAAGTAGCTTCGAAAAACGCTTAGGTTAAGTTTCAGAGTTGCTTCTAATGTACCAAAGCTGGACTTAGACATAATTTCACTCTCACAACATTATGGCTGGTTGGAGAGGGTCCGAACCACAAGTACTGGGTCCATGGTTCTGGCCGTATACTGGGGGGACGGGGACGACTCCCATTAACCCCTGACTATACCGGGGATACGCTTATCACAATGCCTTTCTGGTCTGTGCTGAAGCAGGGCATTCTGGCAGCCAAGTGGCTTGACCTTTATTAGTGAGCCTGGTTACCCCCTCTCGGAACCACAGACTTAGAAATCGCCAGCTCATATACAGTGCATAAAATATATTTATATATATACCCTTATACACCATTTTAATAAAAAATATCTCAAAATTCTTCTAAGTCCCTCGGGAAGAGAGAAAGACGCGCACGTTCATTTTCAGAGCTCCAAGACCTTCCTATAAGAAGTTAGCTAAAAAGTAGCTTCGAAAAACGCTTAGGTTAAGTTTCAGAGTTGCTTCTAATGTACCAAAGCTGGACTTAGACATAATTTCACTCTCACAACATTATGGCTGGTTGGAGAGGGTCCGAACCACAAGTACTGGGTCCATGGTTCTGGCCGTATACTGGGGGGACGGGGACGACTCCCATTAACCCCTGACTATACCGGGGATACGCTTATCACAATGCCTTTCTGGTCTGTGCTGAAGCAGGGCATTCTGGCAGCCAAGTGGCTTGACCTTTATTAGTGAGCCTGGTTACCCCCTCTCGGAACCACAGACTTAGAAATCGCCAGCTCATATACAGTGCATAAAATATATTTATATATATACCCTTATACACCATTTTAATAAAAAATATCACAAAATTCTTTTACGTCTCGCGGGAAGAGTGAAAGACGCGCACGTTCATTTTCAGAGCTCCTAGACCTTCCTATAAGAAGTTAGCTAAAAAGTAGCTTCGAAAAACGCTTAGGTTAAGTTTCAGAGTTGCTTCTAATGTACCAAAGCTGGACTTAGACATAATTTCACTCTCACAACATTATGGCTGGTTGGAGAGGGTCCGAAACACAAGTACTGGGTCCATGGTTCTGGCCGTATACTGGGGGGACGGGGACGACTCCCATTAACCCCTGACTATACCGGGGATACGCTTATCACAATGCCTTTCTGGTCTGTGCTGAAGCAGGGCATTCTGGCAGCCAAGTGGCTTGACCTTTATTAGTGAGCCTGGTTACCCCCTCTCGGAACCACAGACTTAGAAATCGCCAGCTCATATACAGTGCATAAAATATATTTATATATATACCCTTATACACCATTTTAATAAAAAATATCTCAAAATTCTTCTAAGTCCCTCGGGAAGAGAGAAAGACGCGCACGTTCATTTTCAGAGCTCCAAGACCTTCCTATAAGAAGTTAGCTAAAAAGTAGCTTCGAAAAACGCTTAGGTTAAGTTTCAGAGTTGCTTCTAATGTACCAAAGCTGGACTTAGACATAATTTCACTCTCACAACATTATGGCTGGTTGGAGAGGGTCCGAACCACAAGTACCGGGTCCATGGTTCTGGCAGTATACTGGGGGGACGGGGACGACTCCCATTAACCCCTGACTATACCGGGGATACGCTTATCACAATGCCTTTCTGGTCTGTGCTGAAGCAGGGCATTCTGGCAGCCAAGTGGCTTGACCTTTATTAGTGAGCCTGGTTACCCCCTCTCGGAACCACAGACTTAGAAATCGCCAGCTCATATACAGTGCATAAAATATATTTATATATATACCCTTATACACCATTTTAATAAAAAATATCACAAAATTCTTTTAAGTCTCTCGGGAAGAGTGAAAGACGCGCACGTTCATTTTCAGAGCTCCTAGACCTTCCTATAAGAAGTTAGCTAAAAAGTAGCTTCGAAAAACGCTTAGGTTAAGTTTCAGAGTTGCTTCTAATGTACCAAAGCTGGACTTAGACATAATTTCACTCTCACAACATTATGGCTGGTTGGAGAGGGTCCGAACCACAAGTACTGGGTCCATGGTTCTGGCCGTATACTGGGGGGACGGGGACGACTCCCATTAACCCCTGACTATACCGGGGATACGCTTATCACAATGCCTTTCTGGTCTGTGCTGAAGCAGGGCATTCTGGCAGCCAAGTGGCTTGACCTTTATTAGTGAGCCTGGTTACCCCCTCTCGGAACCACAGACTTAGAAATCGCCAGCTCATATACAGTGCATAAAATATATTTATATATAAACCCTTATACACCATTTTAATAAAAAATATCACAAAATTCTTCTAAGTCCCTCGGGAAGAGAGAAAGACGCGCACGTTCATTTTTAGAGCTTCTAGACCTTCCTATAAGAAGTTAGCTAAAAAGTAGCTTCGAAAAACGCTTAGGTTAAGTTTCAGAGTTGCTTCTAATGTACCAAAGCTGGACTTAGACATAATTTCACTCTCACAACATTATGGCTGGTTGGAGAGGGTCCGAACCACAAGTACTGGGTTCATGGTTCTGGCCGTATACTGGGGGGACGGGGACGACTCCCATTAACCCCTGACTATACCGGGGATACGCTTATCACAATGCCTTTCTGGTCTGTGCTGAAGCAGGGCATTCTGGCAGCCAAGTGGCTTGACCTTTATTAGTGAGCCTGGTTACCCCCTCTCGGAACCACAGACTTAGAAATCGCCAGCTCATATACAGTGCATAAAATATATTTATATATATACCCTTATACACCATTTTAATAAAAAATATCATAAAATTCTTTTACGTCTCTCGGGAAGAGTGAAAGACGCGCACGTTCATTTTCAGAGCTCCTAGACCTTCCTATAAGAAGTTAGCTAAAAAGTAGCTTCGAAAAACGCTTAGGTTAAGTTTCAGAGTTGCTTCTAATGTACCAAAGCTGGACTTAGACATAATTTCACTCTCACAACATTATGGCTGGTTGGAGAGGGTCCGAACCACAAGTACTGGGTCCATGGTTCTGGCCGTATACTGGGGGGACGGGGACGACTCCCATTAACCCCTGACTATACCGGGGATACGCTTATCACAATGCCTTTCTGGTCTGTGCTGAAGCAGGGCATTCTGGCAGCCAAGTGGCTTGACCTTTATTAGTGAGCCTGGTTACCCCCTCTCGGAACCACAGACTTAGAAATCGCCAGCTCATATACAGTGCATAAAATATATTTATATATAAACCCTTATACACCATTTTAATAAAAAATATCACAAAATTCTTCTAAGTCCCTCGGGAAGAGAGAAAGACGCGCACGTTCATTTTCAGAGCTTCTAGACCTTCCTATAAGAAGTTAGCTAAAAAGTAGCTTCGAAAAACGCTTAGGTTAAGTTTCAGAGTTGCTTCTAATGTACCAAAGCTGGACTTAGACATAATTTCACTCTCACAACATTATGGCTGGTTGGAGAGGGTCCGAACCACAAGTACTGGGTCCATGGTTCTGGCCGTATACTGGGGGGACGGGGACGACTCCCATTAACCCCTGACTATACCGGGGATACGCTTATCACAATGCCTTTCTGGTCTGTGCTGAAGCAGGGCATTCTGGCAGCCAAGTGGCTTGACCTTTATTAGTGAGCCTGGTTACCCCCTCTCGGAACCACAGACTTAGAAATCGCCAGCTCATATACAGTGCATAAAATATATTTATATATATACCCTTATACACCATTTTAATAAAAAATATCACAAAATTCTTTTACGTCTCGCGGGAAGAGTGAAAGACGCGCACGTTCATTTTCAGAGCTCCTAGACCTTCCTATAAGAAGTTAGCTAAAAAGTAGCTTCGAAAAACGCTTAGGTTAAGTTTCAGAGTTGCTTCTAATGTACCAAAGCTGGACTTAGACATAATTTCACTCTCACAACATTATGGCTGGTTGGAGAGGGTCCGAAACACAAGTACTGGGTCCATGGTTCTGGCCGTATACTGGGGGGACGGGGACGACTCCCATTAACCCCTGACTATACCGGGGATACGCTTATCACAATGCCTTTCTGGTCTGTGCTGAAGCAGGGCATTCTGGCAGCCAAGTGGCTTGACCTTTATTAGTGAGCCTGGTTACCCCCTCTCGGAACCACAGACTTAGAAATCGCCAGCTCATATACAGTGCATAAAATATATTTATATATATACCCTTATACACCATTTTAATAAAAAATATCTCAAAATTCTTCTAAGTCCCTCGGGAAGAGAGAAAGACGCGCACGTTCATTTTCAGAGCTCCAAGACCTTCCTATAAGAAGTTAGCTAAAAAGTAGCTTCGAAAAACGCTTAGGTTAAGTTTCAGAGTTGCTTCTAATGTACCAAAGCTGGACTTAGACATAATTTCACTCTCACAACATTATGGCTGGTTGGAGAGGGTCCGAACCACAAGTACCGGGTCCATGGTTCTGGCAGTATACTGGGGGGACGGGGACGACTCCCATTAACCCCTGACTATACCGGGGATACGCTTATCACAATGCCTTTCTGGTCTGTGCTGAAGCAGGGCATTCTGGCAGCCAAGTGGCTTGACCTTTATTAGTGAGCCTGGTTACCCCCTCTCGGAACCACAGACTTAGAAATCGCCAGCTCATATACAGTGCATAAAATATATTTATATATATACCCTTATACACCATTTTAATAAAAAATATCACAAAATTCTTTTAAGTCTCTCGGGAAGAGTGAAAGACGCGCACGTTCATTTTCAGAGCTCCTAGACCTTCCTATAAGAAGTTAGCTAAAAAGTAGCTTCGAAAAACGCTTAGGTTAAGTTTCAGAGTTGCTTCTAATGTACCAAAGCTGGACTTAGACATAATTTCACTCTCACAACATTATGGCTGGTTGGAGAGGGTCCGAACCACAAGTACTGGGTCCATGGTTCTGGCCGTATACTGGGGGGACGGGGACGACTCCCATTAACCCCTGACTATACCGGGGATACGCTTATCACAATGCCTTTCTGGTCTGTGCTGAAGCAGGGCATTCTGGCAGCCAAGTGGCTTGACCTTTATTAGTGAGCCTGGTTACCCCCTCTCGGAACCACAGACTTAGAAATCGCCAGCTCATATACAGTGCATAAAATATATTTATATATAAACCCTTATACACCATTTTAATAAAAAATATCACAAAATTCTTCTAAGTCCCTCGGGAAGAGAGAAAGACGCGCACGTTCATTTTTAGAGCTTCTAGACCTTCCTATAAGAAGTTAGCTAAAAAGTAGCTTCGAAAAACGCTTAGGTTAAGTTTCAGAGTTGCTTCTAATGTACCAAAGCTGGACTTAGACATAATTTCACTCTCACAACATTATGGCTGGTTGGAGAGGGTCCGAACCACAAGTACTGGGTTCATGGTTCTGGCCGTATACTGGGGGGACGGGGACGACTCCCATTAACCCCTGACTATACCGGGGATACGCTTATCACAATGCCTTTCTGGTCTGTGCTGAAGCAGGGCATTCTGGCAGCCAAGTGGCTTGACCTTTATTAGTGAGCCTGGTTACCCCCTCTCGGAACCACAGACTTAGAAATCGCCAGCTCATATACAGTGCATAAAATATATTTATATATATACCCTTATACACCATTTTAATAAAAAATATCATAAAATTCTTTTACGTCTCTCGGGAAGAGTGAAAGACGCGCACGTTCATTTTCAGAGCTCCTAGACCTTCCTATAAGAAGTTAGCTAAAAAGTAGCTTCGAAAAACGCTTAGGTTAAGTTTCAGAGTTGCTTCTAATGTACCAAAGCTGGACTTAGACATAATTTCACTCTCACAACATTATGGCTGGTTGGAGAGGGTCCGAACCACAAGTACCGGGTCCATGGTTCTGGCAGTATACTGGGGGGACGGGGACGACTCCCATTAACCCCTGACTATACCGGGGATACGCTTATCACAATGCCTTTCTGGTCTGTGCTGAAGCAGGGCATTCTGGCAGCCAAGTGGCTTGACCTTTATTAGTGAGCCTGGTTACCCCCTCTCGGAACCACAGACTTAGAAATCGCCAGCTCATATACAGTGCATAAAATATATTTATATATATACCCTTATACACCATTTTAATAAAAAATATCACAAAATTCTTCTAAGTCCCTCGGGAAGAGTGAAAGACGCGCACATTCATTTTCAGAGCTCCTAGACCTTCCTATAAGAAGTTAGCCAAAAAGTAGCTTCGAAAAACGCTTAGGTTAAGTTTCAGAGTTGCTTCTAATGTACCAAAGCTGGACTTAGACATAATTTCACTCTCACAACATTATGGCTGGTTGGAGAGGGTCCGAACCACAAGTACTGGGTCCATGGTTCTGGCCGTATACTGGGGGGACGGGGACGACTCCCATTAACCCCTGACTATACCGGGGATACGCTTATCACAATGCCTTTCTGGTCTGTGCTGAAGCAGGGCATTCTGGCAGCCAAGTGGCTTGACCTTTATTAGTGAGCCTGGTTACCCCCTCTCGGAACCACAGACTTAGAAATCGCCAGCTCATATACAGTGCATAAAATATATTTATATATAAACCCTTATACACCATTTTAATAAAAAATATCACAAAATTCTTCTAAGTCCCTCGGGAAGAGAGAAAGACGCGCACGTTCATTTTCAGAGCTCCTAGACCTTCCTATAAGAAGTTAGCTAAAAAGTAGATTCGAAAAACGCTTAGGTTAAGTTTCAGAGTTGCTTCTAATGTACCAAAGCTGGACTTAGACATAATTTCACTCTCACAACATTATGGCTGGTTGGAGAGGGTCCGAACCACAAGTACCGGGTCCATGGTTCTGGCAGTATACTGGGGGGACGGGGACGACTCCCATTAACCCCTGACTATACCGGGGATACTCTTATCACAATGCCTTTCTGGTCTGTGCTGAAGCAGGGCATTCTGGCAGCCAAGTGGCTTGACCTTTATTAGTGAGCCTGGTTACCCCCTCTCGGAACCACAGACTTAGAAATCGCCAGCTCATATACAGTGCATAAAATATATTTATATATATACCCTTATACACCATTTTAATAAAAAATATCACAAAATTCTTCTAAGTCCCTCGGGAAGAGAGAAAGACGCGCACGTTCATTTTCAGAGCTCCAAGACCTTCCTATAAGAAGTTAGCTAAAAAGTAGCTTCGAAAAACGCTTAGGTTAAGTTTCAGAGTTGCTTCTAATGTACCAAAGCTGGACTTAGACATAATTTCACTCTCACAACATTATGGCTGGTTGGAGAGGGTCCGAACCACAAGTACCGGGTCCATGGTTCTGGCAGTATACTGGGGGGACGGGGACGACTCCCATTAACCCCTGACTATACCGGGGATACGCTTATCACAATGCCTTTCTGGTCTGTGCTGAAGCAGGGCATTCTGGCAGCCAAGTGGCTTGACCTTTATTAGTGAGCCTGGTTACCCCCTCTCGGAACCACAGACTTAGAAATCGCCAGCTCATATACAGTGCATAAAATATATTTATATATATATACCCTTATACACCATTTTAATAAAAAATATCACAAAATTCTTCTAAGTCCCTCGGGAAGAGAGAAAGACGCGCACGTTCATTTTCAGAGCTCCTAGACCTTCCTATAGGAAGTTAGCTAAAAAGTAGCTTCGAAAAACGCTTAGGTTAAGTTTCAGAGTTGCTTCTAATGTACCAAAGCTGGACTTAGACATAATTTCTCTCTCACAACATTATGGCTGGTTGGAGAGGGTCCGAACCACAAGTACCGGGTCCATGGTTCTGGCAGTATACTGGGGGGACGGGGACGACTCCCATTAACCCCTGACTATACCGGGGATACGCTTATCACAATGCCTTTCTGGTCTGTGCTGAAGCAGGGCATTCTTGCAGCCAAGTGGCTTGACCTTTATTAGTGAGCCTGGTTACCCCCTCTCGGAACCACAGACTTAGAAATCGCCAGCTCATATACAGTGCATAAAATATATTTATATATATATACCCTTATACACCATTTTAATAAAAAATATCACAAAATTCTTCTAAGTCCCTCGGGAAGAGAGAAAGACGCGCACGTTCATTTTCAGAGCTCCTAGACCTTCCTATAAGAAGTTAGCTAAAAAGTAGCTTCGAAAAACGCTTAGGTTAAGTTTCAGAGTTGCTTCTAATGTACCAAAGCTGGACTTAGACATAATTTCACTCTCACAACATTATGGCTGGTTGGAGAGGGTCCGAAACACAAGTACTGGGTCCATGGTTCTGGCCGTATACTGGGGGGACGGGGACGACTCCCATTAACCCCTGACTATACCGGGGATACGCTTATCACAATGCCTTTCTGGTCTGTGCTGAAGCAGGGCATTCTGGCAGCCAAGTGGCTTGACCTTTATTAGTGAGCCTGGTTACCCCCTCTCGGAACCACAGACTTAGAAATCGCCAGCTCATATACAGTGCATAAAATATATTTATATATATACCCTTATACACCATTTTAATAAAAAATATCTCAAAATTCTTCTAAGTCCCTCGGGAAGAGAGAAAGACGCGCACGTTCATTTTCAGAGCTCCAAGACCTTCCTATAAGAAGTTAGCTAAAAAGTAGCTTCGAAAAACGCTTAGGTTAAGTTTCAGAGTTGCTTCTAATGTACCAAAGCTGGACTTAGACATAATTTCACTCTCACAACATTATGGCTGGTTGGAGAGGGTCCGAACCACAAGTACCGGGTCCATGGTTCTGGCAGTATACTGGGGGGACGGGGACGACTCCCATTAACCCCTGACTATACCGGGGATACGCTTATCACAATGCCTTTCTGGTCTGTGCTGAAGCAGGGCATTCTGGCAGCCAAGTGGCTTGACCTTTATTAGTGAGCCTGGTTACCCCCTCTCGGAACCACAGACTTAGAAATCGCCAGCTCATATACAGTGCATAAAATATATTTATATATATACCCTTATACACCATTTTAATAAAAAATATCACAAAATTCTTTTAAGTCTCTCGGGAAGAGTGAAAGACGCGCACGTTCATTTTCAGAGCTCCTAGACCTTCCTATAAGAAGTTAGCTAAAAAGTAGCTTCGAAAAACGCTTAGGTTAAGTTTCAGAGTTGCTTCTAATGTACCAAAGCTGGACTTAGACATAATTTCACTCTCACAACATTATGGCTGGTTGGAGAGGGTCCGAACCACAAGTACTGGGTCCATGGTTCTGGCCGTATACTGGGGGGACGGGGACGACTCCCATTAACCCCTGACTATACCGGGGATACGCTTATCACAATGCCTTTCTGGTCTGTGCTGAAGCAGGGCATTCTGGCAGCCAAGTGGCTTGACCTTTATTAGTGAGCCTGGTTACCCCCTCTCGGAACCACAGACTTAGAAATCGCCAGCTCATATACAGTGCATAAAATATATTTATATATAAACCCTTATACACCATTTTAATAAAAAATATCACAAAATTCTTCTAAGTCCCTCGGGAAGAGAGAAAGACGCGCACGTTCATTTTTAGAGCTTCTAGACCTTCCTATAAGAAGTTAGCTAAAAAGTAGCTTCGAAAAACGCTTAGGTTAAGTTTCAGAGTTGCTTCTAATGTACCAAAGCTGGACTTAGACATAATTTCACTCTCACAACATTATGGCTGGTTGGAGAGGGTCCGAACCACAAGTACTGGGTTCATGGTTCTGGCCGTATACTGGGGGGACGGGGACGACTCCCATTAACCCCTGACTATACCGGGGATACGCTTATCACAATGCCTTTCTGGTCTGTGCTGAAGCAGGGCATTCTGGCAGCCAAGTGGCTTGACCTTTATTAGTGAGCCTGGTTACCCCCTCTCGGAACCACAGACTTAGAAATCGCCAGCTCATATACAGTGCATAAAATATATTTATATATATACCCTTATACACCATTTTAATAAAAAATATCATAAAATTCTTTTACGTCTCTCGGGAAGAGTGAAAGACGCGCACGTTCATTTTCAGAGCTCCTAGACCTTCCTATAAGAAGTTAGCTAAAAAGTAGCTTCGAAAAACGCTTAGGTTAAGTTTCAGAGTTGCTTCTAATGTACCAAAGCTGGACTTAGACATAATTTCACTCTCACAACATTATGGCTGGTTGGAGAGGGTCCGAACCACAAGTACCGGGTCCATGGTTCTGGCAGTATACTGGGGGGACGGGGACGACTCCCATTAACCCCTGACTATACCGGGGATACGCTTATCACAATGCCTTTCTGGTCTGTGCTGAAGCAGGGCATTCTGGCAGCCAAGTGGCTTGACCTTTATTAGTGAGCCTGGTTACCCCCTCTCGGAACCACAGACTTAGAAATCGCCAGCTCATATACAGTGCATAAAATATATTTATATATATACCCTTATACACCATTTTAATAAAAAATATCACAAAATTCTTCTAAGTCCCTCGGGAAGAGTGAAAGACGCGCACATTCATTTTCAGAGCTCCTAGACCTTCCTATAAGAAGTTAGCCAAAAAGTAGCTTCGAAAAACGCTTAGGTTAAGTTTCAGAGTTGCTTCTAATGTACCAAAGCTGGACTTAGACATAATTTCACTCTCACAACATTATGGCTGGTTGGAGAGGGTCCGAACCACAAGTACTGGGTCCATGGTTCTGGCCGTATACTGGGGGGACGGGGACGACTCCCATTAACCCCTGACTATACCGGGGATACGCTTATCACAATGCCTTTCTGGTCTGTGCTGAAGCAGGGCATTCTGGCAGCCAAGTGGCTTGACCTTTATTAGTGAGCCTGGTTACCCCCTCTCGGAACCACAGACTTAGAAATCGCCAGCTCATATACAGTGCATAAAATATATTTATATATAAACCCTTATACACCATTTTAATAAAAAATATCACAAAATTCTTCTAAGTCCCTCGGGAAGAGAGAAAGACGCGCACGTTCATTTTCAGAGCTCCTAGACCTTCCTATAAGAAGTTAGCTAAAAAGTAGATTCGAAAAACGCTTAGGTTAAGTTTCAGAGTTGCTTCTAATGTACCAAAGCTGGACTTAGACATAATTTCACTCTCACAACATTATGGCTGGTTGGAGAGGGTCCGAACCACAAGTACCGGGTCCATGGTTCTGGCAGTATACTGGGGGGACGGGGACGACTCCCATTAACCCCTGACTATACCGGGGATACTCTTATCACAATGCCTTTCTGGTCTGTGCTGAAGCAGGGCATTCTGGCAGCCAAGTGGCTTGACCTTTATTAGTGAGCCTGGTTACCCCCTCTCGGAACCACAGACTTAGAAATCGCCAGCTCATATACAGTGCATAAAATATATTTATATATATACCCTTATACACCATTTTAATAAAAAATATCACAAAATTCTTCTAAGTCCCTCGGGAAGAGAGAAAGACGCGCACGTTCATTTTCAGAGCTCCAAGACCTTCCTATAAGAAGTTAGCTAAAAAGTAGCTTCGAAAAACGCTTAGGTTAAGTTTCAGAGTTGCTTCTAATGTACCAAAGCTGGACTTAGACATAATTTCACTCTCACAACATTATGGCTGGTTGGAGAGGGTCCGAACCACAAGTACCGGGTCCATGGTTCTGGCAGTATACTGGGGGGACGGGGACGACTCCCATTAACCCCTGACTATACCGGGGATACGCTTATCACAATGCCTTTCTGGTCTGTGCTGAAGCAGGGCATTCTGGCAGCCAAGTGGCTTGACCTTTATTAGTGAGCCTGGTTACCCCCTCTCGGAACCACAGACTTAGAAATCGCCAGCTCATATACAGTGCATAAAATATATTTATATATATATACCCTTATACACCATTTTAATAAAAAATATCACAAAATTCTTCTAAGTCCCTCGGGAAGAGAGAAAGACGCGCACGTTCATTTTCAGAGCTCCTAGACCTTCCTATAGGAAGTTAGCTAAAAAGTAGCTTCGAAAAACGCTTAGGTTAAGTTTCAGAGTTGCTTCTAATGTACCAAAGCTGGACTTAGACATAATTTCTCTCTCACAACATTATGGCTGGTTGGAGAGGGTCCGAACCACAAGTACCGGGTCCATGGTTCTGGCAGTATACTGGGGGGACGGGGACGACTCCCATTAACCCCTGACTATACCGGGGATACGCTTATCACAATGCCTTTCTGGTCTGTGCTGAAGCAGGGCATTCTTGCAGCCAAGTGGCTTGACCTTTATTAGTGAGCCTGGTTACCCCCTCTCGGAACCACAGACTTAGAAATCGCCAGCTCATATACAGTGCATAAAATATATTTATATATATATACCCTTATACACCATTTTAATAAAAAATATCACAAAATTCTTCTAAGTCCCTCGGGAAGAGAGAAAGACGCGCACGTTCATTTTCAGAGCTCCTAGACCTTCCTATAAGAAGTTAGCTAAAAAGTAGCTTCGAAAAACGCTTAGGTTAAGTTTCAGAGTTGCTTCTAATGTACCAAAGCTGGACTTAGACATAATTTCACTCTCACAACATTATGGCTGGTTGGAGAGGGTCCGAACCACAAGTACTGGGTCCATGGTTCTGGCCGTATACTGGGGGGACGGGGACGACTCCCATTAACCCCTGACTATACCGGGGATACGCTTATCACAATGCCTTTCTGGTCTGTGCTGAAGCAGGGCATTCTGGCAGCCAAGTGGCTTGACCTTTATTAGTGAGCCTGGTTACCCCCTCTCGGAACCACAGACTTAGAAATCGCCAGCTCATATACAGTGCATAAAATATATTTATATATATACCCTTATACACCATTTTAATAAAAAATATCACAAAATTCTTCTAAGTCCCTCGGGAAGAGTGAAAGACGCGCACGTTCATTTTCAGAGCTCCTAGACCTTCCTATAAGAAGTTAGCCAAAAAGTAGCTTCGAAAAACGCTTAGGTTAAGTTTCAGAGTTGCTTCTAATGTACCAAAGCTGGACTTAGACATAATTTCACTCTCACAACATTATGGCTGGTTGGAGACAGTCCGAACCACAAGTACCGGGTCCATGGTTCTGGCCGTATACTGGGGGGACGGGGACGACTCCCATTAACCCCTGACTATACCGGGGATACGCTTATCACAATGCCTTTCTGGTCTGTGCTGAAGCAGGGCATTCTGGCAGCCAAGTGGCTTGACCTTTATTAGTGAGCCTGGTTACCCCCTCTCGGAACCACAGACCTAGAAATCGCCAGCTCATATACAGTGCATAAAATATATTTATATATATACCCTTATACACCATTTTAATAAAAAATATCACAAAATTCTTCTAAGTCCCTCGGGAAGAAAGAAAGACGCGCACGTTCATTTTCAGAGCTCCAAGACCTTCCTATAAGAAGTTAGCTAAAAAGTAGCTTCGAAAAACGCTTAGGTAAAGTTTCAGAGTTGCTTCTAATGTACCAAAGCTGGACTTAGACATAATTTCACTCTCACAACATTATGGCTGGTTGGAGACGGTCCGAACCACAAGTACCGGGTCCATGGTTCTGGCCGTATACTGGGGGGACGGGGACGACTCCCATTAACCCCTGACTATACCGGGGATACGCTTATCACAATGCCTTTCTGGTCTGTGCTGAAGCAGGGCATTCTGGCAGCCAAGTGGCTTGACCTTTATTAGTGAGCCTGGTTACCCCCTCTCGGAACCACAGACTTAGAAATCGCCAGCTCATATACAGTGCATAAAATATATTTATATATATACCCTTATACACCATTTTAATAAAAAATATCACAAAATTCTTCTAAGTCCCTCGGGAAGAGAGAAAGACGCGCACGTTCACTTTCAGAGCTCCAAGACCTTCCTATAAGAAGTTAGCTAAAAAGTAGCTTCGAAAAACGCTTAGGTTAAGTTTCAGAGTTGCTTCTAATGTACCAAAGCTGGACTTAGACATAATTTCACTCTCACAACATTATGGCTGGTTGGAGACAGTCCGAACCACAAGTACCGGGTCCATGGTTCTGGCCGTATACTGGGGGGACGGGGACGACTCCCATTAACCCCTGACTATACCGGGGATACGCTTATCACAATGCCTTTCTGGTCTGTGCTGAAGCAGGGCATTCTGGCAGCCAAGTGGCTTGACCTTTATTAGTGAGCCTGGTTACCCCCTCTCGGAACCACAGACCTAGAAATCGCCAGCTCATATACAGTGCATAAAATATATTTATATATATACCCTTATACACCATTTTAATAAAAAATATCACAAAATTCTTCTAAGTCCCTCGGGAAGAAAGAAAGACGCGCACGTTCATTTTCAGAGCTCCAAGACCTTCCTATAAGAAGTTAGCTAAAAAGTAGCTTCGAAAAACGCTTAGGTAAAGTTTCAGAGTTGCTTCTAATGTACCAAAGCTGGACTTAGACATAATTTCACTCTCACAACATTATGGCTGGTTGGAGACGGTCCGAACCACAAGTACCGGGTCCATGGTTCTGGCCGTATACTGGGGGGACGGGGACGACTCCCATTAACCCCTGACTATACCGGGGATACGCTTATCACAATGCCTTTCTGGTCTGTGCTGAAGCAGGGCATTCTGGCAGCCAAGTGGCTTGACCTTTATTAGTGAGCCTGGTTACCCCCTCTCGGAACCACAGACTTAGAAATCGCCAGCTCATATACAGTGCATAAAATATATTTATATATAAACCCTTATACACCATTTTAATAAAAAATATCACAAAATTCTTCTAAGTCCCTCGGGAAGAGAGAAAGACGCGCACGTTCATTTTCAGAGCTCCTAGACCTTCCTATAAGAAGTTAGCCAAAAAGTAGCTTCGAAAAACGCTTAGGTTAAGTTTCAGAGTTGCTTCTAATGTACCAAAGCTGGACTTAGACATAATTTCACTCTCACAACATTATGGCTGGTTGGAGAGGGTCCGAACCACAAGTACCGGGTCCATGGTTCTGGCAGTATACTGGGGGGACGGGGACGACTCCCATTAACCCCTGACTATACCGGGGATACGCTTATCACAATGCCTTTCTGGTCTGTGCTGAAGCAGGGCATTCTGGCAGCCAAGTGGCTTGACCTTTATTAGTGAGCCTGGTTACCCCCTCTCGGAACCACAGACTTAGAAATCGCCAGCTCATATACAGTGCATAAAATATATTTATATATATACCCTTATACACCATTTTAATAAAAAATATCACAAAATTCTTCTAAGTCCCTCGGGAAGAGTGAAAGACGCGCACATTCATTTTCAGAGCTCCTAGACCTTCCTATAAGAAGTTAGCCAAAAAGTAGCTTCGAAAAACGCTTAGGTTAAGTTTCAGATTTGCTTCTAATGTACCAAAGCTGGACTTAGACATAATTTCACTCTCACAACATTATGGCTGGTTGGAGAGGGTCCGAACCACAAGTACTGGGTCCATGGTTCTGGCCGTATACTGGGGGGACGGGGACGACTCCCATTAACCCCTGACTATACCGGGGATACGCTTATCACAATGCCTTTCTGGTCTGTGCTGAAGCAGGGCATTCTGGCAGCCAAGTGGCTTGACCTTTATTAGTGAGCCTGGTTACCCCCTCTCGGAACCACAGACTTAGAAATCGCCAGCTCATATACAGTGCATAAAATATATTTATATATATACCCTTATACACCATTTTAATAAAAAATATCACAAAATTCTTCTAAGTCCCTCGGGAAGAGTGAAAGACGCGCACGTTCATTTTCAGAGCTCCTAGACCTTCCTATAAGAAGTTAGCCAAAAAGTAGCTTCGAAAAACGCTTAGGTTAAGTTTCAGAGTTGCTTCTAATGTACCAAAGCTGGACTTAGACATAATTTCACTCTCACAACATTATGGCTGGTTGGAGACAGTCCGAACCACAAGTACCGGGTCCATGGTTCTGGCCGTATACTGGGGGGACGGGGACGACTCCCATTAACCCCTGACTATACCGGGGATACGCTTATCACAATGCCTTTCTGGTCTGTGCTGAAGCAGGGCATTCTGGCAGCCAAGTGGCTTGACCTTTATTAGTGAGCCTGGTTACCCCCTCTCGGAACCACAGACTTAGAAATCGCCAGCTCATATACAGTGCATAAAATATATTTATATATATACCCTTATACACCATTTTAATAAAAAATATCACAAAATTCTTCTAAGTCCCTCGGGAAGAGTGAAAGACGCGCACGTTCATTTTCAGAGCTCCTAGACCTTCCTATAAGAAGTTAGCTAAAAAGTAGCTTCGAAAAACGCTTAGGTTAAGTTTCAGAGTTGCTTCTAATGTACCAAAGCTGGACTTAGACATAATTTCACTCTCACAACATTATGGCTGGTTGGAGAGGGTCCGAACCACAAGTACTGGGTCCATGGTTCTGGCCGTATACTGGGGGGACGGGGACGACTCCCATTAACCCCTGACTATACCGGGGATACGCTTATCACAATGCCTTTCTGGTCTGTGCTGAAGCAGGGCATTCTGGCAGCCAAGTGGCTTGACCTTTATTAGTGAGCCTGGTTACCCCCTCTCGGAACCACAGACTTAGAAATCGCCAGCTCATATACAGTGCATAAAATATATTTATATATAAACCCTTATACACCATTTTAATAAAAAATATCACAAAATTCTTCTAAGTCCCTCGGGAAGAGAGAAAGACGCGCACGTTCATTTTTAGAGCTTCTAGACCTTCCTATAAGAAGTTAGCTAAAAAGTAGCTTCGAAAAACGCTTAGGTTAAGTTTCAGAGTTGCTTCTAATGTACCAAAGCTGGACTTAGACATAATTTCACTCTCACAACATTATGGCTGGTTGGAGAGGGTCCGAACCACAAGTACTGGGTTCATGGTTCTGGCCGTATACTGGGGGGACGGGGACGACTCCCATTAACCCCTGACTATACCGGGGATACGCTTATCACAATGCCTTTCTGGTCTGTGCTGAAGCAGGGCATTCTGGCAGCCAAGTGGCTTGACCTTTATTAGTGAGCCTGGTTACCCCCTCTCGGAACCACAGACTTAGAAATCGCCAGCTCATATACAGTGCATAAAATATATTTATATATATACCCTTATACACCATTTTAATAAAAAATATCATAAAATTCTTTTACGTCTCTCGGGAAGAGTGAAAGACGCGCACGTTCATTTTCAGAGCTCCTAGACCTTCCTATAAGAAGTTAGCTAAAAAGTAGCTTCGAAAAACGCTTAGGTTAAGTTTCAGAGTTGCTTCTAATGTACCAAAGCTGGACTTAGACATAATTTCACTCTCACAACATTATGGCTGGTTGGAGAGGGTCCGAACCACAAGTACCGGGTCCATGGTTCTGGCAGTATACTGGGGGGACGGGGACGACTCCCATTAACCCCTGACTATACCGGGGATACGCTTATCACAATGCCTTTCTGGTCTGTGCTGAAGCAGGGCATTCTGGCAGCCAAGTGGCTTGACCTTTATTAGTGAGCCTGGTTACCCCCTCTCGGAACCACAGACTTAGAAATCGCCAGCTCATATACAGTGCATAAAATATATTTATATATATACCCTTATACACCATTTTAATAAAAAATATCACAAAATTCTTCTAAGTCCCTCGGGAAGAGTGAAAGACGCGCACATTCATTTTCAGAGCTCCTAGACCTTCCTATAAGAAGTTAGCCAAAAAGTAGCTTCGAAAAACGCTTAGGTTAAGTTTCAGAGTTGCTTCTAATGTACCAAAGCTGGACTTAGACATAATTTCACTCTCACAACATTATGGCTGGTTGGAGAGGGTCCGAACCACAAGTACTGGGTCCATGGTTCTGGCCGTATACTGGGGGGACGGGGACGACTCCCATTAACCCCTGACTATACCGGGGATACGCTTATCACAATGCCTTTCTGGTCTGTGCTGAAGCAGGGCATTCTGGCAGCCAAGTGGCTTGACCTTTATTAGTGAGCCTGGTTACCCCCTCTCGGAACCACAGACTTAGAAATCGCCAGCTCATATACAGTGCATAAAATATATTTATATATAAACCCTTATACACCATTTTAATAAAAAATATCACAAAATTCTTCTAAGTCCCTCGGGAAGAGAGAAAGACGCGCACGTTCATTTTCAGAGCTCCTAGACCTTCCTATAAGAAGTTAGCTAAAAAGTAGATTCGAAAAACGCTTAGGTTAAGTTTCAGAGTTGCTTCTAATGTACCAAAGCTGGACTTAGACATAATTTCACTCTCACAACATTATGGCTGGTTGGAGAGGGTCCGAACCACAAGTACCGGGTCCATGGTTCTGGCAGTATACTGGGGGGACGGGGACGACTCCCATTAACCCCTGACTATACCGGGGATACTCTTATCACAATGCCTTTCTGGTCTGTGCTGAAGCAGGGCATTCTGGCAGCCAAGTGGCTTGACCTTTATTAGTGAGCCTGGTTACCCCCTCTCGGAACCACAGACTTAGAAATCGCCAGCTCATATACAGTGCATAAAATATATTTATATATATACCCTTATACACCATTTTAATAAAAAATATCACAAAATTCTTCTAAGTCCCTCGGGAAGAGAGAAAGACGCGCACGTTCATTTTCAGAGCTCCAAGACCTTCCTATAAGAAGTTAGCTAAAAAGTAGCTTCGAAAAACGCTTAGGTTAAGTTTCAGAGTTGCTTCTAATGTACCAAAGCTGGACTTAGACATAATTTCACTCTCAAAACATTATGGCTGGTTGGAGAGGGTCCGAACCACAAGTACCGGGTCCATGGTTCTGGCAGTATACTGGGGGGACGGGGATGACTCCCATTAACCCCTGACTATACCGGGGATACGCTTATCACAATGCCTTTCTGGTCTGTGCTGAAGCAGGGCATTCTGGCAGCCAAGTGGCTTGACCTTTATTAGCGAGCCTGGTTAACCCCTCTCGGAACCACAGACTTAGAAATCGCCAGCTCATATACAGTGCATAAAATATATTTATATATATACCCTTATACACCATTTTAATAAAAAATATCACAAAATTCTTCTAAGTCCCTCGGGAAGAGAGAAAGACGCGCACGTTCATTTTCAGAGCTCCAAGACCTTCCTATAAGAAGTTAGCTAAAAAGTAGCTTCGAAAAACGCTTAGGTTAAGTTTCAGAGTTGCTTCTAATGTACCAAAGCTGGACTTAGACATAATTTCACTCTCACAACATTATGGCTGGTTGGAGAGGGTCCGAACCACAAGTACCGGGTCCATGGTTCTGGCAGTATACTGGGGGGACGGGGACGACTCCCATTAACCCCTGACTATACCGGGGATACGCTTATCACAATGCCTTTCTGGTCTGTGCTGAAGCAGGGCATTCTGGCAGCCAAGTGGCTTGACCTTTATTAGTGAGCCTGGTTACCCCCTCTCGGAACCACAGACTTAGAAATCGCCAGCTCATATACAGTGCATAAAATATATTTATATATATATACCCTTATACACCATTTTAATAAAAAATATCACAAAATTCTTCTAAGTCCCTCGGGAAGAGAGAAAGACGCGCACGTTCATTTTCAGAGCTCCTAGACCTTCCTATAGGAAGTTAGCTAAAAAGTAGCTTCGAAAAACGCTTAGGTTAAGTTTCAGAGTTGCTTCTAATGTACCAAAGCTGGACTTAGACATAATTTCTCTCTCACAACATTATGGCTGGTTGGAGAGGGTCCGAACCACAAGTACCGGGTCCATGGTTCTGGCAGTATACTGGGGGGACGGGGACGACTCCCATTAACCCCTGACTATACCGGGGATACGCTTATCACAATGCCTTTCTGGTCTGTGCTGAAGCAGGGCATTCTTGCAGCCAAGTGGCTTGACCTTTATTAGTGAGCCTGGTTACCCCCTCTCGGAACCACAGACTTAGAAATCGCCAGCTCATATACAGTGCATAAAATATATTTATATATATATACCCTTATACACCATTTTAATAAAAAATATCACAAAATTCTTCTAAGTCCCTCGGGAAGAGAGAAAGACGCGCACATTCATTTTCAGAGCTCCTAGACCTTCCTATAAGAAGTTAGCTAAAAAGTAGCTTCGAAAAACGCTTAGGTTAAGTTTCAGAGTTGCTTCTAATGTACCAAAGCTGGACTTAGACATAATTTCACTCTCACAACATTATGGCTGGTTGGAGAGGGTCCGAACCACAAGTACTGGGTCCATGGTTCTGGCCGTATACTGGGGGGACGGGGACGACTCCCATTAACCCCTGACTATACCGGGGATACGCTTATCACAATGCCTTTCTGGTCTGTGCTGAAGCAGGGCATTCTGGCAGCCAAGTGGCTTGACCTTTATTAGTGAGCCTGGTTACCCCCTCTCGGAACCACAGACTTAGAAATCGCCAGCTCATATACAGTGCATAAAATATATTTATATATATACCCTTATACACCATTTTAATAAAAAATATCACAAAATTCTTCTAAGTCCCTCGGGAAGAGTGAAAGACGCGCACATTCATTTTCAGAGCTCCTAGACCTTCCTATAAGAAGTTAGCCAAAAAGTAGCTTCGAAAAACGCTTAGGTTAAGTTTCAGATTTGCTTCTAATGTACCAAAGCTGGACTTAGACATAATTTCACTCTCACAACATTATGGCTGGTTGGAGAGGGTCCGAACCACAAGTACTGGGTCCATGGTTCTGGCCGTATACTGGGGGGACGGGGACGACTCCCATTAACCCCTGACTATACCGGGGATACGCTTATCACAATGCCTTTCTGGTCTGTGCTGAAGCAGGGCATTCTGGCAGCCAAGTGGCTTGACCTTTATTAGTGAGCCTGGTTACCCCCTCTCGGAACCACAGACTTAGAAATCGCCAGCTCATATACAGTGCATAAAATATATTTATATATATACCCTTATACACCATTTTAATAAAAAATATCACAAAATTCTTCTAAGTCCCTCGGGAAGAGTGAAAGACGCGCACGTTCATTTTCAGAGCTCCTAGACCTTCCTATAAGAAGTTAGCCAAAAAGTAGCTTCGAAAAACGCTTAGGTTAAGTTTCAGAGTTGCTTCTAATGTACCAAAGCTGGACTTAGACATAATTTCACTCTCACAACATTATGGCTGGTTGGAGACAGTCCGAACCACAAGTACCGGGTCCATGGTTCTGGCCGTATACTGGGGGGACGGGGACGACTCCCATTAACCCCTGACTATACCGGGGATACGCTTATCACAATGCCTTTCTGGTCTGTGCTGAAGCAGGGCATTCTGGCAGCCAAGTGGCTTGACCTTTATTAGTGAGCCTGGTTACCCCCTCTCGGAACCACAGACTTAGAAATCGCCAGCTCATATACAGTGCATAAAATATATTTATATATATACCCTTATACACCATTTTAATAAAAAATATCACAAAATTCTTCTAAGTCCCTCGGGAAGAGTGAAAGACGCGCACGTTCATTTTCAGAGCTCCTAGACCTTCCTATAAGAAGTTAGCTAAAAAGTAGCTTCGAAAAACGCTTAGGTTAAGTTTCAGAGTTGCTTCTAATGTACCAAAGCTGGACTTAGACATAATTTCACTCTCACAACATTATGGCTGGTTGGAGAGGGTCCGAACCACAAGTACTGGGTCCATGGTTCTGGCCGTATACTGGGGGGACGGGGACGACTCCCATTAACCCCTGACTATACCGGGGATACGCTTATCACAATGCCTTTCTGGTCTGTGCTGAAGCAGGGCATTCTGGCAGCCAAGTGGCTTGACCTTTATTAGTGAGCCTGGTTACCCCCTCTCGGAACCACAGACTTAGAAATCGCCAGCTCATATACAGTGCATAAAATATATTTATATATAAACCCTTATACACCATTTTAATAAAAAATATCACAAAATTCTTCTAAGTCCCTCGGGAAGAGAGAAAGACGCGCACGTTCATTTTTAGAGCTTCTAGACCTTCCTATAAGAAGTTAGCTAAAAAGTAGCTTCGAAAAACGCTTAGGTTAAGTTTCAGAGTTGCTTCTAATGTACCAAAGCTGGACTTAGACATAATTTCACTCTCACAACATTATGGCTGGTTGGAGAGGGTCCGAACCACAAGTACTGGGTTCATGGTTCTGGCCGTATACTGGGGGGACGGGGACGACTCCCATTAACCCCTGACTATACCGGGGATACGCTTATCACAATGCCTTTCTGGTCTGTGCTGAAGCAGGGCATTCTGGCAGCCAAGTGGCTTGACCTTTATTAGTGAGCCTGGTTACCCCCTCTCGGAACCACAGACTTAGAAATCGCCAGCTCATATACAGTGCATAAAATATATTTATATATATACCCTTATACACCATTTTAATAAAAAATATCATAAAATTCTTTTACGTCTCTCGGGAAGAGTGAAAGACGCGCACGTTCATTTTCAGAGCTCCTAGACCTTCCTATAAGAAGTTAGCTAAAAAGTAGCTTCGAAAAACGCTTAGGTTAAGTTTCAGAGTTGCTTCTAATGTACCAAAGCTGGACTTAGACATAATTTCACTCTCACAACATTATGGCTGGTTGGAGAGGGTCCGAACCACAAGTACCGGGTCCATGGTTCTGGCAGTATACTGGGGGGACGGGGGGGACTCCCATTAACCCCTGACTATACCGGGGATACGCTTATCACAATGCCTTTCTGGTCTGTGCTGAAGCAGGGCATTCTGGCAGCCAAGTGGCTTGACCTTTATTAGTGAGCCTGGTTACCCCCTCTCGGAACCACAGACTTAGAAATCGCCAGCTCATATACAGTGCATAAAATATATTTATATATATACCCTTATACACCATTTTAATAAAAAATATCACAAAATTCTTCTAAGTCCCTCGGGAAGAGTGAAAGACGCGCACATTCATTTTCAGAGCTCCTAGACCTTCCTATAAGAAGTTAGCCAAAAAGTAGCTTCGAAAAACGCTTAGGTTAAGTTTCAGAGTTGCTTCTAATGTACCAAAGCTGGACTTAGACATAATTTCACTCTCACAACATTATGGCTGGTTGGAGAGGGTCCGAACCACAAGTACTGGGTCCATGGTTCTGGCCGTATACTGGGGGGACGGGGACGACTCCCATTAACCCCTGACTATACCGGGGATACGCTTATCACAATGCCTTTCTGGTCTGTGCTGAAGCAGGGCATTCTGGCAGCCAAGTGGCTTGACCTTTATTAGTGAGCCTGGTTACCCCCTCTCGGAACCACAGACTTAGAAATCGCCAGCTCATATACAGTGCATAAAATATATTTATATATATACCCTTATACACCATTTTAATAAAAAATATCACAAAATTCTTCTAAGTCCCTCGGGAAGAGAGAAAGACGCGCACGTTCATTTTCAGAGCTCCAAGACCTTCCTATAAGAAGTTAGCTAAAAAGTAGATTCGAAAAACGCTTAGGTTAAGTTTCAGAGTTGCTTCTAATGTACCAAAGCTGGACTTAGACATAATTTCACTCTCAAAACATTATGGCTGGTTGGAGAGGGTCCGAACCACAAGTACCGGGTCCATGGTTCTGGCAGTATACTGGGGGGACGGGGATGACTCCCATTAACCCCTGACTATACCGGGGATACGCTTATCACAATGCCTTTCTGGTCTGTGCTGAAGCAGGGCATTCTGGCAGCCAAGTGGCTTGACCTTTATTAGCGAGCCTGGTTAACCCCTCTCGGAACCACAGACTTAGAAATCGCCAGCTCATATACAGTGCATAAAATATATTTATATATATACCCTTATACACCATTTTAATAAAAAAATATCACAAAATTCTTCTAAGTCCCTCGGGAAGAGAGAAAGACGCGCACGTTCATTTTCAGAGCTCCAAGACCTTCCTATAAGAAGTTAGCTAAAAAGTAGCTTCGAAAAACGCTTAGGTTAAGTTTCAGAGTTGCTTCTAATGTACCAAAGCTGGACTTAGACATAATTTCACTCTCACAACATTATGGCTGGTTGGAGAGGGTCCGAACCACAAGTACCGGGTCCATGGTTCTGGCAGTATACTGGGGGGACGGGGACGACTCCCATTAACCCCTGACTATACCGGGGATACGCTTATCACAATGCCTTTCTGGTCTGTGCTGAAGCAGGGCATTCTGGCAGCCAAGTGGCTTGACCTTTATTAGTGAGCCTGGTTACCCCCTCTCGGAACCACAGACTTAGAAATCGCCAGCTCATATACAGTGCATAAAATATATTTATATATATATACCCTTATACACCATTTTAATAAAAAATATCACAAAATTCTTCTAAGTCCCTCGGGAAGAGAGAAAGACGCGCACGTTCATTTTCAGAGCTCCTAGACCTTCCTATAGGAAGTTAGCTAAAAAGTAGCTTCGAAAAACGCTTAGGTTAAGTTTCAGAGTTGCTTCTAATGTACCAAAGCTGGACTTAGACATAATTTCTCTCTCACAACATTATGGCTGGTTGGAGAGGGTCCGAACCACAAGTACCGGGTCCATGGTTCTGGCAGTATACTGGGGGGACGGGGACGACTCCCATTAACCCCTGACTATACCGGGGATACGCTTATCACAATGCCTTTCTGGTCTGTGCTGAAGCAGGGCATTCTTGCAGCCAAGTGGCTTGACCTTTATTAGTGAGCCTGGTTACCCCCTCTCGGAACCACAGACTTAGAAATCGCCAGCTCATATACAGTGCATAAAATATATTTATATATATATACCCTTATACACCATTTTAATAAAAAATATCACAAAATTCTTCTAAGTCCCTCGGGAAGAGAGAAAGACGCGCACGTTCATTTTCAGAGCTCCTAGACCTTCCTATAAGAAGTTAGCTAAAAAGTAGCTTCGAAAAACGCTTAGGTTAAGTTTCAGAGTTGCTTCTAATGTACCAAAGCTGGACTTAGACATAATTTCACTCTCACAACATTATGGCTGGTTGGAGACAGTCCGAACCACAAGTACCGGGTCCATGGTTCTGGCCGTATACTGGGGGGACGGGGACGACTCCCATTAACCCCTGACTATACCGGGGATACGCTTATCACAATGCCTTTCTGGTCTGTGCTGAAGCAGGGCATTCTGGCAGCCAAGTGGCTTGACCTTTATTAGTGAGCCTGGTTACCCCCTCTCGGAACCACAGACTTAGAAATCGCCAGCTCATATACAGTGCATAAAATATATTTATATATATACCCTTATACACCATTTTAATAAAAAATATCACAAAATTCTTCTAAGTCCCTCGGGAAGAGTGAAAGACGCGCACGTTCATTTTCAGAGCTCCTAGACCTTCCTATAAGAAGTTAGCCAAAAAGTAGCTTCGAAAAACGCTTAGGTTAAGTTTCAGAGTTGCTTCTAATGTACCAAAGCTGGACTTAGACATAATTTCACTCTCACAACATTATGGCTGGTTGGAGACAGTCCGAACCACAAGTACCGGGTCCATGGTTCTGGCCGTATACTGGGGGGACGGGGACGACTCCCATTAACCCCTGACTATACCGGGGATACGCTTATCACAATGCCTTTCTGGTCTGTGCTGAAGCAGGGCATTCTGGCAGCCAAGTGGCTTGACCTTTATTAGTGAGCCTGGTTACCCCCTCTCGGAACCACAGACTTAGAAATCGCCAGCTCATATACAGTGCATAAAATATATTTATATATATACCCTTATACACCATTTTAATAAAAAATATCACAAAATTCTTCTAAGTCCCTCGGGAAGAGAGAAAGACGCGCACGTTCACTTTCAGAGCTCCAAGACCTTCCTATAAGAAGTTAGCTAAAAAGTAGCTTCGAAAAACGCTTAGGTTAAGTTTCAGAGTTGCTTCTAATGTACCAAAGCTGGACTTAGACATAATTTCACTCTCACAACATTATGGCTGGTTGGAGACAGTCCGAACCACAAGTACCGGGTCCATGGTTCTGGCCGTATACTGGGGGGACGGGGACGACTCCCATTAACCCCTGACTATACCGGGGATACGCTTATCACAATGCCTTTCTGGTCTGTGCTGAAGCAGGGCATTCTGGCAGCCAAGTGGCTTGACCTTTATTAGTGAGCCTGGTTACCCCCTCTCGGAACCACAGACCTAGAAATCGCCAGCTCATATACAGTGCATAAAATATATTTATATATATACCCTTATACACCATTTTAATAAAAAATATCACAAAATTCTTCTAAGTCCCTCGGGAAGAAAGAAAGACGCGCACGTTCATTTTCAGAGCTCCAAGACCTTCCTATAAGAAGTTAGCTAAAAAGTAGCTTCGAAAAACGCTTAGGTAAAGTTTCAGAGTTGCTTCTAATGTACCAAAGCTGGACTTAGACATAATTTCACTCTCACAACATTATGGCTGGTTGGAGACGGTCCGAACCACAAGTACCGGGTCCATGGTTCTGGCCGTATACTGGGGGGACGGGGACGACTCCCATTAACCCCTGACTATACCGGGGATACGCTTATCACAATGCCTTTCTGGTCTGTGCTGAAGCAGGGCATTCTGGCAGCCAAGTGGCTTGACCTTTATTAGTGAGCCTGGTTACCCCCTCTCGGAACCACAGACTTAGAAATCGCCAGCTCATATACAGTGCATAAAATATATTTATATATAAACCCTTATACACCATTTTAATAAAAAATATCACAAAATTCTTCTAAGTCCCTCGGGAAGAGAGAAAGACGCGCACGTTCATTTTCAGAGCTCCTAGACCTTCCTATAAGAAGTTAGCCAAAAAGTAGCTTCGAAAAACGCTTAGGTTAAGTTTCAGAGTTGCTTCTAATGTACCAAAGCTGGACTTAGACATAATTTCACTCTCACAACATTATGGCTGGTTGGAGAGGGTCCGAACCACAAGTACCGGGTCCATGGTTCTGGCAGTATACTGGGGGGACGGGGACGACTCCCATTAACCCCTGACTATACCGGGGATACGCTTATCACAATGCCTTTCTGGTCTGTGCTGAAGCAGGGCATTCTGGCAGCCAAGTGGCTTGACCTTTATTAGTGAGCCTGGTTACCCCCTCTCGGAACCACAGACTTAGAAATCGCCAGCTCATATACAGTGCATAAAATATATTTATATATATACCCTTATACACCATTTTAATAAAAAATATCACAAAATTCTTCTAAGTCCCTCGGGAAGAGTGAAAGACGCGCACGTTCATTTTCAGAGCTCCTAGACCTTCCTATAAGAAGTTAGCCAAAAAGTAGCTTCGAAAAACGCTTAGGTTAAGTTTCAGAGTTGCTTCTAATGTACCAAAGCTGGACTTAGACATAATTTCACTCTCACAACATTATGGCTGGTTGGAGACAGTCCGAACCACAAGTACCGGGTCCATGGTTCTGGCCGTATACTGGGGGGACGGGGACGACTCCCATTAACCCCTGACTATACCGGGGATACGCTTATCACAATGCCTTTCTGGTCTGTGCTGAAGCAGGGCATTCTGGCAGCCAAGTGGCTTGACCTTTATTAGTGAGCCTGGTTACCCCCTCTCGGAACCACAGACTTAGAAATCGCCAGCTCATATACAGTGCATAAAATATATTTATATATATACCCTTATACACCATTTTAATAAAAAATATCACAAAATTCTTCTAAGTCCCTCGGGAAGAGTGAAAGACGCGCACGTTCATTTTCAGAGCTCCTAGACCTTCCTATAAGAAGTTAGCTAAAAAGTAGCTTCGAAAAACGCTTAGGTTAAGTTTCAGAGTTGCTTCTAATGTACCAAAGCTGGACTTAGACATAATTTCACTCTCACAACATTATGGCTGGTTGGAGAGGGTCCGAACCACAAGTACTGGGTCCATGGTTCTGGCCGTATACTGGGGGGACGGGGACGACTCCCATTAACCCCTGACTATACCGGGGATACGCTTATCACAATGCCTTTCTGGTCTGTGCTGAAGCAGGGCATTCTGGCAGCCAAGTGGCTTGACCTTTATTAGTGAGCCTGGTTACCCCCTCTCGGAACCACAGACTTAGAAATCGCCAGCTCATATACAGTGCATAAAATATATTTATATATAAACCCTTATACACCATTTTAATAAAAAATATCACAAAATTCTTCTAAGTCCCTCGGGAAGAGAGAAAGACGCGCACGTTCATTTTTAGAGCTTCTAGACCTTCCTATAAGAAGTTAGCTAAAAAGTAGCTTCGAAAAACGCTTAGGTTAAGTTTCAGAGTTGCTTCTAATGTACCAAAGCTGGACTTAGACATAATTTCACTCTCACAACATTATGGCTGGTTGGAGAGGGTCCGAACCACAAGTACTGGGTTCATGGTTCTGGCCGTATACTGGGGGGACGGGGACGACTCCCATTAACCCCTGACTATACCGGGGATACGCTTATCACAATGCCTTTCTGGTCTGTGCTGAAGCAGGGCATTCTGGCAGCCAAGTGGCTTGACCTTTATTAGTGAGCCTGGTTACCCCCTCTCGGAACCACAGACTTAGAAATCGCCAGCTCATATACAGTGCATAAAATATATTTATATATATACCCTTATACACCATTTTAATAAAAAATATCATAAAATTCTTTTACGTCTCTCGGGAAGAGTGAAAGACGCGCACGTTCATTTTCAGAGCTCCTAGACCTTCCTATAAGAAGTTAGCTAAAAAGTAGCTTCGAAAAACGCTTAGGTTAAGTTTCAGAGTTGCTTCTAATGTACCAAAGCTGGACTTAGACATAATTTCACTCTCACAACATTATGGCTGGTTGGAGAGGGTCCGAACCACAAGTACCGGGTCCATGGTTCTGGCAGTATACTGGGGGGACGGGGGGGACTCCCATTAACCCCTGACTATACCGGGGATACGCTTATCACAATGCCTTTCTGGTCTGTGCTGAAGCAGGGCATTCTGGCAGCCAAGTGGCTTGACCTTTATTAGTGAGCCTGGTTACCCCCTCTCGGAACCACAGACTTAGAAATCGCCAGCTCATATACAGTGCATAAAATATATTTATATATATACCCTTATACACCATTTTAATAAAAAATATCACAAAATTCTTCTAAGTCCCTCGGGAAGAGTGAAAGACGCGCACATTCATTTTCAGAGCTCCTAGACCTTCCTATAAGAAGTTAGCCAAAAAGTAGCTTCGAAAAACGCTTAGGTTAAGTTTCAGAGTTGCTTCTAATGTACCAAAGCTGGACTTAGACATAATTTCACTCTCACAACATTATGGCTGGTTGGAGAGGGTCCGAACCACAAGTACTGGGTCCATGGTTCTGGCCGTATACTGGGGGGACGGGGACGACTCCCATTAACCCCTGACTATACCGGGGATACGCTTATCACAATGCCTTTCTGGTCTGTGCTGAAGCAGGGCATTCTGGCAGCCAAGTGGCTTGACCTTTATTAGTGAGCCTGGTTACCCCCTCTCGGAACCACAGACTTAGAAATCGCCAGCTCATATACAGTGCATAAAATATATTTATATATATACCCTTATACACCATTTTAATAAAAAATATCACAAAATTCTTCTAAGTCCCTCGGGAAGAGAGAAAGACGCGCACGTTCATTTTCAGAGCTCCAAGACCTTCCTATAAGAAGTTAGCTAAAAAGTAGATTCGAAAAACGCTTAGGTTAAGTTTCAGAGTTGCTTCTAATGTACCAAAGCTGGACTTAGACATAATTTCACTCTCAAAACATTATGGCTGGTTGGAGAGGGTCCGAACCACAAGTACCGGGTCCATGGTTCTGGCAGTATACTGGGGGGACGGGGATGACTCCCATTAACCCCTGACTATACCGGGGATACGCTTATCACAATGCCTTTCTGGTCTGTGCTGAAGCAGGGCATTCTGGCAGCCAAGTGGCTTGACCTTTATTAGCGAGCCTGGTTAACCCCTCTCGGAACCACAGACTTAGAAATCGCCAGCTCATATACAGTGCATAAAATATATTTATATATATACCCTTATACACCATTTTAATAAAAAATATCACAAAATTCTTCTAAGTCCCTCGGGAAGAGAGAAAGACGCGCACGTTCATTTTCAGAGCTCCAAGACCTTCCTATAAGAAGTTAGCTAAAAAGTAGCTTCGAAAAACGCTTAGGTTAAGTTTCAGAGTTGCTTCTAATGTACCAAAGCTGGACTTAGACATAATTTCACTCTCACAACATTATGGCTGGTTGGAGAGGGTCCGAACCACAAGTACCGGGTCCATGGTTCTGGCAGTATACTGGGGGGACGGGGACGACTCCCATTAACCCCTGACTATACCGGGGATACGCTTATCACAATGCCTTTCTGGTCTGTGCTGAAGCAGGGCATTCTGGCAGCCAAGTGGCTTGACCTTTATTAGTGAGCCTGGTTACCCCCTCTCGGAACCACAGACTTAGAAATCGCCAGCTCATATACAGTGCATAAAATATATTTATATATATATACCCTTATACACCATTTTAATAAAAAATATCACAAAATTCTTCTAAGTCCCTCGGGAAGAGAGAAAGACGCGCACGTTCATTTTCAGAGCTCCTAGACCTTCCTATAGGAAGTTAGCTAAAAAGTAGCTTCGAAAAACGCTTAGGTTAAGTTTCAGAGTTGCTTCTAATGTACCAAAGCTGGACTTAGACATAATTTCTCTCTCACAACATTATGGCTGGTTGGAGAGGGTCCGAACCACAAGTACCGGGTCCATGGTTCTGGCAGTATACTGGGGGGACGGGGACGACTCCCATTAACCCCTGACTATACCGGGGATACGCTTATCACAATGCCTTTCTGGTCTGTGCTGAAGCAGGGCATTCTTGCAGCCAAGTGGCTTGACCTTTATTAGTGAGCCTGGTTACCCCCTCTCGGAACCACAGACTTAGAAATCGCCAGCTCATATACAGTGCATAAAATATATTTATATATATATACCCTTATACACCATTTTAATAAAAAATATCACAAAATTCTTCTAAGTCCCTCGGGAAGAGAGAAAGACGCGCACGTTCATTTTCAGAGCTCCTAGACCTTCCTATAAGAAGTTAGCTAAAAAGTAGCTTCGAAAAACGCTTAGGTTAAGTTTCAGAGTTGCTTCTAATGTACCAAAGCTGGACTTAGACATAATTTCACTCTCACAACATTATGGCTGGTTGGAGAGGGTCCGAACCACAAGTACTGGGTCCATGGTTCTGGCCGTATACTGGGGGGACGGGGACGACTCCCATTAACCCCTGACTATACCGGGGATACGCTTATCACAATGCCTTTCTGGTCTGTGCTGAAGCAGGGCATTCTGGCAGCCAAGTGGCTTGACCTTTATTAGTGAGCCTGGTTACCCCCTCTCGGAACCACAGACTTAGAAATCGCCAGCTCATATACAGTGCATAAAATATATTTATATATATACCCTTATACACCATTTTAATAAAAAATATCACAAAATTCTTCTAAGTCCCTCGGGAAGAGTGAAAGACGCGCACGTTCATTTTCAGAGCTCCTAGACCTTCCTATAAGAAGTTAGCCAAAAAGTAGCTTCGAAAAACGCTTAGGTTAAGTTTCAGAGTTGCTTCTAATGTACCAAAGCTGGACTTAGACATAATTTCACTCTCACAACATTATGGCTGGTTGGAGACAGTCCGAACCACAAGTACCGGGTCCATGGTTCTGGCCGTATACTGGGGGGACGGGGACGACTCCCATTAACCCCTGACTATACCGGGGATACGCTTATCACAATGCCTTTCTGGTCTGTGCTGAAGCAGGGCATTCTGGCAGCCAAGTGGCTTGACCTTTATTAGTGAGCCTGGTTACCCCCTCTCGGAACCACAGACTTAGAAATCGCCAGCTCATATACAGTGCATAAAATATATTTATATATATACCCTTATACACCATTTTAATAAAAAATATCACAAAATTCTTCTAAGTCCCTCGGGAAGAGAGAAAGACGCGCACGTTCACTTTCAGAGCTCCAAGACCTTCCTATAAGAAGTTAGCTAAAAAGTAGCTTCGAAAAACGCTTAGGTTAAGTTTCAGAGTTGCTTCTAATGTACCAAAGCTGGACTTAGACATAATTTCACTCTCACAACATTATGGCTGGTTGGAGACAGTCCGAACCACAAGTACCGGGTCCATGGTTCTGGCCGTATACTGGGGGGACGGGGACGACTCCCATTAACCCCTGACTATACCGGGGATACGCTTATCACAATGCCTTTCTGGTCTGTGCTGAAGCAGGGCATTCTGGCAGCCAAGTGGCTTGACCTTTATTAGTGAGCCTGGTTACCCCCTCTCGGAACCACAGACCTAGAAATCGCCAGCTCATATACAGTGCATAAAATATATTTATATATATACCCTTATACACCATTTTAATAAAAAATATCACAAAATTCTTCTAAGTCCCTCGGGAAGAAAGAAAGACGCGCACGTTCATTTTCAGAGCTCCAAGACCTTCCTATAAGAAGTTAGCTAAAAAGTAGCTTCGAAAAACGCTTAGGTAAAGTTTCAGAGTTGCTTCTAATGTACCAAAGCTGGACTTAGACATAATTTCACTCTCACAACATTATGGCTGGTTGGAGACGGTCCGAACCACAAGTACCGGGTCCATGGTTCTGGCCGTATACTGGGGGGACGGGGACGACTCCCATTAACCCCTGACTATACCGGGGATACGCTTATCACAATGCCTTTCTGGTCTGTGCTGAAGCAGGGCATTCTGGCAGCCAAGTGGCTTGACCTTTATTAGTGAGCCTGGTTACCCCCTCTCGGAACCACAGACTTAGAAATCGCCAGCTCATATACAGTGCATAAAATATATTTATATATAAACCCTTATACACCATTTTAATAAAAAATATCACAAAATTCTTCTAAGTCCCTCGGGAAGAGAGAAAGACGCGCACGTTCATTTTCAGAGCTCCTAGACCTTCCTATAAGAAGTTAGCCAAAAAGTAGCTTCGAAAAACGCTTAGGTTAAGTTTCAGAGTTGCTTCTAATGTACCAAAGCTGGACTTAGACATAATTTCACTCTCACAACATTATGGCTGGTTGGAGAGGGTCCGAACCACAAGTACCGGGTCCATGGTTCTGGCAGTATACTGGGGGGACGGGGACGACTCCCATTAACCCCTGACTATACCGGGGCTACGCTTATCACAATGCCTTTCTGGTCTGTGCTGAAGCAGGGCATTCTGGCAGCCAAGTGGCTTGACCTTTATTAGTGAGCCTGGTTACCCCCTCTCGGAACCACAGACTTAGAAATCGCCAGCTCATATACAGTGCATAAAATATATTTATATATATACCCTTATACACCATTTTAATAAAAAATATCACAAAATTCTTCTAAGTCCCTCGGGAAGAGTGAAAGACGCGCACATTCATTTTCAGAGCTCCTAGACCTTCCTATAAGAAGTTAGCCAAAAAGTAGCTTCGAAAAACGCTTAGGTTAAGTTTCAGATTTGCTTCTAATGTACCAAAGCTGGACTTAGACATAATTTCACTCTCACAACATTATGGCTGGTTGGAGAGGGTCCGAACCACAAGTACTGGGTCCATGGTTCTGGCCGTATACTGGGGGGACGGGGACGACTCCCATTAACCCCTGACTATACCGGGGATACGCTTATCACAATGCCTTTCTGGTCTGTGCTGAAGCAGGGCATTCTGGCAGCCAAGTGGCTTGACCTTTATTAGTGAGCCTGGTTACCCCCTCTCGGAACCACAGACTTAGAAATCGCCAGCTCATATACAGTGCATAAAATATATTTATATATATACCCTTATACACCATTTTAATAAAAAATATCACAAAATTCTTCTAAGTCCCTCGGGAAGAGTGAAAGACGCGCACGTTCATTTTCAGAGCTCCTAGACCTTCCTATAAGAAGTTAGCCAAAAAGTAGCTTCGAAAAACGCTTAGGTTAAGTTTCAGAGTTGCTTCTAATGTACCAAAGCTGGACTTAGACATAATTTCACTCACACAACATTATGGCTGGTTGGAGACAGTCCGAACCACAAGTACCGGGTCCATGGTTCTGGCCGTATACTGGGGGGACGGGGACGACTCCCATTAACCCCTGACTATACCGGGGATACGCTTATCACAATGCCTTTCTGGTCTGTGCTGAAGCAGGGCATTCTGGCAGCCAAGTGGCTTGACCTTTATTAGTGAGCCTGGTTACCCCCTCTCGGAACCACAGACTTAGAAATCGCCAGCTCATATACAGTGCATAAAATATATTTATATATATACCCTTATACACCATTTTAATAAAAAATATCACAAAATTCTTCTAAGTCCCTCGGGAAGAGAGAAAGACGCGCACGTTCATTTTCAGAGCTCCAAGACCTTCCTATAAGAAGTTAGCTAAAAAGTAGCTTCGAAAAACGCTTAGGTTAAGTTTCAGAGTTGCTTCTAATGTACCAAAGCTGGACTTAGACATAATTTCACTCTCACAACATTATGGCTGGTTGGAGACAGTCCGAACCACAAGTACCGGGTCCATGGTTCTGGCCGTATACTGGGGGGACGGGGACGACTCCCATTAACCCCTGACTATACCGGGGATACGCTTATCACAATGCCTTTCTGGTCTGTGCTGAAGCAGGGCATTCTGGCAGCCAAGTGGCTTGACCTTTATTAGTGAGCCTGGTTACCCCCTCTCGGAACCACAGACATAGAAATCGCCAGCTCATATACAGTGCATAAAATATATTTATATATATACCCTTATACACCATTTTAATAAAAAATATCACAAAATTCTTCTAAGTCCCTCGGGAAGAAAGAAAGACGCGCACGTTCATTTTCAGAGCTCCAAGACCTTCCTATAAGAAGTTAGCTAAAAAGTAGCTTCGAAAAACGCTTAGGTTAAGTTTCAGAGTTGCTTCTAATGTACCAAAGCTGGACTTAGACATAATTTCACTCTCACAACATTATGGCTGGTTGGAGACAGTCCGAACCACAAGTACCGGGTCCATGGTTCTGGCCGTATACTGGGGGGACGGGGACGACTCCCATTAACCCCTGACTATACCGGGGATACGCTTATCACAATGCCTTTCTGGTCTGTGCTGAAGCAGGGCATTCTGGCAGCCAAGTGGCTTGACCTTTATTAGTGAGCCTGGTTACCCCCTCTCGGAACCACAGACTTAGAAATCGCCAGCTCATATACAGTGCATAAAATATATTTATATATAAACCCTTATACACCATTTTAATAAAAAATATCACAAAATTCTTCTAAGTCCCTCGGGAAGAGTGAAAGACGCGCACGTTCATTTTCAGAGCTCCTAGACCTTCCTATAAGAAGTTAGCTAAAAAGTAGCTTCGAAAAACGCTTAGGTTAAGTTTCAGAGTTGCTTCTAATGTACCAAACCTGGACTTAGACATAATTTCACTCTCACAACATTATGGCTGGTTGGAGAGGGTCCGAACCACAAGTACCGGGTCCATGGTTCTGGCAGTATACTGGGGGGACGGGGACGACTCCCATTAACCCCTGACTATACCGGGGATACGCTTATCACAATGCCTTTCTGGTCTGTGCTGAAGCAGGGCATTCTGGCAGCCAAGTGGCTTGACCTTTATTAGTGAGCCTGGTTACCCCCTCTCGGAACCACAGACTTAGAAATCGCCAGCTCATATACAGTGCATAAAATATATTTATATATATACCCTTATACACCATTTTAATAACAAATATCACAAAATTCTTCTAAGTCCCTCGGGAAGAGTGAAAGACGCGCACATTCATTTTCAGAGCTCCTAGACCTTCCTATAAGAAGTAAGCCAAAAAGTAGCTTCGAAAAACGCTTAGGTTAAGTTTCAGATTTGCTTCTAATGTACCAAAGCTGGACTTAGACATAATTTCACTCTCACAACATTATGGCTGGTTGGAGAGGGTCCGAACCACAAGTACTGGGTCCATGGTTCTGGCCGTATACTGGGGGGACGGGGACGACTCCCATTAACCCCTGACTATACCGGGGATACGCTTATCACAATGCCTTTCTGGTCTGTGCTGAAGCAGGGCATTCTGGCAGCCAAGTGGCTTGACCTTTATTAGTGAGCCTGGTTACCCCCTCTCGGAACAACAGACTTAGAAATCGCCAGCTCATATACAGTGCATAAAATATATTTATATATATACCCTTATACACCATTTTAATAAAAAATATCACAAAATTCTTTTAAGTCTCTCGGGAAGAGTGAAAGACGCGCACGTTCATTTTCAGAGCTCCTAGACCTTCCTATAAGAAGTTAGCTAAAAAGTAGCTTCGAAAAACGCTTAGGTTAAGTTTCAGAGTTGCTTCTAATGTACCAAAGCTGGACTTAGACATAATTTCACTCTCACAACATTATGGCTGGTTGGAGAGGGTCCGAACCACAAGTACTGGGTCCATGGTTCTGGCCGTATACTGGGGGGACGGGGACGACTCCCATTAACCCCTGACTATACCGGGGATACGCTTATCACAATGCCTTTCTGGTCTGTGCTGAAGCAGGGCATTTTGGCAGCCAAGTGGCTTGACCTTTATTAGTGAGCCTGGTTACCCCCTCTCGGAACCACAGACTTAGAAATCGCCAGCTCATATACAGTGCATAAAATATATTTATATATAAACCCTTATACACCATTTTAATAAAAAATATCACAAAATTCTTCTAAGTCCCTCGGGAAGAGAGAAAGACGCGCACGTTCATTTTCAGAGCTCCTAGACCTTCCTATAAGAAGTTAGCTAAAAAGTAGATTCGAAAAACGCTTAGGTTAAGTTTCAGAGTTGCTTCTAATGTACCAAAGCTGGACTTAGACATAATTTCACTCTCACAACATTATGGCTGGTTGGAGAGGGTCCGAACCACAAGTACCGGGTCCATGGTTCTGGCAGTATACTGGGGGGACGGGGACGACTCCCATTAACCCCTGACTATACCGGGGATACGCTTATCACAATGCCTTTCTGGTCTGTGCTGAAGCAGGGCATTCTGGCAGCCAAGTGGCTTGACCTTTATTAGTGAGCCTGGTTACCCCCTCTCGGAACCACAGACTTAGAATTCGCCAGCTCATATACAGTGCATAAAATATATTTATATATATACCCTTATACACCATTTTAATAAAAAATATCACAAAATTCTTCTAAGTCCCTCGGGAAGAGTGAAAGACGCGCACGTTCATTTTCAGAGCTCCTAGACCTTCCTATAAGAAGTTAGCCAAAAAGTAGCTTCGAAAAACGCTTAGGTTAAGTTTCAGAGTTGCTTCTAATGTACCAAAGCTGGACTTAGACATAATTTCACTCTCACAACATTATGGCTGGTTGGAGACAGTCCGAACCACAAGTACCGGGTCCATGGTTCTGGCCGTATACTGGGGGGACGGGGACGACTCCCATTAACCCCTGACTATACCGGGGATACGCTTATCACAATGCCTTTCTGGTCTGTGCTGAAGCAGGGCATTCTGGCAGCCAAGTGGCTTGACCTTTATTAGTGAGCCTGGTTACCCCCTCTCGGAACCACAGATTAGAAATCGCCAGCTCATATACAGTGCATAAAATATATTTATATATATATACCCTTATACACCATTTTAATAAAAAATATCACAAAATTCTTCTAAGTCCCTCGGGAAGAGAGAAAGACGCGCACGTTCATTTTCAGAGCTCCAAGACCTTCCTATAAGAAGTTAGCTAAAAAGTAGCTTCGAAAAACGCTTAGGTTAAGTTTCAGAGTTGCTTCTAATGTACCAAAGCTGGACTTAGACATAATTTCACTCTCACAACATTATGGCTGGTTGGAGAGGGTCCGAACCACAAGTACCGGGTCCATGGTTCTGGCAGTATACTGGGGGGACGGGGACGACTCCCATTAACCCCTGACTATACCGGGGATACGCTTATCACAATGCCTTTCTGGTCTGTGCTGAAGCAGGGCATTCTGGCAGCCAAGTGGCTTGACCTTTATTAGTGAGCCTGGTTACCCCCTCTCGGAACCACAGACTTAGAAATCGCCAGCTCATATACAGTGCATAAAATATATTTATATATAAACCCTTATACACCATTTTAATAAAAAATATCACAAAATTCTTCTAAGTCCCTCGGGAAGAGTGAAAGACGCGCACGTTCATTTTCAGAGCTCCTAGACCTTCCTATAAGAAGTTAGCCAAAAAGTAGCTTCGAAAAACGCTTAGGTTAAGTTTCAGAGTTGCTTCTAATGTACCAAAGCTGGACTTAGACATAATTTCACTCTCACAACATTATGGCTGGTTGGAGAGGTTCCGAACCACAAGTACTGGGTCCATGGTTCTGGCCGTATACTGGGGGGACGGGGACGACTCCCATTAACCCCTGACTATACCGGGGATACGCTTATCACAATGCCTTTCTGGTCTGTGCTGAAGCAGGGCATTCTGGCAGCCAAGTGGCTTGACCTTTATTAGTGAGCCTGGTTACCCCCTCTCGGAACCACAGACTGAGAAATCGCCAGCTCATATACAGTGCATAAAATATATTTATATATATACCCTTATACACCATTTTAATAAAAAATATCACAAAATTCTTTTAAGTCTCTCGGGAAGAGTGAAAGACGCGCACGTTCATTTTCAGAGCTCCTAGACCTTCCTATAAGAAGTTAGCTAAAAAGTAGCTTCGAAAAACGCTTAGGTTAAGTTTCAGAGTTGCTTCTAATGTACCAAAGCTGGACTTAGACATAATTTCACTCTCACAACATTATGGCTGGTTGGAGAGGTTCCGAACCACAAGTACTGGGTCCATGGTTCTGGCCGTATACTGGGGGGACGGGGACGACTCCCATTAACCCCTGACTATACCGGGGATACGCTTATCACAATGCCTTTCTGGTCTGTGCTGAAGCAGGGCATTCTGGCAGCCAAGTGGCTTGACCTTTATTAGTGAGCCTGGTTACCCCCTCTCGGAACCACAGACTTAGAAATCGCCAGCTCATATACAGTGCATAAAATATATTTATATATATACCCTTATACACCATTTTAATAAAAAATATCACAAAATTCTTCTAAGTCCCTCGGGAAGAGTGAAAGACGCGCACGTTCATTTTCAGAGCTCCTAGACCTTCCTATAAGAAGTTAGCTAAAAAGTAGCTTCGAAAAACGCTTAGGTTAAGTTTCAGAGTTGCTTCTAATGTACCAAAGCTGGACTTAGACATAATTTCACTCTCACAACATTATGGCTGGTTGGAGAGGGTCCGAACCACAAGTACTGGGTCCATGGTTCTGGCCGTATACTGGGGGGACGGGGACGACTCCCATTAACCCCTGACTATACCGGGGATACGCTTATCACAATGCCTTTCTGGTCTGTGCTGAAGCAGGGCATTCTGGCAGCCAAGTGGCTTGACCTTTATTAGTGAGCCTGGTTACCCCCTCTCGGAACCACAGACTTAGAAATCGCCAGCTCATATACAGTGCATAAAATATATTTATATATATACCCTTATACACCATTTTAATAAAAAATATCACAAAATTCTTCTTAGTCCCTCGGGAAGAGTGAAAGACGCGCACGTTCATTTTCAGAGCTCCTAGACCTTCCTATAAGAAGTTAGCCAAAAAGTAGCTTCGAAAAACGCTTAGGTTAAGTTTCAGAGTTGCTTCTAATGTACCAAAGCTGGACTTAGACATAATTTCACTCTCACAACATTATGGCTGGTTGGAGACAGTCCGAACCACAAGTACCGGGTCCATGGTTCTGGCCGTATACTGGGGGGACGGGGACGACTCCCATTAACCCCTGACTATACCGGGGATACGCTTATCACAATGCCTTTCTGGTCTGTGCTGAAGCAGGGCATTCTGGCAGCCAAGTGGCTTGACCTTTATTAGTGAGCCTGGTTACCCCCTCTCGGAACCACAGACTTAGAAATCGCCAGCTCATATACAGTGCATAAAATATATTTATATATATACCCTTATACACCATTTTAATAAAAAATATCACAAAATTCTTCTAAGTCCCTCGGGAAGAGTGAAAGACGCGCACGTTCATTTTCAGAGCTCCTAGACTTTCCTATAAGAAGTTAGCTAAAAAGTAGCTTCGAAAAACGCTTAGGTTAAGTTTCAGAGTTGCTTCTAATGTACCAAAGCTGGACTTAGACATAATTTCACTCTCACAACATTATGGCTGGTTGGAGACAGTCCGAACCACAAGTACCGGGTCCATGGTTCTGGCCGTATACTGGGGGGACGGGGACGACTCCCATTAACCCCTGACTATACCGGGGATACGCTTATCACAATGCCTTTCTGGTCTGTGCTGAAGCAGGGCATTCTGGCAGCCAAGTGGCTTGACCTTTATTAGTGAGCCTGGTTACCCCCTCTCGGAACCACAGACTTAGAAATCGCCAGCTCATATACAGTGCATAAAATATATTTATATATATACCCTTATACACCATTTTAATAAAAAATATCACAAAATTCTTCTAAGTCCCTCGGGAAGAGTGAAAGACGCGCACGTTCATTTTCAGAGCTCCTAGACCTTCCTATAAGAAGTTAGCCAAAAAGTAGCTTCGAAAAACGCTTAGGTTAAGTTTCAGAGTTGCTTCTAATGTACCAAAGCTGGACTTAGACATAATTTCACTCTCACAACATTATGGCTGGTTGGAGACAGTCCGAACCACAAGTACCGGGTCCATGGTTCTGGCCGTATACTGGGGGGACGGGGACGACTCCCATTAACCCCTGACTATACCGGGGATACGCTTATCACAATGCCTTTCTGGTCTGTGCTGAAGCAGGGCATTCTGGCAGCCAAGTGGCTTGACCTTTATTAGTGAGCCTGGTTACCCCCTCTCGGAACCACAGACTTAGAAATCGCCAGCTCATATACAGTGCATAAAATATATTTATATATATACCCTTATACACCATTTTAATAAAAAATATCACAAAATTCTTCTAAGTCCCTCGGGAAGAGAGAAAGACGCGCACGTTCATTTTCAGAGCTCCAAGACCTTCCTATAAGAAGTTAGCTAAAAAGTAGCTTCGAAAAACGCTTAGGTTAAGTTTCAGAGTTGCTTCTAATGTACCAAAGCTGGACTTAGACATAATTTCACTCTCACAACATTATGGCTGGTTGGAGACAGTCCGAACCACAAGTACCGGGTCCATGGTTCTGGCCGTATACTGGGGGGACGGGGACGACTCCCATTAACCCCTGACTATACCGGGGATACGCTTATCACAATGCCTTTCTGGTCTGTGCTGAAGCAGGGCATTCTGGCAGCCAAGTGGCTTGACCTTTATTAGTGAGCCTGGTTACCCCCTCTCGGAACCACAGACATAGAAATCGCCAGCTCATATACAGTGCATAAAATATATTTATATATATACCCTTATACACCATTTTAATAAAAAATATCACAAAATTCTTCTAAGTCCCTCGGGAAGAAAGAAAGACGCGCACGTTCATTTTCAGAGCTCCAAGACCTTCCTATAAGAAGTTAGCTAAAAAGTAGCTTCGAAAAACGCTTAGGTTAAGTTTCAGAGTTGCTTCTAATGTACCAAAGCTGGACTTAGACATAATTTCACTCTCACAACATTATGGCTGGTTGGAGACAGTCCGAACCACAAGTACCGGGTCCATGGTTCTGGCCGTATACTGGGGGGACGGGGACGACTCCCATTAACCCCTGACTATACCGGGGATACGCTTATCACAATGCCTTTCTGGTCTGTGCTGAAGCAGGGCATTCTGGCAGCCAAGTGGCTTGACCTTTATTAGTGAGCCTGGTTACCCCCTCTCGGAACCACAGACTTAGAAATCGCCAGCTCATATACAGTGCATAAAATATATTTATATATAAACCCTTATACACCATTTTAATAAAAAATATCACAAAATTCTTCTAAGTCCCTCGGGAAGAGTGAAAGACGCGCACGTTCATTTTCAGAGCTCCTAGACCTTCCTATAAGAAGTTAGCTAAAAAGTAGCTTCGAAAAACGCTTAGGTTAAGTTTCAGAGTTGCTTCTAATGTACCAAACCTGGACTTAGACATAATTTCACTCTCACAACATTATGGCTGGTTGGAGAGGGTCCGAACCACAAGTACCGGGTCCATGGTTCTGGCAGTATACTGGGGGGACGGGGACGACTCCCATTAACCCCTGACTATACCGGGGATACGCTTATCACAATGCCTTTCTGGTCTGTGCTGAAGCAGGGCATTCTGGCAGCCAAGTGGCTTGACCTTTATTAGTGAGCCTGGTTACCCCCTCTCGGAACCACAGACTTAGAAATCGCCAGCTCATATACAGTGCATAAAATATATTTATATATATACCCTTATACACCATTTTAATAACAAATATCACAAAATTCTTCTAAGTCCCTCGGGAAGAGTGAAAGACGCGCACATTCATTTTCAGAGCTCCTAGACCTTCCTATAAGAAGTAAGCCAAAAAGTAGCTTCGAAAAACGCTTAGGTTAAGTTTCAGATTTGCTTCTAATGTACCAAAGCTGGACTTAGACATAATTTCACTCTCACAACATTATGGCTGGTTGGAGAGGGTCCGAACCACAAGTACTGGGTCCATGGTTCTGGCCGTATACTGGGGGGACGGGGACGACTCCCATTAACCCCTGACTATACTGGGGATACGCTTATCACAATGCCTTTCTGGTCTGTGCTGAAGCAGGGCATTCTGGCAGCCAAGTGGCTTGACCTTTATTAGTGAGCCTGGTTACCCCCTCTCGGAACAACAGACTTAGAAATCGCCAGCTCATATACAGTGCATAAAATATATTTATATATATACCCTTATACACCATTTTAATAAAAAATATCACAAAATTCTTTTAAGTCTCTCGGGAAGAGTGAAAGACGCGCACGTTCATTTTCAGAGCTCCTAGACCTTCCTATAAGAAGTTAGCTAAAAAGTAGCTTCGAAAAACGCTTAGGTTAAGTTTCAGAGTTGCTTCTAATGTACCAAAGCTGGACTTAGACATAATTTCACTCTCACAACATTATGGCTGGTTGGAGAGGGTCCGAACCACAAGTACTGGGTCCATGGTTCTGGCCGTATACTGGGGGGACGGGGACGACTCCCATTAACCCCTGACTATACCGGGGATACGCTTATCACAATGCCTTTCTGGTCTGTGCTGAAGCAGGGCATTTTGGCAGCCAAGTGGCTTGACCTTTATTAGTGAGCCTGGTTACCCCCTCTCGGAACCACAGACTTAGAAATCGCCAGCTCATATACAGTGCATAAAATATATTTATATATAAACCCTTATACACCATTTTAATAAAAAATATCACAAAATTCTTCTAAGTCCCTCGGGAAGAGAGAAAGACGCGCACGTTCATTTTCAGAGCTCCTAGACCTTCCTATAAGAAGTTAGCTAAAAAGTAGATTCGAAAAACGCTTAGGTTAAGTTTCAGAGTTGCTTCTAATGTACCAAAGCTGGACTTAGACATAATTTCACTCTCACAACATTATGGCTGGTTGGAGAGGGTCCGAACCACAAGTACCGGGTCCATGGTTCTGGCAGTATACTGGGGGGACGGGGACGACTCCCATTAACCCCTGACTATACCGGGGATACGCTTATCACAATGCCTTTCTGGTCTGTGCTGAAGCAGGGCATTCTGGCAGCCAAGTGGCTTGACCTTTATTAGTGAGCCTGGTTACCCCCTCTCGGAACCACAGACTTAGAATTCGCCAGCTCATATACAGTGCATAAAATATATTTATATATATACCCTTATACACCATTTTAATAAAAAATATCACAAAATTCTTCTAAGTCCCTCGGGAAGAGTGAAAGACGCGCACGTTCATTTTCAGAGCTCCTAGACCTTCCTATAAGAAGTTAGCCAAAAAGTAGCTTCGAAAAACGCTTAGGTTAAGTTTCAGAGTTGCTTCTAATGTACCAAAGCTGGACTTAGACATAATTTCACTCTCACAACATTATGGCTGGTTGGAGACAGTCCGAACCACAAGTACCGGGTCCATGGTTCTGGCCGTATACTGGGGGGACGGGGACGACTCCCATTAACCCCTGACTATACCGGGGATACGCTTATCACAATGCCTTTCTGGTCTGTGCTGAAGCAGGGCATTCTGGCAGCCAAGTGGCTTGACCTTTATTAGTGAGCCTGGTTACCCCCTCTCGGAACCACAGACTTAGAAATCGCCAGCTCATATACAGTGCATAAAATATATTTATATATATACCCTTATACACCATTTTAATAAAAAATATCACAAAATTCTTCTAAGTCCCTCGGGAAGAGAGAAAGACGCGCACGTTCATTTTCAGAGCTCCAAGACCTTCCTATAAGAAGTTAGCTAAAAAGTAGCTTCGAAAAACGCTTAGGTTAAGTTTCGGAGTTGCTTCTAATGTACCAAAGCTGGACTTAGACATAATTTCACTCTCACAACATTATGGCTGGTTGGAGAGGGTCCGAACCACAAGTACCGGGTCCATGGTTCTGGCAGTATACTGGGGGGACGGGGACGACTCCCATTAACCCCTGACTATACCGGGGATACGCTTATCACAATGCCTTTCTGGTCTGTGCTGAAGCAGGGCATTCTGGCAGCCAAGTGGCTTGACCTTTATTAGTGAGCCTGGTTACCCCCTCTCGGAACCACAGACTTAGAAATCGCCAGCTCATATACAGTGCATAAAATATATTTATATATAAACCCTTATACACCATTTTAATAAAAAATATCACAAAATTCTTCTAAGTCCCTCGGGAAGAGTGAAAGACGCGCACGTTCATTTTCAGAGCTCCTAGACCTTCCTATAAGAAGTTAGCCAAAAAGTAGCTTCGAAAAACGCTTAGGTTAAGTTTCAGAGTTGCTTCTAATGTACCAAAGCTGGACTTAGACATAATTTCACTCTCACAACATTATGGCTGGTTGGAGAGGTTCCGAACCACAAGTACTGGGTCCATGGTTCTGGCCGTATACTGGGGGGACGGGGACGACTCCCATTAACCCCTGACTATACCGGGGATACGCTTATCACAATGCCTTTCTGGTCTGTGCTGAAGCAGGGCATTCTGGCAGCCAAGTGGCTTGACCTTTATTAGTGAGCCTGGTTACCCCCTCTCGGAACCACAGACTGAGAAATCGCCAGCTCATATACAGTGCATAAAATATATTTATATATATACCCTTATACACCATTTTAATAAAAAATATCACAAAATTCTTTTAAGTCTCTCGGGAAGAGTGAAAGACGCGCACGTTCATTTTCAGAGCTCCTAGACCTTCCTATAAGAAGTTAGCTAAAAAGTAGCTTCGAAAAACGCTTAGGTTAAGTTTCAGAGTTGCTTCTAATGTACCAAAGCTGGACTTAGACATAATTTCACTCTCACAACATTATGGCTGGTTGGAGAGGTTCCGAACCACAAGTACTGGGTCCATGGTTCTGGCCGTATACTGGGGGGACGGGGACGACTCCCATTAACCCCTGACTATACCGGGGATACGCTTATCACAATGCCTTTCTGGTCTGTGCTGAAGCAGGGCATTCTGGCAGCCAAGTGGCTTGACCTTTATTAGTGAGCCTGGTTACCCCCTCTCGGAACCACAGACTTAGAAATCGCCAGCTCATATACAGTGCATAAAATATATTTATATATAAACCCTTATACACCATTTTAATAAAAAATATCACAAAATTCTTCTAAGTCCCTCGGGAAGAGTGAAAGACGCGCACGTTCATTTTCAGAGCTCCTAGACCTTCCTATAAGAAGTTAGCTAAAAAGTAGCTTCGAAAAACGCTTAGGTTAAGTTTCAGAGTTGCTTCTAATGTACCAAAGCTGGACTTAGACATAATTTCACTCTCACAACATTATGGCTGGTTGGAGAGGGTCCGAACCACAAGTACTGGGTCCATGGTTCTGGCCGTATACTGGGGGGACGGGGACGACTCCCATTAACCCCTGACTATACCGGGGATACGCTTATCACAATGCCTTTCTGGTCTGTGCTGAAGCAGGGCATTCTGGCAGCCAAGTGGCTTGACCTTTATTAGTGAGCCTGGTTACCCCCTCTCGGAACCACAGACTTAGAAATCGCCAGCTCATATACAGTGCATAAAATATATTTATATATATACCCTTATACACCATTTTAATAAAAAATATCACAAAATTCTTCTTAGTCCCTCGGGAAGAGTGAAAGACGCGCACGTTCATTTTCAGAGCTCCTAGACCTTCCTATAAGAAGTTAGCCAAAAAGTAGCTTCGAAAAACGCTTAGGTTAAGTTTCAGAGTTGCTTCTAATGTACCAAAGCTGGACTTAGACATAATTTCACTCTCACAACATTATGGCTGGTTGGAGACAGTCCGAACCACAAGTACCGGGTCCATGGTTCTGGCCGTATACTGGGGGGACGGGGACGACTCCCATTAACCCCTGACTATACCGGGGATACGCTTATCACAATGCCTTTCTGGTCTGTGCTGAAGCAGGGCATTCTGGCAGCCAAGTGGCTTGACCTTTATTAGTGAGCCTGGTTACCCCCTCTCGGAACCACAGACTTAGAAATCGCCAGCTCATATACAGTGCATAAAATATATTTATATATATACCCTTATACACCATTTTAATAAAAAATATCACAAAATTCTTCTAAGTCCCTCGGGAAGAGTGAAAGACGCGCACGTTCATTTTCAGAGCTCCTAGACTTTCCTATAAGAAGTTAGCTAAAAAGTAGCTTCGAAAAACGCTTAGGTTAAGTTTCAGAGTTGCTTCTAATGTACCAAAGCTGGACTTAGACATAATTTCACTCTCACAACATTATGGCTGGTTGGAGACAGTCCGAACAACAAGTACCGGGTCCATGGTTCTGGCCGTATACTGGGGGGACGGGGACGACTCCCATTAACCCCTGACTATACCGGGGATACGCTTATCACAATGCCTTTCTGGTCTGTGCTGAAGCAGGGCATTCTGGCAGCCAAGTGGCTTGACCTTTATTAGTGAGCCTGGTTACCCCCTCTCGGAACCACAGACTTAGAAATCGCCAGCTCATATACAGTGCATAAAATATATTTATATATATACCCTTATACACCATTTTAATAAAAAATATCACAAAATTCTTCTAAGTCCCTCGGGAAGAGTGAAAGACGCGCACATTCATTTTCAGAGCTCCTAGACCTTCCTATAAGAAGTTAGCCAAAAAGTAGCTTCGAAAAACGCTTAGGTTAAGTTTCAGAGTTGCTTCTAATGTACCAAAGCTGGACTTAGACATAATTTCACTCTCACAACATTATGGCTGGTTGGAGAGGGTCCGAACCACAAGTACTGGGTCCATGGTTCTGGCCGTATACTGGGGGGACGGGGACGACTCCCATTAACCCCTGACTATACCGGGGATACGCTTATCACAATGCCTTTCTGGTCTGTGCTGAAGCAGGGCATTCTGGCAGCCAAGTGGCTTGACCTTTATTAGTGAGCCTGGTTACCCCCTCTCGGAACAACAGACTTAGAAATCGCCAGCTCATATACAGTGCATAAAATATATTTATATATATACCCTTATACACCATTTTAATAAAAAATATCACAAAATTCTTTTAAGTCTCTCGGGAAGAGTGAAAGACGCGCACGTTCATTTTCAGAGCTCCTAGACCTTCCTATAAGAAGTTAGCTAAAAAGTAGCTTCGAAAAACGCTTAGGTTAAGTTTCAGAGTTGCTTCTAATGTACCAAAGCTGGACTTAGACATAATTTCACTCTCACAACATTATGGCTGGTTGGAGAGGGTCCGAACCACAAGTACTGGGTCCATGGTTCTGGCCGTATACTGGGGGGACGGGGACGACTCCCATTAACCCCTGACTATACCGGGGATACGCTTATCACAATGCCTTTCTGGTCTGTGCTGAAGCAGGGCATTTTGGCAGCCAAGTGGCTTGACCTTTATTAGTGAGCCTGGTTACCCCCTCTCGGAACCACAGACTTAGAAATCGCCAGCTCATATACAGTGCATAAAATATATTTATATATAAACCCTTATACACCATTTTAATAAAAAATATCACAAAATTCTTCTAAGTCCCTCGGGAAGAGAGAAAGACGCGCACGTTCATTTTCAGAGCTCCTAGACCTTCCTATAAGAAGTTAGCTAAAAAGTAGATTCGAAAAACGCTTAGGTTAAGTTTCAGAGTTGCTTCTAATGTACCAAAGCTGGACTTAGACATAATTTCACTCTCACAACATTATGGCTGGTTGGAGAGGGTCTGAACCACAAGTACCGGGTCCATGGTTCTGGCAGTATACTGGGGGGACGGGGACGACTCCCATTAACCCCTGACTATACCGGGGATACGCTTATCACAATGCCTTTCTGGTCTGTGCTGAAGCAGGGCATTCTGGCAGCCAAGTGGCTTGACCTTTATTAGTGAGCCTGGTTACCCCCTCTCGGAACCACAGACTTAGAAATCGCCAGCTCATATACAGTGCATAAAATATATTTATATATAAACCCTTATACACCATTTTAATAAAAAATATCACAAAATTCTTCTAAGTCCCTCGGGAAGAGTGAAAGACGCGCACGTTCATTTTCAGAGCTCCTAGACCTTCCTATAAGAAGTTAGCCAAAAAGTAGCTTCGAAAAACGCTTAGGTTAAGTTTCAGAGTTGCTTCTAATGTACCAAAGCTGGACTTAGACATAATTTCACTCTCACAACATTATGGCTGGTTGGAGAGGGTCCGAACCACAAGTACCGGGTCCATGGTTCTGGCAGTATACTGGGGGGACGGGGACGACTCCCATTAACCCCTGACTATACCGGGGATACGCTTATCACAATGCCTTTCTGGTCTGTGCTGAAGCAGGGCATTTTGGCAGCCAAGTGGCTTGACCTTTATTAGTGAGCCTGGTTACCCCCTCTCGGAACCACAGACTTAGAAATCGCCAGCTCATATACAGTGCATAAAATATATTTATATATAAACCCTTATACACCATTTTAATAAAAAATATCACAAAATTCTTCTAAGTCCCTCGGGAAGAGAGAAAGACGCGCACGTTCATTTTCAGAGCTCCTAGACCTTCCTATAAGAAGTTAGCTAAAAAGTAGATTCGAAAAACGCTTAGGTTAAGTTTCAGAGTTGCTTCTAATGTACCAAAGCTGGACTTAGACATAATTTCACTCTCACAACATTATGGCTGGTTGGAGAGGGTCCGAACCACAAGTACCGGGTCCATGGTTCTGGCAGTATACTGGGGGGACGGGGACGACTCCCATTAACCCCTGACTATACCGGGGATACGCTTATCACAATGCCTTTCTGGTCTGTGCTGAAGCAGGGCATTCTGGCAGCCAAGTGGCTTGACCTTTATTAGTGAGCCTGGTTACCCCCTCTCGGAACCACAGACTTAGAATTCGCCAGCTCATATACAGTGCATAAAATATATTTATATATATACCCTTATACACCATTTTAATAAAAAATATCACAAAATTCTTCTAAGTCCCTCGGGAAGAGTGAAAGACGCGCACGTTCATTTTCAGAGCTCCTAGACCTTCCTATAAGAAGTTAGCCAAAAAGTAGCTTCGAAAAACGCTTAGGTTAAGTTTCAGAGTTGCTTCTAATGTACCAAAGCTGGACTTAGACATAATTTCACTCTCACAACATTATGGCTGGTTGGAGACAGTCCGAACCACAAGTACCGGGTCCATGGTTCTGGCCGTATACTGGGGGGACGGGGACGACTCCCATTAACCCCTGACTATACCGGGGATACGCTTATCACAATGCCTTTCTGGTCTGTGCTGAAGCAGGGCATTCTGGCAGCCAAGTGGCTTGACCTTTATTAGTGAGCCTGGTTACCCCCTCTCGGAACCACAGACTTAGAAATCGCCAGCTCATATACAGTGCATAAAATATATTTATATATATACCCTTATACACCATTTTAATAAAAAATATCACAAAATTCTTCTAAGTCCCTCGGGAAGAGAGAAAGACGCGCACGTTCATTTTCAGAGCTCCAAGACCTTCCTATAAGAAGTTAGCTAAAAAGTAGCTTCGAAAAACGCTTAGGTTAAGTTTCAGAGTTGCTTCTAATGTACCAAAGCTGGACTTAGACATAATTTCACTCTCACAACATTATGGCTGGTTGGAGAGGGTCCGAACCACAAGTACCGGGTCCATGGTTCTGGCAGTATACTGGGGGGACGGGGACGACTCCCATTAACCCCTGACTATACCGGGGATACGCTTATCACAATGCCTTTCTGGTCTGTGCTGAAGCAGGGCATTCTGGCAGCCAAGTGGCTTGACCTTTATTAGTGAGCCTGGTTACCCCCTCTCGGAACCACAGACTTAGAAATCGCCAGCTCATATACAGTGCATAAAATATATTTATATATATATACCCTTATACACCATTTTAATAAAAAATATCACAAAATTCTTCTAAGTCCCTCGGGAAGAGAGAAAGACGCGCACGTTCATTTTCAGAGCTCCTAGACCTTCCTATAAGAAGTTAGCTAAAAAGTAGCTTCGAAAAACGCTTAGGTTAAGTTTCAGAGTTGCTTCTAATGTACCAAAGCTGGACTTAGACATAATTTCACTCTCACAACATTATGGCTGGTTGGAGAGGGTCCGAACCACAAGTACCGGGTCCATGGTTCTGGCAGTATACTGGGGGGACGGGGGCGACTCCCATTAACCCCTGACTATACCGGGGATACGCTTATCACAATGCCTTTCTGGTCTGTGCTGAAGCAGGGCATTCTGGCAGCCAAGTGGCTTGACCTTTATTAGTGAGCCTGGTTACCCCCTCTCGGAACCACAGACTTAGAAATCGCCAGCTCATATACAGTGCATAAAATATATATATATATATACCCTTATACACCATTTTAATAAAAAATATCACAAAATTCTTCTAAGTCCCTCGGGAAGAGTGAAAGACGCGCACGTTCATTTTCAGAGCTCCTAGACCTTCCTATAAGAAGTTAGCCAAAAAGTAGCTTCGAAAAACGCTTAGGTTAAGTTTCAGAGTTGCTTCTAATGTACCAAAGCTGGACTTAGACATAATTTCACTCTCACAACATTATGGCTGGTTGGAGACAGTCCGAACCACAAGTACCGGGTCCATGGTTCTGGCCGTATACTGGGGGGACGGGGACGACTCCCATTAACCCCTGACTATACCGGGGATACGCTTATCACAATGCCTTTCTGGTCTGTGCTGAAGCAGGGCATTCTGGCAGCCAAGTGGCTTGACCTTTATTAGTGAGCCTGGTTACCCCCTCTCGGAACCACAGACTTAGAATTCGCCAGCTCATATACAGTGCATAAAATATATTTATATATATACCCTTATACACCATTTTAATAAAAAATATCACAAAATTCTTCTAAGTCCCTCGGGAAGAGTGAAAGACGCGCACGTTCATTTTCAGAGCTCCTAGACCTTCCTATAAGAAGTTAGCCAAAAAGTAGCTTCGAAAAACGCTTAGGTTAAGTTTCAGAGTTGCTTCTAATGTACCAAAGCTGGACTTAGACATAATTTCACTCTCACAACATTATGGCTGGTTGGAGAGGGTCCGAACCACAAGTACTGGGTCCATGGTTCTGGCCGTATACTGGGGGGACGGGGACGACTCCCATTAACCCCTGACTATACCGGGGATACGCTTATCACAATGCCTTTCTGGTCTGTGCTGAAGCAGGGCATTCTGGCAGCCAAGTGGCTTGACCTTTATTAGTGAGCCTGGTTACCCCCTCTCGGAACCACAGACTTAGAAATCGCCAGCTCATATACAGTGCATAAAATATATTTATATATATACCCTTATACACCATTTTAATAAAAAATATCACAAAATTCTTTTAAGTCTCTCGGGAAGAGTGAAAGACGCGCACGTTCATTTTCAGAGCTCCTAGACCTTCCTATAAGAAGTTAGCTAAAAAGTAGCTTCGAAAAACGCTTAGGTTAAGTTTCAGAGTTGCTTCTAATGTACCAAAGCTGGACTTAGACATAATTTCACTCTCACAACATTATGGCTGGTTGGAGAGGGTCCGAACCACAAGTACTGGGTCCATGGTTCTGGCCGTATACTGGGGGGACGGGGACGACTCCCATTAACCCCTGACTATACCGGGGATACGCTTATCACAATGCCTTTCTGGTCTGTGCTGAAGCAGGGCATTTTGGCAGCCAAGTGGCTTGACCTTTATTAGTGAGCCTGGTTACCCCCTCTCGGAACCACAGACTTAGAAATCGCCAGCTCATATACAGTGCATAAAATATATTTATATATAAACCCTTATACACCATTTTAATAAAAAATATCACAAAATTCTTCTAAGTCCCTCGGGAAGAGAGAAAGACGCGCACGTTCATTTTCAGAGCTCCTAGACCTTCCTATAAGAAGTTAGCTAAAAAGTAGATTCGAAAAACGCTTAGGTTAAGTTTCAGAGTTGCTTCTAATGTACCAAAGCTGGACTTAGACATAATTTCACTCTCACAACATTATGGCTGGTTGGAGAGGGTCCGAACCACAAGTACCGGGTCCATGGTTCTGGCAGTATACTGGGGGGACGGGGACGACTCCCATTAACCCCTGACTATACCGGGGATACGCTTATCACAATGCCTTTCTGGTCTGTGCTGAAGCAGGGCATTCTGGCAGCCAAGTGGCTTGACCTTTATTAGTGAGCCTGGTTACCCCCTCTCGGAACCACAGACTTAGAATTCGCCAGCTCATATACAGTGCATAAAATATATTTATATATATACCCTTATACACCATTTTAATAAAAAATATCACAAAATTCTTCTAAGTCCCTCGGGAAGAGTGAAAGACGCGCACGTTCATTTTCAGAGCTCCTAGACCTTCCTATAAGAAGTTAGCCAAAAAGTAGCTTCGAAAAACGCTTAGGTTAAGTTTCAGAGTTGCTTCTAATGTACCAAAGCTGGACTTAGACATAATTTCACTCTCACAACATTATGGCTGGTTGGAGAGGGTCCGAACCACAAGTACCGGGTCCATGGTTCTGGCAGTATACTGGGGGGACGGGGACGACTCCCATTAACCCCTGACTATACCGGGGATACGCTTATCACAATGCCTTTCTGGTCTGTGCTGAAGCAGGGCATTCTGGCAGCCAAGTGGCTTGACCTTTATTAGTGAGCCTGGTTACCCCCTCTCGGAACCACAGACTTAGAAATCGCCAGCTCATATACAGTGCATAAAATATATTTATATATATATACCCTTATACACCATTTTAATAAAAAATATCACAAAATTCTTCTAAGTCCCTCGGGAAGAGAGAAAGACGCGCACGTTCATTTTCAGAGCTCCTAGACCTTCCTATAAGAAGTTAGCTAAAAAGTAGCTTCGAAAAACGCTTAGGTTAAGTTTCAGAGTTGCTTCTAATGTACCAAAGCTGGACTTAGACATAATTTCACTCTCACAACATTATGGCTGGTTGGAGAGGGTCCGAACCACAAGTACCGGGTCCATGGTTCTGGCAGTATACTGGGGGGACGGGGGCGACTCCCATTAACCCCTGACTATACCGGGGATACGCTTATCACAATGCCTTTCTGGTCTGTGCTGAAGCAGGGCATTCTGGCAGCCAAGTGGCTTGACCTTTATTAGTGAGCCTGGTTACCCCCTCTCGGAACCACAGACTTAGAATTCGCCAGCTCATATACAGTGCATAAAATATATTTATATATATACCCTTATACACCATTTTAATAAAAAATATCACAAAATTCTTCTAAGTCCCTCGGGAAGAGTGAAAGACGCGCACGTTCATTTTCAGAGCTCCTAGACCTTCCTATAAGAAGTTAGCCAAAAAGTAGCTTCGAAAAACGCTTAGGTTAAGTTTCAGAGTTGCTTCTAATGTACCAAAGCTGGACTTAGACATAATTTCACTCTCACAACATTATGGCTGGTTGGAGACAGTCCGAACCACAAGTACCGGGTCCATGGTTCTGGCCGTATACTGGGGGGACGGGGACGACTCCCATTAACCCCTGACTATACCGGGGATACGCTTATCACAATGCCTTTCTGGTCTGTGCTGAAGCAGGGCATTCTGGCAGCCAAGTGGCTTGACCTTTATTAGTGAGCCTGGTTACCCCCTCTCGGAACCACAGACTTAGAAATCGCCAGCTCATATACAGTGCATAAAATATATTTATATATATACCCTTATACACCATTTTAATAAAAAATATCACAAAATTCTTCTAAGTCCCTCGGGAAGAGAGAAAGACGCGCACGTTCATTTTCAGAGCTCCAAGACCTTCCTATAAGAAGTTAGCTAAAAAGTAGCTTCGAAAAACGCTTAGGTTAAGTTTCAGAGTTGCTTCTAATGTACCAAAGCTGGACTTAGACATAATTTCACTCTCACAACATTATGGCTGGTTGGAGAGGGTCCGAACCACAAGTACCGGGTCCATGGTTCTGGCAGTATACTGGGGGGACGGGGACGACTCCCATTAACCCCTGACTATACCGGGGATACGCTTATCACAATGCCTTTCTGGTCTGTGCTGAAGCAGGGCATTCTGGCAGCCAAGTGGCTTGACCTTTATTAGTGAGCCTGGTTACCCCCTCTCGGAACCACAGACTTAGAAATCGCCAGCTCATATACAGTGCATAAAATATATTTATATATATATACCCTTATACACCATTTTAATAAAAAATATCACAAAATTCTTCTAAGTCCCTCGGGAAGAGAGAAAGACGCGCACGTTCATTTTCAGAGCTCCTAGACCTTCCTATAAGAAGTTAGCTAAAAAGTAGCTTCGAAAAACGCTTAGGTTAAGTTTCAGAGTTGCTTCTAATGTACCAAAGCTGGACTTAGACATAATTTCACTCTCACAACATTATGGCTGGTTGGAGAGGGTCCGAACCACAAGTACCGGGTCCATGGTTCTGGCAGTATACTGGGGGGACGGGGGCGACTCCCATTAACCCCTGACTATACCGGGGATACGCTTATCACAATGCCTTTCTGGTCTGTGCTGAAGCAGGGCATTCTGGCAGCCAAGTGGCTTGACCTTTATTAGTGAGCCTGGTTACCCCCTCTCGGAACCACAGACTTAGAAATCGCCAGCTCATATACAGTGCATAAAATATATTTATATATATACCCTTATACACCATTTTAATAAAAAATATCACAAAATTCTTCTAAGTCCCTCGGGAAGAGTGAAAGACGCGCACGTTCATTTTCAGAGCTCCTAGACCTTCCTATAAGAAGTTAGCCAAAAAGTAGCTTCGAAAAACGCTTAGGTTAAGTTTCAGAGTTGCTTCTAATGTACCAAAGCTGGACTTAGACATAATTTCACTCTCACAACATTATGGCTGGTTGGAGACAGTCCGAACCACAAGTACCGGGTCCATGGTTCTGGCCGTATACTGGGGGGACGGGGACGACTCCCATTAACCCCTGACTATACCGGGGATACGCTTATCACAATGCCTTTCTGGTCTGTGCTGAAGCAGGGCATTCTGGCAGCCAAGTGGCTTGACCTTTATTAGTGAGCCTGGTTACCCCCTCTCGGAACCACAGACTTAGAAATCGCCAGCTCATATACAGTGCATAAAATATATTTATATATATACCCTTATACACCATTTTAATAAAAAATATCACAAAATTCTTCTAAGTCCCTCGGGAAGAGAGAAAGACGCGCACGTTCATTTTCAGAGCTCCAAGACCTTCCTATAAGAAGTTAGCTAAAAAGTAGCTTCGAAAAACGCTTAGGTTAAGTTTCAGAGTTGCTTCTAATGTACCAAAGCTGGACTTAGACATAATTTCACTCTCACAACATTATGGCTGGTTGGAGAGGGTCCGAACCACAAGTACCGGGTCCATGGTTCTGGCAGTATACTGGGGGGACGGGGGCGACTCCCATTAACCCCTGACTATACCGGGGATACGCTTATCACAATGCCTTTCTGGTCTGTGCTGAAGCAGGGCATTCTGGCAGCCAAGTGGCTTGACCTTTATTAGTGAGCCTGGTTACCCCCTCTCGGAACCACAGACTTAGAAATCGCCAGCTCATATACAGTGCATAAAATATATTTATATATATACCCTTATACACCATTTTAATAAAAAATATCACAAAATTCTTCTAAGTCCCTCGGGAAGAGTGAAAGACGCACACGTTCATTTTCAGAGCTCCTAGACCTTCCTATAAGAAGTTAGCCAAAAAGTAGCTTCGAAAAACGCTTAGGTTAAGTTTCAGAGTTGCTTCTAATGTACCAAAGCTGGACTTAGACATAATTTCACTCTCACAACATTATGGCTGGTTGGAGACAGTCCGAACCACAAGTACCGGGTCCATGGTTCTGGCCGTATACTGGGGGGACGGGGACGACTCCCATTAACCCCTGACTATACCGGGGATACGCTTATCACAATGCCTTTCTGGTCTGTGCTGAAGCAGGGCATTCTGGCAGCCAAGTGGCTTGACCTTTATTAGTGAGCCTGGTTACCCCCTCTCGGAACCACAGACTTAGAAATCGCCAGCTCATATACAGTGCATAAAATATATTTATATATATACCCTTATACACCATTTTAATAAAAAATATCACAAAATTCTTCTAAGTCCCTCGGGAAGAGAGAAAGACGCGCACGTTCATTTTCAGAGCTCCAAGACCTTCCTATAAGAAGTTAGCTAAAAAGTAGCTTCGAAAAACGCTTAGGTTAAGTTTCAGAGTTGCTTCTAATGTACCAAAGCTGGACTTAGACATAATTTCACTCTCACAACATTATGGCTGGTTGGAGAGGGTCCGAACCACAAGTACCGGGTCCATGGTTCTGGCAGTATACTGGGGGGACGGGGACGACTCCCATTAACCCCTGACTATACCGGGGATACGCTTATCACAATGCCTTTCTGGTCTGTGCTGAAGCAGGGCATTCTGGCAGCCAAGTGGCTTGACCTCTATTAGTGAGCCTGGTTACCCCCTCTCGGAACCACAGACTTAGAAATCGCCAGCTCATATACAGTGCATAAAATATATTTATATATATATACCCTTATACACCATTTTAATAAAAAATATCACAAAATTCTTCTAAGTCCCTCGGGAAGAGAGAAAGACGCGCACGTTCATTTTCAGAGCTCCTAGACCTTCCTATAAGAAGTTAGCTAAAAAGTAGCTTCGAAAAACGCTTAGGTTAAGTTTCAGAGTTGCTTCTAATGTACCAAAGCTGGACTTAGACATAATTTCACTCTCACAACATTATGGCTGGTTGGAGACAGTCCGAACCACAAGTACCGGGTCCATGGTTCTGGCCGTATACTGGGGGGACGGGGACGACTCCCATTAACCCCTGACTATACCGGGGATACGCTTATCACAATGCCTTTCTGGTCTGTGCTGAAGCAGGGCATTCTGGCAGCCAAGTGGCTTGACCTTTATTAGTGAGCCTGGTTACCCCCTCTCGGAACCACAGACTTAGAAATCGCCAGCTCATATACAGTGCATAAAATATATTTATATATATACCCTTATACACCATTTTAATAAAAAATATCACAAAATTCTTCTAAGTCCCTCGGGAAGAGAGAAAGACGCGCACGTTCATTTTCAGAGCTCCAAGACCTTCCTATAAGAAGTTAGCAAAAAAGTAGCTTCGAAAAACGCTTAGGTTAAGTTTCAGAGTTGCTTCTAATGTACCAAAGCTGGACTTAGACATAATTTCACTCTCACAACATTATGGCTGGTTGGAGAGGGTCCGAACCACAAGTACCGGGTCCATGGTTCTGGCAGTATACTGGGGGGACGGGGACGACTCCCATTAACCCCTGACTATACCGGGGATACGCTTATCACAATGCCTTTCTGGTCTGTGCTGAAGCAGGGCATTCTGGCAGCCAAGTGGCTTGACCTTTATTAGTGAGCCTGGTTACCCCCTCTCGGAACCACAGACTTAGAAATCGCCAGCTCATATACAGTGCATAAAATATATTTATATATATACCCTTATACACCATTTTAATAAAAAATATCACAAAATTCTTCTAAGTCCCTCGGGAAGAGTGAAAGACGCGCACGTTCATTTTCAGAGCTCCTAGACCTTCCTATAAGAAGTTAGCCAAAAAGTAGCTTCGAAAAACGCTTAGGTTAAGTTTCAGAGTTGCTTCTAATGTACCAAAGCTGGACTTAGACATAATTTCACTCTCACAACATTATGGCTGGTTGGAGACAGTCCGAACCACAAGTACCGGGTCCATGGTTCTGGCCGTATACTGGGGGGACGGGGACGACTCCCATTAACCCCTGACTATACCGGGGATACGCTTATCACAATGCCTTTCTGGTCTGTGCTGAAGCAGGGCATTCTGGCAGCCAAGTGGCTTGACCTTTATTAGTGAGCCTGGTTACCCCCTCTCGGAACCACAGACTTAGAAATCGCCAGCTCATATACAGTGCATAAAATATATTTATATATAAACCCTTATACACCATTTTAATAAAAAATATCACAAAATTCTTCTAAGTCCCTCGGGAAGAGAGAAAGACGCGCACGTTCATTTTCAGAGCTCCAAGACCTTCCTATAAGAAGTTAGCTAAAAAGTAGCTTCGAAAAACGCTTAGGTTAAGTTTCAGAGTTGCTTCTAATGTACCAAAGCTGGACTTAGACATAATTTCACTCTCACAACATTATGGCTGGTTGGAGACAGTCCGAACCACAAGTACCGGGTCCATGGTTCTGGCCGTATACTGGGGGGACGGGGACGACTCCCATTAACCCCTGACTATACCGGGGATACGCTTATCACAATGCCTTTCTGGTCTGTGCTGAAGCAGGGCATTCTGGCAGCCAAGTGGCTTGACCTTTATTAGTGAGCCTGGTTACCCCCTCTCGGAACCACAGACATAGAAATCGCCAGCTCATATACAGTGCATAAAATATATTTATATATATACCCTTATACACCATTTTAATAAAAAATATCACAAAATTCTTTTAAGTCTGTCGGGAAGAATGAAAGACGCGCACGTTCATTTTCAGAGCTCCTAGACCTTCCTATAAGAAGTTAGCTAAAAAGTAGCTTCGAAAAACGCTTAGGTTAAGTTTCAGAGTTGCTTCTAATGTACCAAAGCTGGACTTAGACATAATTTCACTCTCACAACATTATGGCTGGTTGGAGAGGGTCCGAACCACAAGTACTGGGTCCATAGTTCTGGCCGTATACTGGGGGGACGGGGACGACTCCCATTAACCCCTGACTATACCGGGGATACGCTTATCACAATGCCTTTCTGGTCTGTGCTGAAGCAGGGCATTCTGGCAGCCAAGTGGCTTGACCTTTATTAGTGAGCCTGGTTACCCCCTCTCGGAACCACAGACTTAGAAATCGCCAGCTCATATACAGTGCATAAAATATATTTATATATATACCCTTATACACCATTTTAATAAAAAATATCACAAAATTCTTCTAAGTCCCTAGGGAAGAGAGAAAGACGCGCACGTTCATTTTCAGAGCTCCAAGACCTTCCTATAAGAAGTTAGCTAAAAAGTAGCTTCGAAAAACGCTTAGGTTAAGTTTCAGAGTTGCTTCTAATGTACCAAAGCTGGACTTAGACATAATTTCACTCTCACAACATTATGGCTGGTTGGAGACAGTCCGAACCACAAGTACCGGGTCCATGGTTCTGGCCGTATACTGGGGGGACGGGGACGACTCCCATTAACCCCTGACTATACTGGGGATACGCTTATCACAATGCCTTTCTGGTCTGTGCTGAAGCAGGGCATTCTGGCAGCCAAGTGGCTTGACCTTTATTAGTGAGCCTGGTTACCCCCTCTCGGAACCACAGACTTAGAAATCGCCAGCTCATATACAGTGCATAAAATATATTTATATATATACCCTTATACACCATTTTAATAAAAAATATCACAAAATTCTTCTAAGTCCCTAGGGAAGAGAGAAAGACGCGCACGTTCATTTTCAGAGCTCCAAGACCTTCCTATAAGAAGTTAGCTAAAAAGTAGCTTCGAAAAACGCTTAGGTTAAGTTTCAGAGTTGCTTCTAATGTACCAAAGCTGGACTTAGACATAATTTCACTCTCACAACATTATGGCTGGTTGGAGACAGTCCGAACCACAAGTACCGGGTCCATGGTTCTGGCCGTATACTGGGGGGACGGGGACGACTCCCATTAACCCCTGACTATACTGGGGATACGCTTATCACAATGCCTTTCTGGTCTGTGCTGAAGCAGGGCATTCTGGCAGCCAAGTGGCTTGACCTTTATTAGTGAGCCTGGTTACCCCCTCTCGGAACCACAGACTTAGAAATCGCCAGCTCATATACAGTGCATAAAATATATTTATACAGTATATAAACCCTTATACACCATTTTAATAAAAAATATCACAAAATTCTTCTAAGTCCCTCGGGAAGAGAGAAAGACGCGCACGTTCATTTTCAGAGCTCCAAGACCTTCCTATAAGAAGTTAGCTAAAAAGTAGCTTCGAAAAACGCTTAGGTTAAGTTTCAGAGTTGCTTCTAATGTACCAAAGCTGGACTTAGACATAATTTCACTCTCACAACATTATGGCTGGTTGGAGAGGGTCCGAACCACAAGTACCGGGTCCATGGTTCTGGCAGTATACTGGGGGGACGGGGACGACTCCCATTAACCCCTGACTATACCGGGGATACGCTTATCACAATGCCTTTCTGGTCTGTGCTGAAGCAGGGCATTCTGGCAGCCAAGTGGCTTGACCTTTATTAGTGAGCCTGGTTACCCCCTCTCGGAACCACAGACTTAGAAATCGCCAGCTCATATACAGTGCATAAAATATATTTATATATATACCCTTATACACCATTTTAATAAAAAATATCACAAAATTCTTCTAAGTCCCTCGGGAAGAGAGAAAGACGCGCACGTTCATTTTCAGAGCTCCAAGACCTTCCTATAAGAAGTTAGCTAAAAAGTAGCTTCGAAAAACGCTTAGGTTAAGTTTCAGAGTTGCTTCTAATGTACCAAAGCTGGACTTAGACATAATTTCACTCTCACAACATTATGGCTGGTTGGAGACAGTCCGAACCACAAGTAACGGGTCCATGGTTCTGGCCGTATACTGGGGGGACGGGGACGACTCCCATTAACCCCTGACTATACCGGGGATACGCTTATCACAATGCCTTTCTGGTCTGTGCTGAAGCAGGGCATTCTGGCAGCCAAGTGGCTTGACCTTTATTAGTGAGCCTGGTTACCCCCTCTCGGAACCACAGACATAGAAATCGCCAGCTCATATACAGTGCATAAAATATATTTATATATATACCCTTATACACCATTTTAATAAAAAATATCACAAAATTCTTCTAAGTCCCTCGGGAAGAGAGAAAGACGCGCACGTTCATTTTCAGAGCTCCAAGACCTTCCTATAAGAAGTTAGCTAAAAAGTAGCTTCGAAAAACGCTTAGGTTAAGTTTCAGAGTTGCTTCTAATGTACCAAAGCTGGACTTAGACATAATTTCACTCTCACAACATTATGGCTGGTTGGAGACAGTCCGAACCACAAGTACCGGGTCCATGGTTCTGGCCGTATACTGGGGTGACGGGGACGACTCCCATTAACCCCTGACTATACCGGGGATACGCTTATCACAATGCCTTTCTGGTCTGTGCTGAAGCAGGGCATTCTGGCAGCCAAGTGGCTTGACCTTTATTAGTGAGCCTGGTTACCCCCTCTCGGAACCACAGACTTAGAAATCGCCAGCTCATATACAGTGCATAAAATATATATATATATTTAAACCCTTATACACCATTTTAATAAAAAATATCACAAAATTCTTCTAAGTCCCTCGGGAAGAGAGAAAGACGCGCACGTTCATTTTCAGAGCTCCAAGACCTTCCTATAAGAAGTTAGCTAAAAAGTAGCTTCGAAAAACGCTTAGGTTAAGTTTCAGAGTTGCTTCTAATGTACCAAAGCTGGACTTAGACATAATTTCACTCTCACAACATTATGGCTGGTTGGAGACAGTCCGAACCACAAGTACCGGGTCCATGGTTCTGGCCGTATACTGGGGTGACGGGGACGACTCCCATTAACCCCTGACTATACCGGGGATACGCTTATCACAATGCCTTTCTGGTCTGTGCTGAAGCAGGGCATTCTGGCAGCCAAGTGGCTTGACCTTTATTAGTGAGCCTGGTTACCCCCTCTCGGAACCACAGACTTAGAAATCGCCAGCTCATATACAGTGCATAAAATATATTTATATATAAACCCTTATACACCATTTTAATAAAAAATATCACAAAATTCTTCTAAGTCCCTCGGGAAGAGAGAAAGACGCGCACGTTCATTTTCAGAGCTCCAAGACCTTCCTATAAGAAGTTAGCTAAAAAGTAGCTTCGAAAAACGCTTAGGTTAAGTTTCAGAGTTGCTTCTAATGTACCAAAGCTGGACTTAGACATAATTTCACTCTCACAACATTATGGCTGGTTGGAGAGGGTCCGAACCACAAGTACCGGGTCTATGGTTCTGGCAGTATACTGGGGGGACGGGGACGACTCCCATTAACCCCTGACTATACCGGGGATACGCTTATCACAATGCCTTTCTGGTCTGTGCTGAAGCAGGGCATTCTGGCAGCCAAGTGGCTTGACCTTTATTAGTGAGCCTGGTTACCCCCTCTCGGAACCACAGACTTAGAAATCGCCAGCTCATATACAGTGCATAAAATATATTTATATATATACCCTTATACACCATTTTAATAAAAAATATCACAAAATTCTTTTAAGTCTCTCGGGAAGAATGAAAGACGCGCACGTTCATTTTCAGAGCTCCTAGACCTTCCTATAAGAAGTTAGCTAAAAAGTAGCTTCGAAAAACGCTTAGGTTAAGTTTCAGAGTTGCTTTTAATGTACCAAAGCTGGACTTAGACATAATTTCACTCTCACAACATTATGGCTGGTTGGAGAGGGTCCGAACCACAAGTACTGGGTCCATAGTTCTGGCCGTATACTGGGGGGACGGGGACGACTCCCATTAACCCCTGACTATACCGGGGATACGCTTATCACAATGCCTTTCTGGTCTGTGCTGAAGCAGGGCATTCTGGCAGCCAAGTGGCTTGACCTTTATTAGTGAGCCTGGTTACCCCCTCTCGGAACCACAGACTTAGAAATCGCCAGCTCATATACAGTGCATAAAATATATTTATATATAAACCCTTATACACCATTTTAATAAAAAATATCACAAAATTCTTCTAAGTCCCTCGGGAAGAGAGAAAGACGCGCACGTTCATTTTCAGAGCTCCAAGACCTTCCTATAAGAAGTTAGCTAAAAAGTAGCTTCGAAAAACGCTTAGGTTAAGTTTCAGAGTTGCTTCTAATGTACCAAAGCTGGACTTAGACATAATTTCACTCTCACAACATTATGGCTGGTTGGAGACAGTCCGAACCACAAGTACCGGGTCCATGGTTCTGGCCGTATACTGGGGGGACGGGGACGACTCCCATTAACCCCTGACTATACCGGGGATACGCTTATCACAATGCCTTTCTGGTCTGTGCTGAAGCAGGGCATTCTGGCAGCCAAGTGGCTTGACCTTTATTAGTGAGCCTGGTTACCCCCTCTCGGAACCACAGACTTAGAAATCGCCAGCTCATATACAGTGCATAAAATATATTTATATATATACCCTTATACACCATTTTAATAAAAAATATCACAAAATTCTTCTAAGTCCCTCGGGAAGAGAGAAAGACGCGCACGTTCATTTTCAGAGCTCCAAGACCTTCCTATAAGAAGTTAGCTAAAAAGTAGCTTCGAAAAACGCTTAGGTTAAGTTTCAGAGTTGCTTCTAATGTACCAAAGCTGGACTTAGACATAATTTCACTCTCACAACATTATGGCTGGTTGGAGACAGTCCGAACCACAAGTACCGGGTCCATGGTTCTGGCCGTATACTGGGGGGACGGGGACGACTCCCATTAACCCCTGACTATACTGGGGATACGCTTATCACAATGCCTTTCTGGTCTGTGCTGAAGCAGGGCATTCTGGCAGCCAAGTGGCTTGACCTTTATTAGTGAGCCTGGTTACCCCCTCTCGGAACCACAGACTTAGAAATCGCCAGCTCATATACAGTGCATAAAATATATTTATATATATACCCTTATACACCATTTTAATAAAAAATATCACAAAATTCTTCTAAGTCCCTAGGGAAGAGAGAAAGACGCGCACGTTCATTTTCAGAGCTCCAAGACCTTCCTATAAGAAGTTAGCTAAAAAGTAGCTTCGAAAAACGCTTAGGTTAAGTTTCAGAGTTGCTTCTAATGTACCAAAGCTGGACTTAGACATAATTTCACTCTCACAACATTATGGCTGGTTGGAGACAGTCCGAACCACAAGTACCGGGTCCATGGTTCTGGCCGTATACTGGGGGGACGGGGACGACTCCCATTAACCCCTGACTATACTGGGGATACGCTTATCACAATGCCTTTCTGGTCTGTGCTGAAGCAGGGCATTCTGGCAGCCAAGTGGCTTGACCTTTATTAGTGAGCCTGGTTACCCCCTCTCGGAACCACAGACTTAGAAATCGCCAGCTCATATACAGTGCATAAAATATATTTATATATAAACCCTTATACACCATTTTAATAAAAAATATCACAAAATTCTTCTAAGTCCCTCGGGAAGAGAGAAAGACGCGCACGTTCATTTTCAGAGCTCCAAGACCTTCCTATAAGAAGTTAGCTAAAAAGTAGCTTCGAAAAACGCTTAGGTTAAGTTTCAGAGTTGCTTCTAATGTACCAAAGCTGGACTTAGACATAATTTCACTCTCACAACATTATGGCTGGTTGGAGAGGGTCCGAACCACAAGTACCGGGTCCATGGTTCTGGCAGTATACTGGGGGGACGGGGACGACTCCCATTAACCCCTGACTATACCGGGGATACGCTTATCACAATGCCTTTCTGGTCTGTGCTGAAGCAGGGCATTCTGGCAGCCAAGTGGCTTGACCTTTATTAGTGAGCCTGGTTACCCCCTCTCGGAACCACAGACTTAGAAATCGCCAGCTCATATACAGTGCATAAAATATATTTATATATATACCCTTATACACCATTTTAATAAAAAATATCACAAAATTCTTTTAAGTCTCTCGGGAAGAATGAAAGACGCGCACGTTCATTTTTAGAGCTCCTAGACCTTCCTATAAGAAGTTAGCTAAAAAGTAGCTTCGAAAAACGCTTAGGTTAAGTTTCAGAGTTGCTTCTAATGTACCAAAGCTGGACTTAGACATAATTTCACTCTCACAACATTATGGCTGGTTGGAGAGGGTCCGAACCACAAGTACTGGGTCCATAGTTCTGGCCGTATACTGGGGGGACGGGGACGACTCCCATTAACCCCTGACTATACCGGGGATACGCTTATCACAATGCCTTTCTGGTCTGTGCTGAAGCAGGGCATTCTGGCAGCCAAGTGGCTTGACCTTTATTAGTGAGCCTGGTTACCCCCTCTCGGAACCACAGACATAGAAATCGCCAGCTCATATACAGTGCATAAAATATATTTATATATATACCCTTATACACCATTTTAATAAAAAATATCACAAAATTCTTCTAAGTCCCTCGGGAAGAGAGAAAGACGCGCACGTTCATTTTCAGAGCTCCAAGACCTTCCTATAAGAAGTTAGCTAAAAAGTAGCTTCGAAAAACGCTTAGGTTAAGTTTCAGAGTTGCTTCTAATGTACCAAAGCTGGACTTAGACATAATTTCACTCTCACAACATTATGGCTGGTTGGAGATAGTCCGAACCACAAGTACCGGGTCCATGGTTCTGGCCGTATACTGGGGGGACGGGGACGACTCCCATTAACCCCTGACTATACCGGGGATACGCTTATCACAATGCCTTTCTGGTCTGTGCTGAAGCAGGGCATTCTGGCAGCCAAGTGGCTTGACCTTTATTAGTGAGCCTGGTTACCCCCTCTCGGAACCACAGACTTAGAAATCGCCAGCTCATATACAGTGCATAAAATATATTTATATATAAACCCTTATACACCATTTTAATAAAAAATATCACAAAATTCTTCTAAGTCCCTCAGGAAGAGAGAAAGACGCGCACGTTCATTTTCAGAGCTCCAAGACCTTCCTATAAGAAGTTAGCTAAAAAGTAGCTTCGAAAAACGCTTAGGTTAAGTTTCAGAGTTGCTTCTAATGTACCAAAGCTGGACTTAGACATAATTTCACTCTCACAACATTATGGCTGGTTGGAGAGGGTCCGAACCACAAGTACCGGGTCCATGGTTCTGGCAGTATACTGGGGGGACGGGGACGACTCCCATTAACCCCTGACTATACCGGGGATACGCTTATCACAATGCCTTTCTGGTCTGTGCTGAAGCAGGGCATTCTGGCAGCCAAGTGGCTTGACCTTTATTAGTGAGCCTGGTTACCCCCTCTCGGAACCACAGACTTAGAAATCGCCAGCTCATATACAGTGCATAAAATATATTTATATATATACCCTTATACACCATTTTAATAAAAAATATCACAAAATTCTTTTAAGTCTCTCGGGAAGAAAGAAAGACGCGCACGTTCATTTTCAGAGCTCCTAGACCTTCCTATAAGAAGTTAGCTAAAAAGTAGCTTCGAAAAACGCTTAGGTTAAGTTTCAGAGTTGCTTCTGATGTACCAAAGCTGGACTTAGACATAATTTCACTCTCACAACATTATGGCTGGTTGGAGAGGGTCCGAACCACAAGTACTGGGTCCATAATTCTGGCCGTATACTGGGGGGACGGGGACGACTCCCATTAACCCCTGACTATACCGGGGATACGCTTATCACAATGCCTTTCTGGTCTGTGCTGAAGCAGGGCATTCTGGCAGCCAAGTGGCTTGACCTTTATTAGTGAGCCTGGTTACCCCCTCTCGGAACCACAGACTTAGAAATCGCCAGCTCATATACAGTGCATAAAATATATTTATATATATATACCCTTATACACCATTTTAATAAAAAATATCACAAAATTCTTCTAAGTCCCTCGGGAAGAGAGAAAGACGCGCACGTTCATTTTCAGAGCTCCAAGACCTTCCTATAAGAAGTTAGCTAAAAAGTAGCTTCGAAAAACGCTTAGGTTAAGTTTCAGAGTTGCTTCTAATGTACCAAAGCTGGACTTAGACATAATTTCACTCTCACAACATTATGGCTGGTTGGAGACAGTCCGAACCACAAGTACCGGGTCCATGGTTCTGGCCGTATACTGGGGGGACGGGGACGACTCCCATTAACCCCTGACTATACCGGGGATACGCTTATCACAATGCCTTTCTGGTCTGTGCTGAAGCAGGGCATTCTGGCAGCCAAGTGGCTTGACCTTTATTAGTGAGCCTGGTTACCCCCTCTCGGAACCACAGACTTAGAAATCGCCAGCTCATATACAGTGCATAAAATATATTTATATATATACCCTTATACACCATTTTAATAAAAAATATCACATAATTCTTCTAAGTCCCTCGGGAAGAGAGAAAGACGCGCACGTTCATTTTAAAAGCTCCAAGACCTTCCTATAAGAAGTTAGCTAAAAAGTAGCTTCGAAAAACGCTTAGGTTAAGTTTCAGAGTTGCTTCTAATGTACCAAAGCTGGACTTAGACATAATTTCACTCTCACAACATTATGGCTGGTTGGAGACAGTCCGAACCACAAGTACCGGGTCCATGGTTCTGGCCGTATACTGGGGGGACGGGGACGACTCCCATTAACCCCTGACTATACTGGGGATACGCTTATCACAATGCCTTTCTGGTCTGTGCTGAAGCAGGGCATTCTGGCAGCCAAGTGGCTTGACCTTTATTAGTGAGCCTGGTTACCCCCTCTCGGAACCACAGACTTAGAAATCGCCAGCTCATATACAGTGCATAAAATATATTTATATATCAACCCTTATACACCATTTTAATAAAAAAATATCACAAAATTCTTCTAAGTCCCTCGGGAAGAGAGAAAGACGCGCACGTTCATTTTCAGAGCTCCAAGACCTTCCTATAAGAAGTTAGCTAAAAAGTAGCTTCGAAAAACGCTTAGGTTAAGTTTCAGAGTTGCTTCTAATGTACCAAAGCTGGACTTAGACATAATTTCACTCTCACAACATTATGGCTGGTTGGAGAGGGTCCGAACCACAAGTACTGGGTCCATAGTTCTGGCCGTATACTGGGGGGACGGGGACGACTCCCATTAACCCCTGACTATACCGGGGATACGCTTATCACAATGCCTTTCTGGTCTGTGCTGAAGCAGGGCATTCTGGCAGCCAAGTGGCTTGACCTTTATTAGTGAGCCTGGTTACCCCCTCTCGGAACCACAGACTTAGAAATCGCCAGCTCATATACAGTGCATAAAATATATTTATATATATACCCTTATACACCATTTTAATAAAAAATATCACAAAATTCTTCTAAGTCCCTCGGGAAGAGAGAAAGACGCGCACGTTCATTTTCAGAGCTCCAAGACCTTCCTATAAGAAGTTAGCTAAAAAGTAGCTTCGAAAAACGCTTAGGTTAAGTTTCAGAGTTGCTTCTAATGTACCAAAGCTGGACTTAGACATAATTTCACTCTCACAACATTATGGCTGGTTGGAGACAGTCCGAACCACAAGTACCGGGTCCATGGTTCTGGCCGTATACTGGGGGGACGGGGACGACTCCCATTAACCCCTGACTATACCGGGGATACGCTTATCACAATGCCTTTCTGGTCTGTGCTGAAGCAGGGCATTCTGGCAGCCAAGTGGCTTGACCTTTATTAGTGAGCCTGGTTACCCCCTCTCGGAACCACAGACTTAGAAATCGCCAGCTCATATACAGTGCATAAAATATATTTATATATAAACCCTTATACACCATTTTAATAAAAAATATCACAAAATTCTTCTAAGTCCCTCGGGAAGAGAGAAAGACGCGCACGTTCATTTTCAGAGCTCCAAGACCTTCCTATAAGAAGTTAGCTAAAAAGTAGCTTCGAAAAACGCTTAGGTTAAGTTTCAGAGTTGCTTCTAATGTACCAAAGCTGGACTTAGACATAATTTCACTCTCACAACATTATGGCTGGTTGGAGAGGGTCCGAACCACAAGTACCGGGTCCATGGTTCTGGCAGTATACTGGGGGGACGGGGACGACTCCCATTAACCCCTGACTATACCGGGGATACGCTTATCACAATGCATTTCTGGTCTGTGCTGAAGCAGGGCATTCTGGCAGCCAAGTGGCTTGACCTTTATTAGTGAGCCTGGTTACCCCCTCTCGGAACCACAGACTTAGAAATCGCCAGCTCATATACAGTGCATAAAATATATTTATATATATACCCTTATACACCATTTTAATAAAAAATATCACAAAATTCTTCTAAGTCCCTCGGGAAGAGAGAAAGACGCGCACGTTCATTTTCAGAGCTCCAAGACCTTCCTATAAGAAGTTAGCTAAAAAGTAGCTTCGAAAAACGCTTAGGTTAAGTTTCAGAGTTGCTTCTAATGTACCAAAGCTGGACTTAGACATAATTTCACTCTCACAACATTATGGCTGGTTGGAGAGGGTCCGAACCACAAGTACCGGGTCTATGGTTCTGGCAGTATACTGGGGGGACGGGGACGACTCCCATTAACCCCTGACTATACCGGGGATACGCTTATCACAATGCCTTTCTGGTCTGTGCTGAAGCAGGGCATTCTGGCAGCCAAGTGGCTTGACCTTTATTAGTGAGCCTGGTTACCCCCTCTCGGAACCACAGACTTAGAAATCGCCAGCTCATATACAGTGCATAAAATATATTTATATATATACCCTTATACACCATTTTAATAAAAAATATCACAAAATTCTTTTAAGTCTCTCGGGAAGAATGAAAGACGCGCACGTTCATTTTCAGAGCTCCTAGACCTTCCTATAAGAAGTTAGCTAAAAAGTAGCTTCGAAAAACGCTTAGGTTAAGTTTCAGAGTTGCTTCTAATGTACCAAAGCTGGACTTAGACATAATTTCACTCTCACAACATTATGGCTGGTTGGAGAGGGTCCGAACCACAAGTACTGGGTCCATAGTTCTGGCCGTATACTGGGGGGACGGGGACGACTCCCATTAACCCCTGACTATACCGGGGATACGCTTATCACAATGCCTTTCTGGTCTGTGCTGAAGCAGGGCATTCTGGCAGCCAAGTGGCTTGACCTTTATTAGTGAGCCTGGTTACCCCCTCTCGGAACCACAGACTTAGAAATCGCCAGCTCATATACAGTGCATAAAATATATTTATATATATACCCTTATACACCATTTTAATAAAAAATATCACAAAATTCTTCTAAGTCCCTCGGGAAGAGAGAAAGACGCGCACGTTCATTTTCAGAGCTCCAAGACCTTCCTATAAGAAGTTAGCTAAAAAGTAGCTTCGAAAAACGCTTAGGTTAAGTTTCAGAGTTGCTTCTAATGTACCAAAGCTGGACTTAGACATAATTTCACTCTCACAACATTATGGCTGGTTGGAGACAGTCCGAACCACAAGTAACGGGTCCATGGTTCTGGCCGTATACTGGGGGGACGGGGACGACTCCCATTAACCCCTGACTATACCGGGGATACGCTTATCACAATGCCTTTCTGGTCTGTGCTGAAGCAGGGCATTCTGGCAGCCAAGTGGCTTGACCTTTATTAGTGAGCCTGGTTACCCCCTCTCGGAACCACAGACATAGAAATCGCCAGCTCATATACAGTGCATAAAATATATTTATATATATACCCTTATACACCATTTTAATAAAAAATATCACAAAATTCTTCTAAGTCCCTCGGGAAGAGAGAAAGACGCGCACGTTCATTTTCAGAGCTCCAAGACCTTCCTATAAGAAGTTAGCTAAAAAGTAGCTTCGAAAAACGCTTAGGTTAAGTTTCAGAGTTGCTTCTAATGTACCAAAGCTGGACTTAGACATAATTTCACTCTCACAACATTATGGCTGGTTGGAGACAGTCCGAACCACAAGTACCGGGTCCATGGTTCTGGCCGTATACTGGGGGGACGGGGACGACTCCCATTAACCCCTGACTATACCGGGGATACGCTTATCACAATGCCTTTCTGGTCTGTGCTGAAGCAGGGCATTCTGGCAGCCAAGTGGCTTGACCTTTATTAGTGAGCCTGGTTACCCCCTCTCGGAACCACAGACTTAGAAATCGCCAGCTCATATACAGTGCATAAAATATATTTATATATAAACCCTTATACACCATTTTAATAAAAAATATCACAAAATTCTTCTAAGTCCCTCGGGAAGAGAGAAAGACGCGCACGTTCATTTTCAGAGCTCCAAGACCTTCCTATAAGAAGTTAGCTAAAAAGTAGCTTCGAAAAACGCTTAGGTTAAGTTTCAGAGTTGCTTCTAATGTACCAAAGCTGGACTTAGACATAATTTCACTCTCACAACATTATGGCTGGTTGGAGACAGTCCGAACCACAAGTACCGGGTCCATGGTTCTGGCCGTATACTGGGGGGACGGGGACGACTCCCATTAACCCCTGACTATACCGGGGATACGCTTATCACAATGCCTTTCTGGTCTGTGCTGAAGCAGGGCATTCTGGCAGCCAAGTGGCTTGACCTTTATTAGTGAGCCTGGTTACCCCCTCTCGGAACCACAGACTTAGAAATCGCCAGCTCATATACAGTGCATAAAATATATTTATATATATACCCTTATACACCATTTTAATAAAAAATATCACAAAATTCTTCTAAGTCCCTCGGGAAGAGAGAAAGACGCGCACGTTCATTTTCAGAGCTCCAAGACCTTCCTATAAGAAGTTAGCTAAAAAGTAGCTTCGAAAAACGCTTAGGTTAAGTTTCAGAGTTGCTTCTAATGTACCAAAGCTGGACTTAGACATAATTTCACTCTCACAACATTATGGCTGGTTGGAGACAGTCCGAACCACAAATACCGGGTCCATGGTTCTGGCCGTAAACTGGGGGGACGGGGACGACTCCCATTAACCCCTGACTATACTGGGGATACGCTTATCACAATGCCTTTCTGGTCTGTGCTGAAGCAGGGCATTCTGGCAGCCAAGTGGCTTGACCTTTATTAGTGAGCCTGGTTACCCCCTCTCGGAACCACAGACTTAGAAATCGCCAGCTCATATACAGTGCATAAAATATATTTATATATAAACCCTTATACACCATTTTAATAAAAAATATCACAAAATTCTTCTAAGTCCCTCGGGAAGAGAGAAAGACGCGCACGTTCATTTTCAGAGCTCCAGGACCTTCCTATAAGAAGTTAGCTAAAAAGTAGCTTCGAAAAACGCTTAGGTTAAGTTTCAGAGTTGCTTCTAATGTACCAAAGCTGGACTTAGACATAATTTCACTCTCACAACATTATGGCTGGTTGGAGAGGGTCCGAACCACAAGTACCGGGTCCATGGTTCTGGCAGTATACTGGGGGGACGGGGACGACTCCCATTAACCCCTGACTATACCGGGGATACGCTTATCACAATGCCTTTCTGGTCTGTGCTGAAGCAGGGCATTCTGGCAGCCAAGTGGCTTTTCCTTTATTAGTGAGCCTGGTTACCCCCTCTCGGAACCACAGACTTAGAAATCGCCAGCTCATATACAGTGCATAAAATATATTTATATATAAACCCTTATACACCATTTTAATAAAAAATATCACAAAATTCTTCTAAGTCCCTCGGGAAGAGAGAAAGACGCGCACGTTCATTTTCAGAGCTCCAAGACCTTCCTATAAGAAGTTAGCTAAAAAGTAGCTTCGAAAAACGCTTAGGTTAAGTTTCAGAGTTGCTTCTAATGTACCAAAGCTGGACTTAGACATAATTTCACTCTCACAACATTATGGCTGGTTGGAGACAGTCCGAACCACAAGTACCGGGTCCATGGTTCTGGCCGTATACTGGGGGGACGGGGACGACTCCCATTAACCCCTGACTATACCGGGGATACGCTTATCACAATGCCTTTCTGGTCTGTGCTGAAGCAGGGCATTCTGGCAGCCAAGTGGCTTGACCTTTATTAGTGAGCCTGGTTACCCCCTCTCGGAACCACAGACTTAGAAATCGCCAGCTCATATACAGTGCATAAAATATATTTATATATATACCCTTATACACCATTTTAATAAAAAATATCACAAAATTCTTCTAAGTCCCTCGGGAAGAGAGAAAGACGCGCACGTTCATTTTCAGAGCTCCAAGACCTTCCTATAAGAAGTTAGCTAAAAAGTAGCTTCGAAAAACGCTTAGGTTAAGTTTCAGAGTTGCTTCTAATGTACCAAAGCTGGACTTAGACATAATTTCACTCTCACAACATTATGGCTGGTTGGAGACAGTCCGAACCACAAATACCGGGTCCATGGTTCTGGCCGTAAACTGGGGGGACGGGGACGACTCCCATTAACCCCTGACTATACTGGGGATACGCTTATCACAATGCCTTTCTGGTCTGTGCTGAAGCAGGGCATTCTGGCAGCCAAGTGGCTTGACCTTTATTAGTGAGCCTGGTTACCCCCTCTCGGAACCACAGACTTAGAAATCGCCAGCTCATATACAGTGCATAAAATATATTTATATATAAACCCTTATACACCATTTTAATAAAAAATATCACAAAATTCTTCTAAGTCCCTCGGGAAGAGAGAAAGACGCGCACGTTCATTTTCAGAGCTCCAGGACCTTCCTATAAGAAGTTAGCTAAAAAGTAGCTTCGAAAAACGCTTAGGTTAAGTTTCAGAGTTGCTTCTAATGTACCAAAGCTGGACTTAGACATAATTTCACTCTCACAACATTATGGCTGGTTGGAGAGGGTCCGAACCACAAGTACCGGGTCCATGGTTCTGGCAGTATACTGGGGGGACGGGGACGACTCCCATTAACCCCTGACTATACCGGGGATACGCTTATCACAATGCCTTTCTGGTCTGTGCTGAAGCAGGGCATTCTGGCAGCCAAGTGGCTTGACCTTTATTAGTGAGCCTGGTTACCCCCTCTCGGAACCACAGACTTAGAAATCGCCAGCTCATATACAGTGCATAAAATATATTTATATATATACCCTTATACACCATTTTAATAAAAAATATCACAAAATTCTTCTAAGTCCCTCGGGAAGAGAGAAAGACGCGCACGTTCATTTTCAGAGCTCCAAGACCTTCCTATAAGAAGTTAGCTAAAAAGTAGCTTCGAAAAACGCTTAGGTTAAGTTTCAGAGTTGCTTCTAATGTACCAAAGCTGGACTTAGACATAATTTCACTCTCACAACATTATGGCTGGTTGGAGACAGTCCGAACCACAAGTACCGGGTCCATGGTTCTGGCCGTATACTGGGGGGACGGGGACGACTCCCATTAACCCCTGACTATACCGGGGATACGCTTATCACAATGCCTTTCTGGTCTGTGCTGAAGCAGGGCATTCTGGCAGCCAAGTGGCTTGACCTTTATTAGTGAGCCTGGTTACCCCCTCTCGGAACCACAGACTTAGAAATCGCCAGCTCATATACAGTGCATAAAATATATTTATATATATACCCTTATACACCATTTTAATAAAAAATATCACAAAATTCTTCTAAGTCCCTCGGGAAGAGAGAAAGACGCGCACGTTCATTTTCAGAGCTCCAAGACCTTCCTATAAGAAGTTAGCTAAAAAGTAGCTTCGAAAAACGCTTAGGTTAAGTTTCAGAGTTGCTTCTAATGTACCAAAGCTGGACTTAGACATAATTTCACTCTCACAACATTATGGCTGGTTGGAGACAGTCCGAACCACAAGTAACGGGTCCATGGTTCTGGCCGTATACTGGGGGGACGGGGACGACTCCCATTAACCCCTGACTATACCGGGGATACGCTTATCACAATGCCTTTCTGGTCTGTGCTGAAGCAGGGCATTCTGGCAGCCAAGTGGCTTGACCTTTATTAGTGAGCCTGGTTACCCCCTCTCGGAACCACAGACTTAGAAATCGCCAGCTCATATACAGTGCATAAAATATATTTATATATATATACCCTTATACACCATTTTAATAAAAAATATCACAAAATTCTTCTAAGTCCCTCGGGAAGAGAGAAAGACGCGCACGTTCATTTTCAGAGCTCCAAGACCTTCCTATAAGAAGTTAGCTAAAAAGTAGCTTCGAAAAACGCTTAGGTTAAGTTTCAGAGTTGCTTCTAATGTACCAAAGCTGGACTTAGACATAATTTCACTCTCACAACATTATGGCTGGTTGGAGACAGTCCGAACCACAAGTAACGGGTCCATGGTTCTGGCCGTATACTGGGGGGACGGGGACGACTCCCATTAACCCCTGACTATACCGGGGATACGCTTATCACAATGCCTTTCTGGTCTGTGCTGAAGCAGGGCATTCTGGCAGCCAAGTGGCTTGACCTTTATTAGTGAGCCTGGTTACCCCCTCTCGGAACCACAGACTTAGAAATCGCCAGCTCATATACAGTGCATAAAATATATTTATATATATACCCTTATACACCATTTTAATAAAAAATATCACAAAATTCTTTTAAGTCTCTCGGGAAGAATGAAAGACGCGCACGTTCATTTTCAGAGCTCCTAGACCTTCCTATAAGAAGTTAGCTAAAAAGTAGCTTCGAAAAACGCTTAGGTTAAGTTTCAGAGTTGCTTCTAATGTACCAAAGCTGGACTTAGACATAATTTCACTCTCACAACATTATGGCTGGTTGGAGAGGGTCCGAACCACAAGTACTGGGTCCATAGTTCTGGCCGTATACTGGGGGGACGGGGACGACTCCCATTAACCCCTGACTATACCGGGGATACGCTTATCACAATGCCTTTCTGGTCTGTGCTGAAGCAGGGCATTCTGGCAGCCAAGTGGCTTGACCTTTATTAGTGAGCCTGGTTACCCCCTCTCGGAACCACAGACATAGAAATCGCCAGCTCATATACAGTGCATAAAATATATTTATATATATACCCTTATACACCATTTTAATAAAAAATATCACAAAATTCTTCTAAGTCCCTCGGGAAGAGAGAAAGACGCGCACGTTCATTTTCAGAGCTCCAAGACCTTCCTATAAGAAGTTAGCTAAAAAGTAGCTTCGAAAAACGCTTAGGTTAAGTTTCAGAGTTGCTTCTAATGTACCAAAGCTGGACTTAGACATAATTTCACTCTCACAACATTATGGCTGGTTGGAGACAGTCCGAACCACAAGTACCGGGTCCATGGTTCTGGCCGTATACTGGGGGGACGGGGACGACTCCCATTAACCCCTGACTATACCGGGGATACGCTTATCACAATGCCTTTCTGGTCTGTGCTGAAGCAGGGCATTCTGGCAGCCAAGTGGCTTGACCTTTATTAGTGAGCCTGGTTACCCCCTCTCGGAACCACAGACTTAGAAATCGCCAGCTCATATACAGTGCATAAAATATATTTATATATAAACCCTTATACACCATTTTAATAAAAAATATCACAAAATTCTTCTAAGTCCCTCGGGAAGAGAGAAAGACGCGCACGTTCATTTTCAGAGCTCCAAGACCTTCCTATAAGAAGTTAGCTAAAAAGTAGCTTCGAAAAACGCTTAGGTTAAGTTTCAGAGTTGCTTCTAATGTACCAAAGCTGGACTTAGACATAATTTCACTCTCACAACATTATGGCTGGTTGGAGACAGTCCGAACCACAAGTACCGGGTCCATGGTTCTGGCCGTATACTGGGGGGACGGGGACGACTCCCATTAACCCCTGACTATACCGGGGATACGCTTATCACAATGCCTTTCTGGTCTGTGCTGAAGCAGGGCATTCTGGCAGCCAAGTGGCTTGACCTTTATTAGTGAGCCTGGTTACCCCCTCTCGGAACCACAGACTTAGAAATCGCCAGCTCATATACAGTGCATAAAATATATTTATATATATACCCTTATACACCATTTTAATAAAAAATATCACAAAATTCTTTTAAGTCTCTCGGGAAGAATGAAAGACGCGCACGTTCATTTTCAGAGCTCCTAGACCTTCCTATAAGAAGTTAGCTAAAAAGTAGCTTCGAAAAACGCTTAGGTTAAGTTTCAGAGTTGCTTCTAATGTACCAAAGCTGGACTTAGACATAATTTCACTCTCACAACATTATGGCTGGTTGGAGAGGGTCCGAACCACAAGTACTGGGTCCATAGTTCTGGCCGTATACTGGGGGGACGGGGACGACTCCCATTAACCCCTGACTATACCGGGGATACGCTTATCACAATGACTTTCTGGTCTGTGCTGAAGCAGGGCATTCTGGCAGCCAAGTGGCTTGACCTTTATTAGTGAGCCTGGTTACCCCCTCTCGGAACCACAGACATAGAAATCGCCAGCTCATATACAGTGCATAAAATATATTTATATATATACCCTTATACACCATTTTAATAAAAAATATCACAAAATTCTTCTAAGTCCCTCGGGAAGAGAGAAAGACGCGCACGTTCATTTTCAGAGCTCCAAGACCTTCCTATAAGAAGTTAGCTAAAAAGTAGCTTCGAAAAACGCTTAGGTTAAGTTTCAGAGTTGCTTCTAATGTACCAAAGCTGGACTTAGACATAATTTCACTCTCACAACATTATGGCTGGTTGGAGACAGTCCGAACCACAAGTACCGGGTCCATGGTTCTGGCCGTATACTGGGGGGACGGGGACGACTCCCATTAACCCCTGACTATACCGGGGATACGCTTATCACAATGCCTTTCTGGTCTGTGCTGAAGCAGGGCATTCTGGCAGCCAAGTGGCTTGACCTTTATTAGTGAGCCTGGTTACCCCCTCTCGGAACCACAGACTTAGAAATCGCCAGCTCATATACAGTGCATAAAATATATTTATATATAAACCCTTATACACCATTTTAATAAAAAATATCACAAAATTCTTCTAAGTCCCTCGGGAAGAGAGAAAGACGCGCACGTTCATTTTCAGAGCTCCAAGACCTTCCTATAAGAAGTTAGCTAAAAAGTAGCTTCGAAAAACGCTTAGGTTAAGTTTCAGAGTTGCTTCTAATGTACCAAAGCTGGACTTAGACATAATTTCACTCTCACAACATTATGGCTGGTTGGAGACAGTCCGAACCACAAGTACCGGGTCCATGGTTCTGGCCGTATACTGGGGGGACGGGGACGACTCCCATTAACCCCTGACTATACCGGGGATACGCTTATCACAATGCCTTTCTGGTCTGTGCTGAAGCAGGGCATTCTGGCAGCCAAGTGGCTTGACCTTTATTAGTGAGCCTGGTTACCCCCTCTCGGAACCACAGACTTAGAAATCGCCAGCTCATATACAGTGCATAAAATATATTTATATATATACCCTTATACACCATTTTAATAAAAAATATCACAAAATTCTTCTAAGTCCCTCGGGAAGAGAGAAAGACGCGCACGTTCATTTTCAGAGCTCCAAGACCTTCCTATAAGAAGTTAGCTAAAAAGTAGCTTCGAAAAACGCTTAGGTTAAGTTTCAGAGTTGCTTCTAATGTACCAAAGCTGGACTTAGACATAATTTCACTCTCACAACATTATGGCTGGTTGGAGACAGTCCGAACCACAAATACCGGGTCCATGGTTCTGGCCGTAAACTGGGGGGACGGGGACGACTCCCATTAACCCCTGACTATACTGGGGATACGCTTATCACAATGCCTTTCTGGTCTGTGCTGAAGCAGGGCATTCTGGCAGCCAAGTGGCTTGACCTTTATTAGTGAGCCTGGTTACCCCCTCTCGGAACCACAGACTTAGAAATCGCCAGCTCATATACAGTGCATAAAATATATTTATATATAAACCCTTATACACCATTTTAATAAAAAATATCACAAAATTCTTCTAAGTCCCTCGGGAAGAGAGAAAGACGCGCACGTTCATTTTCAGAGCTCCAGGACCTTCCTATAAGAAGTTAGCTAAAAAGTAGCTTCGAAAAACGCTTAGGTTAAGTTTCAGAGTTGCTTCTAATGTACCAAAGCTGGACTTAGACATAATTTCACTCTCACAACATTATGGCTGGTTGGAGACAGTCCGAACCACAAGTACCGGGTCCATGGTTCTGGCAGTATACTGGGGGGACGGGGACGACTCCCATTAACCCCTGACTATACCGGGGATACGCTTATCACAATGCCTTTCTGGTCTGTGCTGAAGCAGGGCATTCTGGCAGCCAAGTGGCTTGACCTTTATTAGTGAGCCTGGTTACCCCCTCTCGGAACCACAGACTTAGAAATCGCCAGCTCATATACAGTGCATAAAATATATTTATATATATACCCTTATACACCATTTTAATAAAAAATATCACAAAATTCTTCTAAGTCCCTCGGGAAGAGAGAAAGACGCGCACGTTCATTTTCAGAGCTCCAAGACCTTCCTATAAGAAGTTAGCTAAAAAGTAGCTTCGAAAAACGCTTAGGTTAAGTTTCAGAGTTGCTTCTAATGTACCAAAGCTGGACTTAGACATAATTTCACTCTCACAACATTATGGCTGGTTGGAGACAGTCCGAACCACAAGTACCGGGTCCATGGTTCTGGCCGTATACTGGGGGGACGGGGACGACTCCCATTAACCCCTGACTATACCGGGGATACGCTTATCACAATGCCTTTCTGGTCTGTGCTGAAGCAGGGCATTCTGGCAGCCAAGTGGCTTGACCTTTATTAGTGAGCCTGGTTACCCCCTCTCGGAACCACAGACTTAGAAATCGCCAGCTCATATACAGTGCATAAAATATATTTATATATATACCCTTATACACCATTTTAATAAAAAATATCACAAAATTCTTCTAAGTCCCTCGGGAAGAGAGAAAGACGCGCACGTTCATTTTCAGAGCTCCAAGACCTTCCTATAAGAAGTTAGCTAAAAAGTAGCTTCGAAAAACGCTTAGGTTAAGTTTCAGAGTTGCTTCTAATGTACCAAAGCTGGACTTAGACATAATTTCACTCTCACAACATTATGGCTGGTTGGAGAGGGTCCGAACCACAAGTACCGGGTCCATGGTTCTGGCAGTATACTGGGGGGACGGGGACGACTCCCATTAACCCCTGACTATACCGGGGATACGCTTATCACAATGCCTTTCTGGTCTGTGCTGAAGCAGGGCATTCTGGCAGCCAAGTGGCTTGACCTTTATTAGTGAGCCTGGTTACCCCCTCTCGGAACCACAGACTTAGAAATCGCCAGCTCATATACAGTGCATAAAATATATTTATATATATACCCTTATACACCATTTTAATAAAAAATATCACAAAATTCTTCTAAGTCCCTCGGGAAGAGAGAAAGACGCGCACGTTCATTTTCAGAGCTCCAAGACCTTCCTATAAGAAGTTAGCTAAAAAGTAGCTTCGAAAAACGCTTAGGTTAAGTTTCAGAGTTGCTTCTAATGTACAGTACCAAAGCTGGACTTAGACATAATTTCACTCTCACAACATTATGGCTGGTTGGAGACAGTCCGAACCACAAGTAACGGGTCCATGGTTCTGGCCGTATACTGGGGGGACGGGGACGACTCCCATTAACCCCTGACTATACCGGGGATACGCTTATCACAATGCCTTTCTGGTCTGTGCTGAAGCAGGGCATTCTGGCAGCCAAGTGGCTTGACCTTTATTAGTGAGCCTGGTTACCCCCTCTCGGAACCACAGACTTAGAAATCGCCAGCTCATATACAGTGCATAAAATATATTTATATATAAACCCTTATACACCATTTTAATAAAAAATATCACAAAATTCTTCTAAGTCCCTCGGGAAGAGAGAAAGACGCGCACGTTCATTTTCAGAGCTCCAGGACCTTCCTATAAGAAGTTAGCTAAAAAGTAGCTTCGAAAAACGCTTAGGTTAAGTTTCAGAGTTGCTTCTAATGTACCAAAGCTGGACTTAGACATAATTTCACTCTCACAACATTATGGCTGGTTGGAGACAGTCCGAACCACAAGTACCGGGTCCATGGTTCTGGCAGTATACTGGGGGGACGGGGACGACTCCCATTAACCCCTGACTATACCGGGGATACGCTTATCACAATGCCTTTCTGGTCTGTGCTGAAGCAGGGCATTCTGGCAGCCAAGTGGCTTGACCTTTATTAGTGAGCCTGGTTACCCCCTCTCGGAACCACAGACTTAGAAATCGCCAGCTCATATACAGTGCATAAAATATATTTATATATATACCCTTATACACCATTTTAATAAAAAATATCACAAAATTCTTCTAAGTCCCTCGGGAAGAGAGAAAGACGCGCACGTTCATTTTCAGAGCTCCAAGACCTTCCTATAAGAAGTTAGCTAAAAAGTAGCTTCGAAAAACGCTTAGGTTAAGTTTCAGAGTTGCTTCTAATGTACCAAAGCTGGACTTAGACATAATTTCACTCTCACAACATTATGGCTGGTTGGAGACAGTCCGAACCACAAGTACCGGGTCCATGGTTCTGGCCGTATACTGGGGGGACGGGGACGACTCCCATTAACCCCTGACTATACCGGGGATACGCTTATCACAATGCCTTTCTGGTCTGTGCTGAAGCAGGGCATTCTGGCAGCCAAGTGGCTTGACCTTTATTAGTGAGCCTGGTTACCCCCTCTCGGAACCACAGACTTAGAAATCGCCAGCTCATATACAGTGCATAAAATATATTTATATATATACCCTTATACACCATTTTAATAAAAAATATCACAAAATTCTTCTAAGTCCCTCGGGAAGAGAGAAAGACGCGCACGTTCATTTTCAGAGCTCCAAGACCTTCCTATAAGAAGTTAGCTAAAAAGTAGCTTCGAAAAACGCTTAGGTTAAGTTTCAGAGTTGCTTCTAATGTACCAAAGCTGGACTTAGACATAATTTCACTCTCACAACATTATGGCTGGTTGGAGAGGGTCCGAACCACAAGTACCGGGTCCATGGTTCTGGCAGTATACTGGGGGGACGGGGACGACTCCCATTAACCCCTGACTATACCGGGGATACGCTTATCACAATGCCTTTCTGGTCTGTGCTGAAGCAGGGCATTCTGGCAGCCAAGTGGCTTGACCTTTATTAGTGAGCCTGGTTACCCCCTCTCGGAACCACAGACTTAGAAATCGCCAGCTCATATACAGTGCATAAAATATATTTATATATAAACCCTTATACACCATTTTAATAAAAAATATCACAAAATTCTTCTAAGTCCCTCGGGAAGAGAGAAAGACGCGCACGTTCATTTTCAGAGCTCCAAGACCTTCCTATAAGAAGTTAGCTAAAAAGTAGCTTCGAAAAACGCTTAGGTTAAGTTTCAGAGTTGCTTCTAATGTACAGTACCAAAGCTGGACTTAGACATAATTTCACTCTCACAACATTATGGCTGGTTGGAGACAGTCCGAACCACAAGTAACGGGTCCATGGTTCTGGCCGTATACTGGGGGGACGGGGACGACTCCCATTAACCCCTGACTATACCGGGGATACGCTTATCACAATGCCTTTCTGGTCTGTGCTGAAGCAGGGCATTCTGGCAGCCAAGTGGCTTGACCTTTATTAGTGAGCCTGGTTACCCCCTCTCGGAACCACAGACTTAGAAATCGCCAGCTCATATACAGTGCATAAAATATATTTATATATATACCCTTATACACCATTTTAATAAAAAATATCACAAAATTCTTCTAAGTCCCTCGGGAAGAGAGAAAGACGCGCACGTTCATTTTCAGAGCTCCAAGACCTTCCTATAAGAAGTTAGCTAAAAAGTAGCTTCGAAAAACGCTTAGGTTAAGTTTCAGAGTTGCTTCTAATGTACCAAAGCTGGACTTAGACATAATTTCACTCTCACAACATTATGGCTGGTTGGAGAGGGTCCGAACCACAAGTACCGGGTCTATGGTTCTGGCAGTATACTGGGGGGACGGGGACGACTCCCATTAACCCCTGACTATACCGGGGATACGCTTATCACAATGCCTTTCTGGTCTGTGCTGAAGCAGGGCATTCTGGCAGCCAAGTGGCTTGACCTTTATTAGTGAGCCTGGTTACCCCCTCTCGGAACCACAGACTTAGAAATCGCCAGCTCATATACAGTGCATAAAATATATTTATATATATACCCTTATACACCATTTTAATAAAAAATATCACAAAATTCTTCTAAGTCCCTCGGGAAGAGAGAAAGACGCGCACGTTCATTTTCAGAGCTCCAAGACCTTCCTATAAGAAGTTAGCTAAAAAGTAGCTTCGAAAAACGCTTAGGTTAAGTTTCAGAGTTGCTTCTAATGTACCAAAGCTGGACTTAGACATAATTTCACTCTCACAACATTATGGCTGGTTGGAGACAGTCCGAACCACAAGTACCGGGTCCATGGTTCTGGCCGTATACTGGGGGGACGGGGACGACTCCCATTAACCCCTGACTATACCGGGGATACGCTTATCACAATGCCTTTCTGGTCTGTGCTGAAGCAGGGCATTCTGGCAGCCAAGTGGCTTGACCTTTATTAGTGAGCCTGGTTACCCCCTCTCGGAACCACAGACTTAGAAATCGCCAGCTCATATACAGTGCATAAAATATATTTATATATATACCCTTATACACCATTTTAATAAAAAATATCACAAAATTCTTCTAAGTCCCTCGGGAAGAGAGAAAGACGCGCACGTTCATTTTCAGAGCTCCAAGACCTTCCTATAAGAAGTTAGCTAAAAAGTAGCTTCGAAAAACGCTTAGGTTAAGTTTCAGAGTTGCTTCTAATGTACCAAAGCTGGACTTAGACATAATTTCACTCTCACAACATTATGGCTGGTTGGAGACAGTCCGAACCACAAGTACCGGGTCCATGGTTCTGGCCGTATACTGGGGGGACGGGGACGACTCCCATTAACCCCTGACTATACCGGGGATACGCTTATCACAATGCCTTTCTGGTCTGTGCTGAAGCAGGGCATTCTGGCAGCCAAGTGGCTTGACCTTTATTAGTGAGCCTGGTTACCCCCTCTCGGAACCACAGACTTAGAAATCGCCAGCTCATATACAGTGCATAAAATATATTTATATATATACCCTTATACACCATTTTAATAAAAAATATCACAAAATTCTTTTAAGTCTCTCGGGAAGAATGAAAGACGCGCACGTTCATTTTCAGAGCTCCTAGACCTTCCTATAAGAAGTTAGCTAAAAAGTAGCTTCGAAAAACGCTTAGGTTAAGTTTCAGAGTTGCTTCTAATGTACCAAAGCTGGACTTAGACATAATTTCACTCTCACAACATTATGGCTGGTTGGAGAGGGTCCGAACCACAAGTACTGGGTCCATAGTTCTGGCCGTATACTGGGGGGACGGGGACGACTCCCATTAACCCCTGACTATACCGGGGATACGCTTATCACAATGCCTTTCTGGTCTGTGCTGAAGCAGGGCATTCTGGCAGCCAAGTGGCTTGACCTTTATTAGTGAGCCTGGTTACCCCCTCTCGGAACCACAGACTTAGAAATCGCCAGCTCATATACAGTGCATAAAATATATTTATATATATACCCTTATACACCATTTTAATAAAAAATATCACAAAATTCTTCTAAGTCCCTCGGGAAGAGAGAAAGACGCGCACGTTCATTTTCAGAGCTCCAAGACCTTCCTATAAGAAGTTAGCTAAAAAGTAGCTTCGAAAAACGCTTAGGTTAAGTTTCAGAGTTGCTTCTAATGTACCAAAGCTGGACTTAGACATAATTTCACTCTCACAACATTATGGCTGGTTGGAGACAGTCCGAACCACAAGTACCGGGTCCATGGTTCTGGCCGTATACTGGGGGGACGGGGACGACTCCCATTAACCCCTGACTATACCGGGGATACGCTTATCACAATGCCTTTCTGGTCTGTGCTGAAGCAGGTTATTCTGGCAGCCAAGTGGCTTGACCTTTATTAGTGAGCCTGGTTACCCCTCTCGGAACCACAGACTTAGAAATCGCCAGCTCATATACAGTGCATAAAATATATTTATATATATACCCTTATACACCATTTTAATAAAAAATATCACAAAATTCTTCTAAGTCCCTCGGGAAGAGAGAAAGACGCGCACGTTCATTTTCAGAGCTCCAAGACCTTCCTATAAGAAGTTAGCTAAAAAGTAGCTTCGAAAAACGCTTAGGTTAAGTTTCAGAGTTGCTTCTAATGTACCAAAGCTGGACTTAGACATAATTTCACTCTCACAACATTATGGCTGGTTGGAGACAGTCCGAACCACAAGTACCGGGTCCATGGTTCTCGCCGTATACTGGGTAGACGGGGACGACTCCCATTAACCCCTGACTATACTGGGGATACGCTTATCACAATGCCTTTCTGGTCTGTGCTGAAGCAGGGCATTCTGGCAGCCAAGTGGCTTGACCTTTATTAGTGAGCCTGGTTACCCCCTCTCGGAACCACAGACTTAGAAATCGCCAGCTCATATACAGTGCATAAAATATATTTATATATAAACCCTTATACACCATTTTAATAAAAAATATCACAAAATTCTTCTAAGTCCCTCGGGAAGAGAGAAAGACGCGCACGTTCATTTTCAGAGCTCCAAGACCTTCCTATAAGAAGTTAGCTAAAAAGTAGCTTCGAAAAACGCTTAGGTTAAGTTTCAGAGTTGCTTCTAATGTACCAAAGCTGGACTTAGACATAATTTCACTCTCACAACATTATGGCTGGTTGGAGAGGGTCCGAACCACAAGTACCGGGTCCATGGTTCTGGCAGTATACTGGGGGGACGGGGACGACTCCCATTAACCCCTGACTATACCGGGGATACGCTTATCACAATGCCTTTCTGGTCTGTGCTGAAGCAGGGCATTCTGGCAGCCAAGTGGCTTGACCTTTATTAGTGAGCCTGGTTACCCCCTCTCGGAACCACAGACTTAGAAATCGCCAGCTCATATACAGTGCATAAAATATATTTATATATAAACCCTTATACACCATTTTAATAAAAAATATCACAAAATTCTTCTAAGTCCCTAGGGAAGAGAGAAAGACGCGCACGTTCATTTTCAGAGCTCCTAGACCTTCCTATAAGAAGTTAGCCAAAAAGTAGCTTCGAAAAACGCTTAGGTTAAGTTTCAGAGTTGCTTCTAATGTACCAAAGCTGGACTTAGACATAATTTCACTCTCACAACATTATGGCTGGTTGGAGAGGGTCCGAACCACAAGTACTGGGTCCATAGTTCTGGCCGTATACTGGGGGGACGGGGACGACTCCCATTAACCCCTGACTATACCGGGGATACGCTTATCACAATGCCTTTCTGGTCTGTGCTGAAGCAGGGCATTCTGGCAGCCAAGTGGCTTGACCTTTATTAGTGAGCCTGGTTACCCCCTCTCGGAACCACAGACTTAGAAATCGCCAGCTCATATACAGTGCATAAAATATATTTATATATATACCCTTATACACCATTTTAATAAAAAATATCACAAAATTCTTCTAAGTCCCTCGGGAAGAGAGAAAGACGCGCACGTTCATTTTCAGAGCTCCAAGACCTTCCTATAAGAAGTTAGCTAAAAAGTAGCTTCGAAAAACGCTTAGGTTAAGTTTCAGAGTTGCTTCTAATGTACCAAAGCTGGACTTAGACATAATTTCACTCTCACAACATTATGGCTGGTTGGAGACAGTCCGAACCACAAGTACCGGGTCCATGGTTCTGGCCGTATACTGGGGGGACGGGGACGACTCCCATTAACCCCTGACTATACTGGGGATACGCTTATCACAATGCCTTTCTGGTCTGTGCTGAAGCAGGGCATTCTGGCAGCCAAGTGGCTTGACCTTTATTAGTGAGCCTGGTTACCCCCTCTCGGAACCACAGACTTAGAAATCGCCAGCTCATATACAGTGCATAAAATATATTTATATATATACCCTTATACACCATTTTAATAAAAAATATCACAAAATTCTTTTAAGTCTCTCGGGAAGAGTGAAAGACGCGCACGTTCATTTTCAGAGCTCCTAGACCTTCCTATAAGAAGTTAGCCAAAAAGTAGCTTCGAAAAACGCTTAGGTTAAGTTTCAGAGTTGCTTCTAATGTACCAAAGCTGGACTTAGACATAATTTCACTCTCACAACATTATGGCTGGTTGGAGACAGTCCGAACCACAAGTACCGGGTCCATGGTTCTGGCCGTATACTGGGGGGACGGGGACGACTCCCATTAACCCCTGACTATACCGGGGATACGCTTATCACAATGCCTTTCTGGTCTGTGCTGAAGCAGGGCATTCTGGCAGCCAAGTGGCTTGACCTTTATTAGTGAGCCTGGTTACCCCCTCTCGGAACCACAGACTTAGAAATCGCCAGCTCATATACAGTGCATAAAATATATTTATATATATACCCTTATACACCATTTTAATAAAAAATATCACAAAATTCTTCTAAGTCCCTCGGGAAGAGTGAAAGACGCGCACGTTCATTTTCAGAGCTCCTAGACCTTCCTATAAGAAGTTAGCTAAAAAGTAGCTTCGAAAAACGCTTAGGTTAAGTTTCAGAGTTGCTTCTAATGTACCAAAGCTGGACTTAGACATAATTTCACTCTCACAACATTATGGCTGGTTGGAGAGGGTCCGAACCACAAGTACCGGGTCCATGGTTCTGGCAGTATACTGGGGGGACGGGGACGACTCCCATTAACCCCTGACTATACCGGGGATACGCTTATCACAATGCCTTTCTGGTCTGTGCTGAAGCAGGGCATTCTGGCAGCCAAGTGGCTTGACCTTTATTAGTGAGCCTGGTTACCCCCTCTCGGAACCACAGACTTAGAAATCGCCAGCTCATATACAGTGCATAAAATATATTTATATATATACCCTTATACACCATTTTAATAAAAAATATCACAAAATTCTTCTAAGTCCCTCGGGAAGAGAGAAAGACGCGCACGTTCATTTTCAGAGCTCCAAGACCTTCCTATAAGAAGTTAGCTAAAAAGTAGCTTCGAAAAACGCTTAGGTTAAGTTTCAGAGTTGCTTCTAATGTACCAAAGCTGGACTTAGACATAATTTCACTCTCACAACATTATGGCTGGTTGGAGACAGTCCGAACCACAAGTACCGGGTCCATGGTTCTGGCCGTATACTGGGGGGACGGGGACGACTCCCATTAACCCCTGACTATACCGGGGATACGCTTATCACAATGCCTTTCTGGTCTGTGCTGAAGCAGGGCATTCTGGCAGCCAAGTGGCTTGACCTTTATTAGTGAGCCTGGTTACCCCCTCTCGGAACCACAGACTTAGAAATCGCCAGCTCATATACAGTGCATAAAATATATTTATATATAAACCCTTATACACCATTTTAATAAAAAATATCACAAAATTCTTCTAAGTCCCTCGGGAAGAGAGAAAGACGCGCACGTTCATTTTCAGAGCTCCAAGACCTTCCTATAAGAAGTTAGCTAAAAAGTAGCTTCGAAAAACGCTTAGGTTAAGTTTCAGAGTTGCTTCTAATGTACCAAAGCTGGACTTAGACATAATTTCACTCTCACAACATTATGGCTGGTTGGAGAGGGTCCGAACCACAAGTACCGGGTCCATGGTTCTGGCAGTATACTGGGGGGACGGGGACGACTCCCATTAACCCCTGACTATACCGGGGATACGCTTATCACAATGCCTTTCTGGTCTGTGCTGAAGCAGGGCATTCTGGCAGCCAAGTGGCTTGACCTTTATTAGTGAGCCTGGTTACCCCCTCTCGGAACCACAGACTTAGAAATCGCCAGCTCATATACAGTGCATAAAATATATTTATATATATACCCTTATACACCATTTTAATAAAAAATATCACAAAATTCTTTTAAGTCTCTCGGGAAGAATGAAAGACGCGCACGTTCATTTTCAGAGCTCCTAGACCTTCCTATAAGAAGTTAGCTAAAAAGTAGCTTCGAAAAACGCTTAGGTTAAGTTTCAGAGTTGCTTCTAATGTACCAAAGCTGGACTTAGACATAATTTCACTCTCACAACATTATGGCTGGTTGGAGAGGGTCCGAACCACAAGTACTGGGTCCATAGTTCTGGCCGTATACTGGGGGGACGGGGACGACTCCCATTAACCCCTGACTATACCGGGGATACGCTTATCACAATGCCTTTCTGGTCTGTGCTGAAGCAGGGCATTCTGGCAGCCAAGTGGCTTGACCTTTATTAGTGAGCCTGGTTACCCCCTCTCGGAACCACAGACTTAGAAATCGCCAGCTCATATACAGTGCATCAAATATATTTATATATATACCCTTATACACCATTTTAATAAAAAAATATCACAAAATTCTTCTAAGTCCCTCGGGAAGAGAGAAAGACGCGCACGTTCATTTTCAGAGCTCCAAGACCTTCCTATAAGAAGTTAGCTAAAAAGTAGCTTCGAAAAACGCTTAGGTTAAGTTTCAGAGTTGCTTCTAATGTACCAAAGCTGGACTTAGACATAATTTCACTCTCACAACATTATGGCTGGTTGGAGACAGTCCGAACCACAAGTACCGGGTCCATGGTTCTGGCCGTATACTGGGGGGACGGGGACGACTCCCATTAACCCCTGACTATACCGGGGATACGCTTATCACAATGCCTTTCTGGTCTGTGCTGAAGCAGGGCATTCTGGCAGCCAAGTGGCCTGACCTTTATTAGTGAGCCTGGTTACCCCCTCTCGGAACCACAGACTTAGAAATCGCCAGCTCATATACAGTGCATAAAATATATTTATATATATACCCTTATACACCATTTTAATAAAAAATATCACAAAATTCTTCTAAGTCCCTCGGGAAGAGAGAAAGACGCGCACGTTCATTTTCAGAGCTCCAAGACCTTCCTATAAGAAGTTAGCTAAAAAGTAGCTTCGAAAAACGCTTAGGTTAAGTTTCAGAGTTGCTTCTAATGTACCAAAGCTGGACTTAGACATAATTTCACTCTCACAACATTATGGCTGGTTGGAGAGGGTCCGAACCACAAGTACCGGGTCCATGGTTCTGGCAGTATACTGGGGGGACGGGGACGACTCCCATTAACCCCTGACTATACCGGGGATACGCTTATCACAATGCCTTTCTGGTCTGTGCTGAAGCAGGGCATTCTGGCAGCCAAGTGGCTTGACCTTTATTAGTGAGCCTGGTTACCCCCTCTCGGAACCACAGACTTAGAAATCGCCAGCTCATATACAGTGCATAAAATATATTTATATATATACCCTTATACACCATTTTAATAAAAAATATCACAAAATTCTTTTAAGTCTCTCGGGAAGAATGAAAGACGCGCACGTTCATTTTCAGAGCTCCTAAACCTTCCTATAAGAAGTTAGCTAAAAAGTAGCTTCGAAAAACGCTTAGGTTAAGTTTCAGAGTTGCTTCTAATGTACCAAAGCTGGACTTAGACATAATTTCACTCTCACAACATTATGGCTGGTTGGAGAGGGTCCGAACCACAAGTACTGGGTCCATAGTTCTGGCCGTATACTGGGGGGACGGGGACGACTCCCATTAACCCCTGACTATACCGGGGATACGCTTATCACAATGCCTTTCTGGTCTGTGCTGAAGCAGGGCATTCTGGCAGCCAAGTGGCTTGACCTTTATTAGTGAGCCTGGTTACCCCCTCTCGGAACCACAGACTTAGAAATCGCCAGCTCATATACAGTGCATAAAATATATTTATATATATACCCTTATACACCATTTTAATAAAAAAATATCACAAAATTCTTCTAAGTCCCTCGGGAAGAGAGAAAGACGCGCACGTTCATTTTCAGAGCTCCAAGACCTTCCTATAAGAAGTTAGCTAAAAAGTAGCTTCGAAAAACGCTTAGGTTAAGTTTCAGAGTTGCTTCTAATGTACCAAAGCTGGACTTAGACATAATTTCACTCTCACAACATTATGGCTGGTTGGAGACAGTCCGAACCACAAGTACCGGGTCCATGGTTCTGGCCGTATACTGGGGGGACGGGGACGACTCCCATTAACCCCTGACTATACTGGGGATACGCTTATCACAATGCCTTTCTGGTCTGTGCTGAAGCAGGGCATTCTGGCAGCCAAGTGGCTTGACCTTTATTAGTGAGCCTGGTTACCCCCTCTCGGAACCACAGACTTAGAAATCGCCAGCTCATATACAGTGCATAAAATATATTTATATATATACCCTTATACACCATTTTAATAAAAAATATCACAAAATTCTTTTAAGTCTCTCGGGAAGAGTGAAAGACGCGCACGTTCATTTTCAGAGCTCCTAGACCTTCCTATAAGAAGTTAGCCAAAAAGTAGCTTCGAAAAACGCTTAGGTTAAGTTTCAGAGTTGCTTCTAATGTACCAAAGCTGGACTTAGACATAATTTCACTCTCACAACATTATGGCTGGTTGGAGACAGTCCGAACCACAAGTACCGGGTCCATGGTTCTGGCCGTATACTGGGGGGACGGGGACGACTCCCATTAACCCCTGACTATACCGGGGATACGCTTATCACAATGCCTTTCTGGTCTGTGCTGAAGCAGGGCATTCTGGCAGCCAAGTGGCTTGACCTTTATTAGTGAGCCTGGTTACCCCCTCTCGGAACCACAGACTTAGAAATCGCCAGCTCATATACAGTGCATAAAATATATTTATATATATACCCTTATACACCATTTTAATAAAAAATATCACAAAATTCTTCTAAGTCCCTCGGGAAGAGTGAAAGACGCGCACGTTCATTTTCAGAGCTCCTAGACCTTCCTATAAGAAGTTAGCTAAAAAGTAGCTTCGAAAAACGCTTAGGTTAAGTTTCAGAGTTGCTTCTAATGTACCAAAGCTGGACTTAGACATAATTTCACTCTCACAACATTATGGCTGGTTGGAGAGGGTCCGAACCACAAGTACCGGGTCCATGGTTCTGGCAGTATACTGGGGGGACGGGGACGACTCCCATTAACCCCTGACTATACCGGGGATACGCTTATCACAATGCCTTTCTGGTCTGTGCTGAAGCAGGGCATTCTGGCAGCCAAGTGGCTTGACCTTTATTAGTGAGCCTGGTTACCCCCTCTCGGAACCACAGACTTAGAAATCGCCAGCTCATATACAGTGCATAAAATATATTTATATATATACCCTTATACACCATTTTAATAAAAAATATCACAAAATTCTTCTAAGTCCCTCGGGAAGAGAGAAAGACGCGCACGTTCATTTTCAGAGCTCCAAGACCTTCCTATAAGAAGTTAGCTAAAAAGTAGCTTCGAAAAACGCTTAGGTTAAGTTTCAGAGTTGCTTCTAATGTACCAAAGCTGGACTTAGACATAATTTCACTCTCACAACATTATGGCTGGTTGGAGACAGTCCGAACCACAAGTACCGGGTCCATGGTTCTGGCCGTATACTGGGGGGACGGGGACGACTCCCATTAACCCCTGACTATACCGGGGATACGCTTATCACAATGCCTTTCTGGTCTGTGCTGAAGCAGGGCATTCTGGCAGCCAAGTGGCTTGACCTTTATTAGTGAGCCTGGTTACCCCCTCTCGGAACCACAGACTTAGAAATCGCCAGCTCATATACAGTGCATAAAATATATTTATATATAAACCCTTATACACCATTTTAATAAAAAATATCACAAAATTCTTCTAAGTCCCTCGGGAAGAGAGAAAGACGCGCACGTTCATTTTCAGAGCTCCAAGACCTTCCTATAAGAAGTTAGCTAAAAAGTAGCTTCGAAAAACGCTTAGGTTAAGTTTCAGAGTTGCTTCTAATGTACCAAAGCTGGACTTAGACATAATTTCACTCTCACAACATTATGGCTGGTTGGAGAGGGTCCGAACCACAAGTACCGGGTCCATGGTTCTGGCAGTATACTGGGGGGACGGGGACGACTCCCATTAACCCCTGACTATACCGGGGATACGCTTATCACAATGCCTTTCTGGTCTGTGCTGAAGCAGGGCATTCTGGCAGCCAAGTGGCTTGACCTTTATTAGTGAGCCTGGTTACCCCCTCTCGGAACCACAGACTTAGAAATCGCCAGCTCATATACAGTGCATAAAATATATTTATATATATACCCTTATACACCATTTTAATAAAAAATATCACAAAATTCTTTTAAGTCTCTCGGGAAGAATGAAAGACGCGCACGTTCATTTTCAGAGCTCCTAGACCTTCCTATAAGAAGTTAGCTAAAAAGTAGCTTCGAAAAACGCTTAGGTTAAGTTTCAGAGTTGCTTCTAATGTACCAAAGCTGGACTTAGACATAATTTCACTCTCACAACATTATGGCTGGTTGGAGAGGGTCCGAACCACAAGTACTGGGTCCATAGTTCTGGCCGTATACTGGGGGGACGGGGACGACTCCCATTAACCCCTGACTATACCGGGGATACGCTTATCACAATGCCTTTCTGGTCTGTGCTGAAGCAGGGCATTCTGGCAGCCAAGTGGCTTGACCTTTATTAGTGAGCCTGGTTACCCCCTCTCGGAACCACAGACTTAGAAATCGCCAGCTCATATACAGTGCATCAAATATATTTATATATATACCCTTATACACCATTTTAATAAAAAAATATCACAAAATTCTTCTAAGTCCCTCGGGAAGAGAGAAAGACGCGCACGTTCATTTTCAGAGCTCCAAGACCTTCCTATAAGAAGTTAGCTAAAAAGTAGCTTCGAAAAACGCTTAGGTTAAGTTTCAGAGTTGCTTCTAATGTACCAAAGCTGGACTTAGACATAATTTCACTCTCACAACATTATGGCTGGTTGGAGACAGTCCGAACCACAAGTACCGGGTCCATGGTTCTGGCCGTATACTGGGGGGACGGGGACGACTCCCATTAACCCCTGACTATACCGGGGATACGCTTATCACAATGCCTTTCTGGTCTGTGCTGAAGCAGGGCATTCTGGCAGCCAAGTGGCCTGACCTTTATTAGTGAGCCTGGTTACCCCCTCTCGGAACCACAGACTTAGAAATCGCCAGCTCATATACAGTGCATAAAATATATTTATATATATACCCTTATACACCATTTTAATAAAAAATATCACAAAATTCTTCTAAGTCCCTCGGGAAGAGAGAAAGACGCGCACGTTCATTTTCAGAGCTCCAAGACCTTCCTATAAGAAGTTAGCTAAAAAGTAGCTTCGAAAAACGCTTAGGTTAAGTTTCAGAGTTGCTTCTAATGTACCAAAGCTGGACTTAGACATAATTTCACTCTCACAACATTATGGCTGGTTGGAGAGGGTCCGAACCACAAGTACCGGGTCCATGGTTCTGGCAGTATACTGGGGGGACGGGGACGACTCCCATTAACCCCTGACTATACCGGGGATACGCTTATCACAATGCCTTTCTGGTCTGTGCTGAAGCAGGGCATTCTGGCAGCCAAGTGGCTTGACCTTTATTAGTGAGCCTGGTTACCCCCTCTCGGAACCACAGACTTAGAAATCGCCAGCTCATATACAGTGCATAAAATATATTTATATATATACCCTTATACACCATTTTAATAAAAAATATCACAAAATTCTTTTAAGTCTCTCGGGAAGAATGAAAGACGCGCACGTTCATTTTCAGAGCTCCTAAACCTTCCTATAAGAAGTTAGCTAAAAAGTAGCTTCGAAAAACGCTTAGGTTAAGTTTCAGAGTTGCTTCTAATGTACCAAAGCTGGACTTAGACATAATTTCACTCTCACAACATTATGGCTGGTTGGAGAGGGTCCGAACCACAAGTACTGGGTCCATAGTTCTGGCCGTATACTGGGGGGACGGGGACGACTCCCATTAACCCCTGACTATACCGGGGATACGCTTATCACAATGCCTTTCTGGTCTGTGCTGAAGCAGGGCATTCTGGCAGCCAAGTGGCTTGACCTTTATTAGTGAGCCTGGTTACCCCCTCTCGGAACCACAGACTTAGAAATCGCCAGCTCATATACAGTGCATAAAATATATTTATATATATACCCTTATACACCATTTTAATAAAAAAATATCACAAAATTCTTCTAAGTCCCTCGGGAAGAGAGAAAGACGCGCACGTTCATTTTCAGAGCTCCAAGACCTTCCTATAAGAAGTTAGCTAAAAAGTAGCTTCGAAAAACGCTTAGGTTAAGTTTCAGAGTTGCTTCTAATGTACCAAAGCTGGACTTAGACATAATTTCACTCTCACAACATTATGGCTGGTTGGAGACAGTCCGAACCACAAGTACCGGGTCCATGGTTCTGGCCGTATACTGGGGGGACGGGGACGACTCCCATTAACCCCTGACTATACCGGGGATACGCTTATCACAATGCCTTTCTGGTCTGTGCTGAAGCAGGGCATTCTGGCAGCCAAGTGGCCTGACCTTTATTAGTGAGCCTGGTTACCCCCTCTCGGAACCACAGACTTAGAAATCGCCAGCTCATATACAGTGCATAAAATATATTTATATATATACCCTTATACACCATTTTAATAAAAAATATCACAAAATTCTTCTAAGTCCCTCGGGAAGAGAGAAAGACGCGCACGTTCATTTTCAGAGCTCCAAGACCTTCCTATAAGAAGTTAGCTAAAAAGTAGCTTCGAAAAACGCTTAGGTTAAGTTTCAGAGTTGCTTCTAATGTACCAAAGCTGGACTTAGACATAATTTCACTCTCACAACATTATGGCTGGTTGGAGAGGGTCCGAACCACAAGTACCGGGTCCATGGTTCTGGCAGTATACTGGGGGGACGGGGACGACTCCCATTAACCCCTGACTATACCGGGGATACGCTTATCACAATGCCTTTCTGGTCTGTGCTGAAGCAGGGCATTCTGGCAGCCAAGTGGCTTGACCTTTATTAGTGAGCCTGGTTACCCCCTCTCGGAACCACAGACTTAGAAATCGCCAGCTCATATACAGTGCATAAAATATATTTATATATATACCCTTATACACCATTTTAATAAAAAAATATCACAAAATTCTTCTAAGTCCCTCGGGAAGAGAGAAAGACGCGCACGTTCATTTTCAGAGCTCCAAGACCTTCCTATAAGAAGTTAGCTAAAAAGTAGCTTCGAAAAACGCTTAGGTTAAGTTTCAGAGTTGCTTCTAATGTACCAAAGCTGGACTTAGACATAATTTCACTCTCACAACATTATGGCTGGTTGGAGACAGTCCGAACCACAAGTACCGGGTCCATGGTTCTGGCCGTATACTGGGGGGACGGGGACGACTCCCATTAACCCCTGACTATACCGGGGATACGCTTATCACAATGCCTTTCTGGTCTGTGCTGAAGCAGGGCATTCTGGCAGCCAAGTGGCCTGACCTTTATTAGTGAGCCTGGTTACCCCCTCTCGGAACCACAGACTTAGAAATCGCCAGCTCATATACAGTGCATAAAATATATTTATATATATACCCTTATACACCATTTTAATAAAAAATATCACAAAATTCTTCTAAGTCCCTCGGGAAGAGAGAAAGACGCGCACGTTCATTTTCAGAGCTCCAAGACCTTCCTATAAGAAGTTAGCTAAAAAGTAGCTTCGAAAAACGCTTAGGTTAAGTTTCAGAGTTGCTTCTAATGTACCAAAGCTGGACTTAGACATAATTTCACTCTCACAACATTATGGCTGGTTGGAGAGGGTCCGAACCACAAGTACCGGGTCCATGGTTCTGGCAGTATACTGGGGGGACGGGGACGACTCCCATTAACCCCTGACTATACCGGGGATACGCTTATCACAATGCCTTTCTGGTCTGTGCTGAAGCAGGGCATTCTGGCAGCCAAGTGGCTTGACCTTTATTAGTGAGCCTGGTTACCCCCTCTCGGAACCACAGACTTAGAAATCGCCAGCTCATATACAGTGCATAAAATATATTTATATATATACCCTTATACACCATTTTAATAAAAAATATCACAAAATTCTTTTAAGTCTCTCGGGAAGAATGAAAGACGCGCACGTTCATTTTCAGAGCTCCTAGACCTTCCTATAAGAAGTTAGCTAAAAAGTAGCTTCGAAAAACGCTTAGGTTAAGTTTCAGAGTTGCTTCTAATGTACCAAAGCTGGACTTAGACATAATTTCACTCTCACAACATTATGGCTGGTTGGAGAGGGTCCGAACCACAAGTACTGGGTCCATAGTTCTGGCCGTATACTGGGGGGACGGGGACGACTCCCATTAACCCCTGACTATACCGGGGATACGCTTATCACAATGCCTTTCTGGTCTGTGCTGAAGCAGGGCATTCTGGCAGCCAAGTGGCTTGACCTTTATTAGTGAGCCTGGTTACCCCCTCTCGGAACCACAGACTTAGAAATCGCCAGCTCATATACAGTGCATAAAATATATTTATATATATACCCTTATACACCATTTTAATAAAAAAATATCACAAAATTCTTCTAAGTCCCTCGGGAAGAGAGAAAGACGCGCACGTTCATTTTCAGAGCTCCAAGACCTTCCTATAAGAAGTTAGCTAAAAAGTAGCTTCGAAAAACGCTTAGGTTAAGTTTCAGAGTTGCTTCTAATGTACCAAAGCTGGACTTAGACATAATTTCACTCTCACAACATTATGGCTGGTTGGAGACAGTCCGAACCACAAGTACCGGGTCCATGGTTCTGGCCGTATACTGGGGGGACGGGGACGACTCCCATTAACCCCTGACTATACCGGGGATACGCTTATCACAATGCCTTTCTGGTCTGTGCTGAAGCAGGGCATTCTGGCAGCCAAGTGGCCTGACCTTTATTAGTGAGCCTGGTTACCCCCTCTCGGAACCACAGACTTAGAAATCGCCAGCTCATATACAGTGCATAAAATATATTTATATATATACCCTTATACACCATTTTAATAAAAAATATCACAAAATTCTTCTAAGTCCCTCGGGAAGAGAGAAAGACGCGCACGTTCATTTTCAGAGCTCCAAGACCTTCCTATAAGAAGTTAGCTAAAAAGTAGCTTCGAAAAACGCTTAGGTTAAGTTTCAGAGTTGCTTCTAATGTACCAAAGCTGGACTTAGACATAATTTCACTCTCACAACATTATGGCTGGTTGGAGACAGTCCGAACCACAAGTACCGGGTCCATGGTTCTGGCCGTATACTGGGGGGACGGGGACGACTCCCATTAACCCCTGACTATACCGGGGATACGCTTATCACAATGCCTTTCTGGTCTGTGCTGAAGCAGGGCATTCTGGCAGCCAAGTGGCTTGACCTTTATTAGTGAGCCTGGTTACCCCCTCTCGGAACCACAGACTTAGAAATCGCCAGCTCATATACAGTGCATAAAATATATTTATACTGTATATAAACCCTTATACACCATTTTAATAAAAAATATCACAAAATTCTTCTAAGTCCCTCGGGAAGAGAGAAAGACGCGCACGTTCATTTTCAGAGCTCCAAGACCTTCCTATAAGAAGTTAGCTAAAAAGTAGCTTCGAAAAACGCTTAGGTTAAGTTTCAGAGTTGCTTCTAATGTACCAAAGCTGGACTTAGACATAATTTCACTCTCACAACATTATGGCTGGTTGGAGAGGGTCCGAACCACAAGTACCGGGTCCATGGTTCTGGCAGTATACTGGGGGGACGGGGACGACTCCCATTAACCCCTGACTATACCGGGGATACGCTTATCACAATGCCTTTCTGGTCTGTGCTGAAGCAGGGCATTCTGGCAGCCAAGTGGCTTGACCTTTATTAGTGAGCCTGGTTACCCCCTCTCGGAACCACAGACTTAGAAATCGCCAGCTCATATACAGTGCATAAAATATATTTATATATATACCCTTATACACCATTTTAATAAAAAATATCACAAAATTCTTTTAAGTCTCTCGGGAAGAATGAAAGACGCGCACGTTCATTTTCAGAGCTCCTAAACCTTCCTATAAGAAGTTAGCTAAAAAGTAGCTTCGAAAAACGCTTAGGTTAAGTTTCAGAGTTGCTTCTAATGTACCAAAGCTGGACTTAGACATAATTTCACTCTCACAACATTATGGCTGGTTGGAGAGGGTCCGAACCACAAGTACTGGGTCCATAGTTCTGGCCGTATACTGGGGGGACGGGGACGACTCCCATTAACCCCTGACTATACCGGGGATACGCTTATCACAATGCCTTTCTGGTCTGTGCTGAAGCAGGGCATTCTGGCAGCCAAGTGGCTTGACCTTTATTAGTGAGCCTGGTTACCCCCTCTCGGAACCACAGACTTAGAAATCGCCAGCTCATATACAGTGCATAAAATATATTTATATATATACCCTTATACACCATTTTAATAAAAAAATATCACAAAATTCTTCTAAGTCCCTCGGGAAGAGAGAAAGACGCGCACGTTCATTTTCAGAGCTCCAAGACCTTCCTATAAGAAGTTAGCTAAAAAGTAGCTTCGAAAAACGCTTAGGTTAAGTTTCAGAGTTGCTTCTAATGTACCAAAGCTGGACTTAGACATAATTTCACTCTCACAACATTATGGCTGGTTGGAGACAGTCCGAACCACAAGTACCGGGTCCATGGTTCTGGCCGTATACTGGGGGGACGGGGACGACTCCCATTAACCCCTGACTATACCGGGGATACGCTTATCACAATGCCTTTCTGGTCTGTGCTGAAGCAGGGCATTCTGGCAGCCAAGTGGCCTGACCTTTATTAGTGAGCCTGGTTACCCCCTCTCGGAACCACAGACTTAGAAATCGCCAGCTCATATACAGTGCATAAAATATATTTATATATATACCCTTATACACCATTTTAATAAAAAATATCACAAAATTCTTCTAAGTCCCTCGGGAAGAGAGAAAGACGCGCACGTTCATTTTCAGAGCTCCAAGACCTTCCTATAAGAAGTTAGCTAAAAAGTAGCTTCGAAAAACGCTTAGGTTAAGTTTCAGAGTTGCTTCTAATGTACCAAAGCTGGACTTAGACATAATTTCACTCTCACAACATTATGGCTGGTTGGAGAGGGTCCGAACCACAAGTACCGGGTCCATGGTTCTGGCAGTATACTGGGGGGACGGGGACGACTCCCATTAACCCCTGACTATACCGGGGATACGCTTATCACAATGCCTTTCTGGTCTGTGCTGAAGCAGGGCATTCTGGCAGCCAAGTGGCTTGACCTTTATTAGTGAGCCTGGTTACCCCCTCTCGGAACCACAGACTTAGAAATCGCCAGCTCATATACAGTGCATAAAATATATTTATATATATACCCTTATACACCATTTTAATAAAAAATATCACAAAATTCTTTTAAGTCTCTCGGGAAGAATGAAAGACGCGCACGTTCATTTTCAGAGCTCCTAGACCTTCCTATAAGAAGTTAGCTAAAAAGTAGCTTCGAAAAACGCTTAGGTTAAGTTTCAGAGTTGCTTCTAATGTACCAAAGCTGGACTTAGACATAATTTCACTCTCACAACATTATGGCTGGTTGGAGAGGGTCCGAACCACAAGTACTGGGTCCATAGTTCTGGCCGTATACTGGGGGGACGGGGACGACTCCCATTAACCCCTGACTATACCGGGGATACGCTTATCACAATGCCTTTCTGGTCTGTGCTGAAGCAGGGCATTCTGGCAGCCAAGTGGCTTGACCTTTATTAGTGAGCCTGGTTACCCCCTCTCGGAACCACAGACTTAGAAATCGCCAGCTCATATACAGTGCATAAAATATATTTATATATATACCCTTATACACCATTTTAATAAAAAAATATCACAAAATTCTTCTAAGTCCCTCGGGAAGAGAGAAAGACGCGCACGTTCATTTTCAGAGCTCCAAGACCTTCCTATAAGAAGTTAGCTAAAAAGTAGCTTCGAAAAACGCTTAGGTTAAGTTTCAGAGTTGCTTCTAATGTACCAAAGCTGGACTTAGACATAATTTCACTCTCACAACATTATGGCTGGTTGGAGACAGTCCGAACCACAAGTACCGGGTCCATGGTTCTGGCCGTATACTGGGGGGACGGGGACGACTCCCATTAACCCCTGACTATACCGGGGATACGCTTATCACAATGCCTTTCTGGTCTGTGCTGAAGCAGGGCATTCTGGCAGCCAAGTGGCCTGACCTTTATTAGTGAGCCTGGTTACCCCCTCTCGGAACCACAGACTTAGAAATCGCCAGCTCATATACAGTGCATAAAATATATTTATATATATACCCTTATACACCATTTTAATAAAAAATATCACAAAATTCTTCTAAGTCCCTCGGGAAGAGAGAAAGACGCGCACGTTCATTTTCAGAGCTCCAAGACCTTCCTATAAGAAGTTAGCTAAAAAGTAGCTTCGAAAAACGCTTAGGTTAAGTTTCAGAGTTGCTTCTAATGTACCAAAGCTGGACTTAGACATAATTTCACTCTCACAACATTATGGCTGGTTGGAGACAGTCCGAACCACAAGTACCGGGTCCATGGTTCTGGCCGTATACTGGGGGGACGGGGACGACTCCCATTAACCCCTGACTATACCGGGGATACGCTTATCACAATGCCTTTCTGGTCTGTGCTGAAGCAGGGCATTCTGGCAGCCAAGTGGCTTGACCTTTATTAGTGAGCCTGGTTACCCCCTCTCGGAACCACAGACTTAGAAATCGCCAGCTCATATACAGTGCATAAAATATATTTATATATATACCCTTATACACCATTTTAATAAAAAATATCACAAAATTCTTTTAAGTCTCTCGGGAAGAATGAAAGACGCGCACGTTCATTTTCAGAGCTCCTAGACCTTCCTATAAGAAGTTAGCTAAAAAGTAGCTTCGAAAAACGCTTAGGTTAAGTTTCAGAGTTGCTTCTAATGTACCAAAGCTGGACTTAGACATAATTTCACTCTCACAACATTATGGCTGGTTGGAGAGGGTCCGAACCACAAGTACTGGGTCCATAGTTCTGGCCGTATACTGGGGGGACGGGGACGACTCCCATTAACCCCTGACTATACCGGGGATACGCTTATCACAATGCCTTTCTGGTCTGTGCTGAAGCAGGGCATTCTGGCAGCCAAGTGGCTTGACCTTTATTAGTGAGCCTGGTTACCCCCTCTCGGAACCACAGACTTAGAAATCGCCAGCTCATATACAGTGCAAAAAATATATTTATATATATACCCTTATACACCATTTTAATAAAAAAATATCACAAAATTCTTCTAAGTCCCTCGGGAAGAGAGAAAGACGCGCACGTTCATTTTCAGAGCTCCAAGACCTTCCCATAAGAAGTTAGCTAAAAAGTAGCTTCGAAAAACGCTTAGGTTAAGTTTCAGAGTTGCTTCTAATGTACCAAAGCTGGACTTAGACATAATTTCACTCTCACAACATTATGGCTGGTTGGAGACAGTCCGAACCACAAGTACCGGGTCCATGGTTCTGGCCGTATACTGGGGGGACGGGGACGACTCCCATTAACCCCTGACTATACCGGGGATACGCTTATCACAATGCCTTTCTGGTCTGTGCTGAAGCAGGGCATTCTGGCAGCCAAGTGGCCTGACCTTTATTAGTGAGCCTGGTTACCCCCTCTCGGAACCACAGACTTAGAAATCGCCAGCTCATATACAGTGCATAAAATATATTTATATATATACCCTTATACACCATTTTAATAAAAAATATCACAAAATTCTTCTAAGTCCCTCGGGAAGAGAGAAAGACGCGCACGTTCATTTTCAGAGCTCCAAGACCTTCCTATAAGAAGTTAGCTAAAAAGTAGCTTCGAAAAACGCTTAGGTTAAGTTTCAGAGTTGCTTCTAATGTACCAAAGCTGGACTTAGACATAATTTCACTCTCACAACATTATGGCTGGTTGGAGACAGTCCGAACCACAAGTACCGGGTCCATGGTTCTGGCCGTATACTGGGGGGACGGGGACGACTCCCATTAACCCCTGACTATACTGGGGATACGCTTATCACAATGCCTTTCTGGTCTGTGCTGAAGCAGGGCATTCTGGCAGCCAAGTGGCTTGACCTTTATTAGTGAGCCTGGTTACCCCCTCTCGGAACCACAGACTTAGAAATCGCCAGCTCATATACAGTGCATAAAATATATTTATATATATACCCTTATACACCATTTTAATAAAAAATATCACAAAATTCTTCTAAGTCCCTCGGGAAGAGTGAAAGACGCGCACGTTCATTTTCAGAGCTCCTAGACCTTCCTATAAGAAGTTAGCTAAAAAGAAGCTTCGAAAAACGCTTAGGTTAAGTTTCAGAGTTGCTTCTAATGTACCAAAGCTGGACTTAGACATAATTTCACTCTCACAACATTATGGCTGGTTGGAGAGGGTCCGAACCACAAGTACCGGGTCCATGGTTCTGGCAGTATACTGGGGGGACGGGGACGACTCCCATTAACCCCTGACTATACCGGGGATACGCTTATCACAATGCCTTTCTGGTCTGTGCTGAAGCAGGGCATTCTGGCAGCCAAGTGGCTTGACCTTTATTAGTGAGCCTGGTTACCCCCTCTCGGAACCACAGACTTAGAAATCGCCAGCTCATATACAGTGCATAAAATATATTTATATATATACCCTTATACACCATTTTAATAAAAAATATCACAAAATTCTTCTAAGTCCCTCGGGAAGAGAGAAAGACGCGCACGTTCATTTTCAGAGCTCCAAGACCTTCCTATAAGAAGTTAGCTAAAAAGTAGCTTCGAAAAACGCTTAGGTTAAGTTTCAGAGTTGCTTCTAATGTACCAAAGCTGGACTTAGACATAATTTCACTCTCACAACATTATGGCTGGTTGGAGACAGTCCGAACCACAAGTACCGGGTCCATGGTTCTGGCCGTATACTGGGGGGACGGGGACGACTCCCATTAACCCCTGACTATACCGGGGATACGCTTATCACAATGCCTTTCTGGTCTGTGCTGAAGCAGGGCATTCTGGCAGCCAAGTGGCTTGACCTTTATTAGTGAGCCTGGTTACCCCCTCTCGGAACCACAGACATAGAAATCGCCAGCTCATATACAGTGCATAAAATATATTTATATATATACCCTTATACACCATTTTAATAAAAAATATCACAAAATTCTTCTAAGTCCCTCGGGAAGAGTGAAAGACGCGCACGTTCATTTTCAGAGCTCCTAGACCTTCCTATAAGAAGTTAGCTAAAAAGTAGCTTCGAAAAACGCTTAGGTTAAGTTTCAGAGTTGCTTCTAATGTACCAAAGCTGGACTTAGACATAATTTCACTCTCACAACATTATGGCTGGTTGGAGAGGGTCCGAACCACAAGTACCGGGTCCATGGTTCTGGCAGTATACTGGGGGGACGGGGACGACTCCCATTAACCCCTGACTATACCGGGGATACGCTTATCACAATGCCTTTCTGGTCTGTGCTGAAGCAGGGCATTCTGGCAGCCAAGTGGCTTGACCTTTATTAGTGAGCCTGGTTACCCCCTCTCGGAACCACAGACTTAGAAATCGCCAGCTCATATACAGTGCATAAAATATATTTATATATATACCCTTATACACCATTTTAATAAAAAATATCACAAAATTCTTCTAAGTCCCTCGGGAAGAGTGAAAGACGCGCACGTTCATTTTCAGAGCTCCAAGACCTTCCTATAAGAAGTTAGCTAAAAAGTAGCTTCGAAAAACGCTTAGGTTAAGTTTCAGAGTTGCTTCTAATGTACCAAAGCTGGACTTAGACATAATTTCACTCTCACAACATTATGGCTGGTTGGAGACAGTCCGAACCACAAGTACCGGGTCCATGGTTCTGGCCGTATACTGGGGGGACGGGGACGACTCCCATTAACCCCTGACTATACCGGGGATACGCTTATCACAATGCCTTTCTGGTCTGTGCTGAAGCAGGGCATTCTGGCAGCCAAGTGGCTTGACCTTTATTAGTGAGCCTGGTTACCCCCTCTCGGAACCACAGACATAGAAATCGCCAGCTCATATACAGTGCATAAAATATATTTATATATATACCCTTATACACCATTTTAATAAAAAATATCACAAAATTCTTCTAAGTCCCTCGGGAAGAGAGAAAGACGCGCACGTTCATTTTCAGAGCTCCAAGACCTTCCTATAAGAAGTTAGCTAAAAAGTAGCTTCGAAAAACGCTTAGGTTACGTTTCAGAGTTGCTTCTAATGTACCAAAGCTGGACTTAGACATAATTTCACTCTCACAACATTATGGCTGGTTGGAGAGGGTCCGAACCACAAGTACCGGGTCCATGGTTCTGGCAGTATACTGGGGGGACGGGGACGACTCCCATTAAGCCCTGACTATACCGGGGATACGCTTATCACAATGCCTTTCTGGTCTGTGCTGAAGCAGGGCATTCTGGCAGCCAAGTGGCTTGACCTTTATTAGTGAGCCTGGTTACCCCCTCTCGGAACCACAGACTTAGAAATCGCCAGCTCATATACAGTGCATAAAATATATTTATATATATACCCTTATACACCATTTTAATAAAAAATATCACAAAATTCTTTTAAGTCTCTCGGGAAGAATGAAAGACGCGCACGTTCATTTTCAGAGCTCCTAGACCTTCCTATAAGAAGTTAGCTAAAAAGTAGCTTCGAAAAACGCTTAGGTTAAGTTTCAGAGTTGCTTCTAATGTACCAAAGCTGGACTTAGACATAATTTCACTCTCACAACATTATGGCTGGTTGGAGAGGGTCCGAACCACAAGTACTGGGTCCATAGTTCTGGCCGTATACTGGGGGGACGGGGACGACTCCCATTAACCCCTGACTATACCGGGGATACGCTTATCACAATGCCTTTCTGGTCTGTGCTGAAGCAGGGCATTCTGGCAGCCAAGTGGCTTGACCTTTATTAGTGAGCCTGGTTACCCCCTCTCGGAACCACAGACTTAGAAATCGCCAGCTCATATACAGTGCATAAAATATATTTATATATATACCCTTATACACCATTTTAATAAAAAAATATCACAAAATTCTTCTAAGTCCCTCGGGAAGAGAGAAAGACGCGCACGTTCATTTTCAGAGCTCCAAGACCTTCCTATAAGAAGTTAGCTAAAAAGTAGCTTCGAAAAACGCTTAGGTTAAGTTTCAGAGTTGCTTCTAATGTACCAAAGCTGGACTTAGACATAATTTCACTCTCACAACATTATGGCTGGTTGGAGACAGTCCGAACCACAAGTACCGGGTCCATGGTTCTGGCCGTATACTGGGGGGACGGGGACGACTCCCATTAACCCCTGACTATACCGGGGATACGCTTATCACAATGCCTTTCTGGTCTGTGCTGAAGCAGGGCATTCTGGCAGCCAAGTGGCTTGACCTTTATTAGTGAGCCTGGTTACCCCCTCTCGGAACCACAGACTTAGAAATCGCCAGCTCATATACAGTGCATAAAATATATTTATATATATACCCTTATACACCATTTTAATAAAAAATATCACAAAATTCTTCTAAATCCCTCGGGAAGAGTGAAAGACGCGCACTTTCATTTTCAGAGCTCCTAGACCTTCCTATAAGAAGTTAGCTAAAAAGAAGCTTCGAAAAACGCTTAGGTTAAGTTTCAGAGTTGCTTCTAATGTACCAAAGCTGGACTTAGACATAATTTCACTCTCACAACATTATGGCTGGTTGGAGAGGGTCCGAACCACAAGTACCGGGTCCATGGTTCTGGCAGTATACTGGGGGGACGGGGACGACTCCCATTAACCCCTGACTATACCGGGGATACGCTTATCACAATGCCTTTCTGGTCTGTGCTGAAGCAGGGCATTCTGGCAGCCAAGTGGCTTGACCTTTATTAGTGAGCCTGGTTACCCCCTCTCGGAACCACAGACTTAGAAATCTCCAGCTCATATACAGTGCATAAAATATATTTATATATATACCCTTATACACCATTTTAATAAAAAATATCACAAAATTCTTCTAAGTCCCTCGGGAAGAGAGAAAGACGCGCACGTTCATTTTCAGAGCTCCAAGACCTTCCTATAAGAAGTTAGCTAAAAAGTAGCTTCGAAAAACGCTTAGGTTAAGTTTCAGAGTTGCTTCTAATGTACCAAAGCTGGACTTAGACATAATTTCACTCTCACAACATTATGGCTGGTTGGAGACAGTCCGAACCACAAGTACCGGGTCCATGGTTCTGGCCGTATACTGGGGGGACGGGGACGACTCCCATTAACCCCTGACTATACCGGGGATACGCTTATCACAATGCCTTTCTGGTCTGTGCTGAAGCAGGGCATTCTGGCAGCCAAGTGGCTTGACCTTTATTAGTGAGCCTGGTTACCCCCTCTCGGAACCACAGACTTAGAAATCGCCAGCTCATATACAGTGCATAAAATATATTTATATATATACCCTTATACACCATTTTAATAAAAAATATCACAAAATTCTTCTAAGTCCCTCGGGAAGAGTGAAAGACGCGCACGTTCATTTTCAGAGCTCCAAGACCTTCCTATAAGAAGTTAGCTAAACAGTAGCTTCGAAAAACGCTTAGGTTAAGTTTCAGAGTTGCTTCTAATGTACCAAAGCTGGACTTAGACATAATTTCACTCTCACAACATTATGGCTGGTTGGAGACAGTCCGAACCACAAGTACCGGGTCCATGGTTCTGGCCGTATACTGGGGGGACGGGGACGACTCCCATTAACCCCTGACTATACCGGGGATACGCTTATTACAATGCCTTTCTGGTCTGTGCTGAAGCAGGGCATTCTGGCAGCCAAGTGGCTTGACCTTTATTAGTGAGCCTGGTTACCCCCTCTCGGAACCACAGACATAGAAATCGCCAGCTCATATACAGTGCATAAAATATATTTATATATATACCCTTATACACCATTTTAATAAAAAATATCACAAAATTCTTCTAAGTCCCTCGGGAAGAGAGAAAGACGCGCACGTTCATTTTCAGAGCTCCAAGACCTTCCTATAAGAAGTTAGCTAAAAAGTAGCTTCGAAAAACGCTTAGGTTAAGTTTCAGAGTTGCTTCTAATGTACCAAAGCTGGACTTAGACATAATTTCACTCACAACATTATGGCTGGTTGGAGACAGTCCGAACCACAAGTACCGGGTCCATGGTTCTGGCCGTATACTGGGGGGACGGGGACGACTCCCATTAACCCCTGACTATACCGGGGATACGCTTATTACAATGCCTTTCTGGTCTGTGCTGAAGCAGGGCATTCTGGCAGCCAAGTGGCTTGACCTTTATTAGTGAGCCTGGTTACCCCCTCTCGGAACCACAGACTTAGAAATCGCCAGCTCATATACAGTGCATAAAATATATTTATATATATACCCTTATACACCATTTTAATAAAAAATATCACAAAATTCTTTTAAGTCTCTCGGGAAGAATGAAAGACGCGCACGTTCATTTTCAGAGCTCCTAGACCTTCCTATAAGAAGTTAGCTAAAAAGTAGCTTCGAAAAACGCTTAGGTTAAGTTTCAGAGTTGCTTCTAATGTACCAAAGCTGGACTTAGACATAATTTCACTCTCACAACATTATGGCTGGTTGGAGAGGGTCCGAACCACAAGTACTGGGTCCATAGTTCTGGCCGTATACTGGGGGGACGGGGACGACTCCCATTAACCCCTGACTATACCGGGGATACGCTTATCACAATGCCTTTCTGGTCTGTGCTGAAGCAGGGCATTCTGGCAGCCAAGTGGCTTGACCTTTATTAGTGAGCCTGGTTACCCCCTCTCGGAACCACAGACTTAGAAATCGCCAGCTCATATACAGTGCATAAAATATATTTATATATATACCCTTATACACCATTTTAATAAAAAAATATCACAAAATTCTTCTAAGTCCCTCGGGAAGAGAGAAAGACGCGCACGTTCATTTTCAGAGCTCCAAGACCTTCCTATAAGAAGTTAGCTAAAAAGTAGCTTCGAAAAACGCTTAGGTTAAGTTTCAGAGTTGCTTCTAATGTACCAAAGCTGGACTTAGACATAATTTCACTCTCACAACATTATGGCTGGTTGGAGACAGTCCGAACCACAAGTACCGGGTCCATGGTTCTGGCCGTATACTGGGGGGACGGGGACGACTCCCATTAACCCCTGACTATACCGGGGATACGCTTATCACAATGCCTTTCTGGTCTGTGCTGAAGCAGGGCATTCTGGCAGCCAAGTGGCTTGACCTTTATTAGTGAGCCTGGTTACCCCCTCTCGGAACCACAGACTTAGAAATCGCCAGCTCATATACAGTGCATAAAATATATTTATATATAAACCCTTATACACCATTTTAATAAAAAATATCACAAAATTCTTCTAAGTCCCTCGGGAAGAGAGAAAGACGCGCACGTTCATTTTCAGAGCTCCAAGACCTTCCTATAAGAAGTTAGCTAAAAAGTAGCTTCGAAAAACGCTTAGGTTAAGTTTCAGAGTTGCTTCTAATGTACCAAAGCTGGACTTAGACATAATTTCACTCTCACAACATTATGGCTGGTTGGAGAGGGTCCGAACCACAAGTACCGGGTCCATGGTTCTGGCAGTATACTGGGGGGACGGGGACGACTCCCATTAACCCCTGACTATACCGGGGATACGCTTATCACAATGCCTTTCTGGTCTGTGCTGAAGCAGGGCATTCTGGCAGCCAAGTGGCTTGACCTTTATTAGTGAGCCTGGTTACCCCCTCTCGGAACCACAGACTTAGAAATCGCCAGCTCATATACAGTGCATAAAATATATTTATATATATACCCTTATACACCATTTTAATAAAAAAATATCACAAAATTCTTCTAAGTCCCTCGGGAAGAGAGAAAGACGCGCACGTTCATTTTCAGAGCTCCAAGACCTTCCTATAAGAAGTTAGCTAAAAAGTAGCTTCGAAAAACGCTTAGGTTAAGTTTCAGAGTTGCTTCTAATGTACCAAAGCTGGACTTAGACATAATTTGACTCTCACAACATTATGGCTGGTTGGAGACAGTCCGAACCACAAGTACCGGGTCCATGGTTCTGGCCGTATACTGGGGGGACGGGGACGACTCCCATTAACCCCTGACTATACTGGGGATACGCTTATCACAATGCCTTTCTGGTCTGTGCTGAAGCAGGGCATTCTGGCAGCCAAGTGGCTTGACCTTTATTAGTGAGCCTGGTTACCCCCTCTCGGAACCACAGACTTAGAAATCGCCAGCTCATATACAGTGCATAAAATATATTTATATATATACCCTTATACACCATTTTAATAAAAAATATCACAAAATTCTTTTAAGTCTCTCGGGAAGAGTGAAAGACGCGCACGTTCATTTTCAGAGCTCCTAGACCTTCCTATAAGAAGTTAGCCAAAAAGTAGCTTCGAAAAACGCTTAGGTTAAGTTTCAGAGTTGCTTCTAATGTACCAAAGCTGGACTTAGACATAATTTCACTCTCACAACATTATGGCTGGTTGGAGAGGGTCCGAACCACAAGTACCGGGTCCATGGTTCTGGCAGTATACTGGGGGGACGGGGACGACTCCCATTAACCCCTGACTATACCGGGGATACGCTTATCACAATGCCTTTCTGGTCTGTGCTGAAGCACGGCATTCTGGCAGCCAAGTGGCTTGACCTTTATTAGTGAGCCTGGTTACCCCCTCTCGGAACCACAGACTTAGAAATCGCCAGCTCATATACAGTGCATAAAATATATTTATATATATACCCTTATACACCATTTTAATAAAAAATATCACAAAATTCTTTTAAGTCTCTCGGGAAGAGTGAAAGACGCGCACGTTCATTTTCAGAGCTCCTAGACCTTCCTATAAGAAGTTAGCCAAAAAGTAGCTTCGAAAAACGCTTAGGTTAAGTTTCAGAGTTGCTTCTAATGTACCAAAGCTGGACTTAGACATAATTTCACTCTCACAACATTATGGCTGGTTGGAGACAGTCCGAACCACAAGTACCGGGTCCATGGTTCTGGCCGTATACTGGGGGGACGGGGACGACTCCCATTAACCCCTGACTATACCGGGGATACGCTTATCACAATGCCTTTCTGGTCTGTGCTGAAGCAGGGCATTCTGGCAGCCAAGTGGCTTGACCTTTATTAGTGAGCCTGGTTACCCCCTCTCGGAACCACAGACTTAGAAATCGCCAGCTCATATACAGTGCATAAAATATATTTATATATATACCCTTATACACCATTTTAATAAAAAATATCACAAAATTCTTCTAAGTCCCTCGGGAAGAGTGAAAGACGCGCACGTTCATTTTCAGAGCTCCTAGACCTTCCTATAAGAAGTTAGCTAAAAAGTAGCTTCGAAAAACGCTTAGGTTAAGTTTCAGAGTTGCTTCTAATGTACCAAAGCTGGACTTAGACATAATTTCACTCTCACAACATTATGGCTGGTTGGAGAGGTTCCGAACCACAAGTACTGGGTCCATGGTTCTGGCCGTATACTGGGGGGACGGGGACGACTCCCATTAACCCCTGACTATACCGGGGATACGCTTATCACAATGCCTTTCTGGTCTGTGCTGAAGCAGGGCATTCTGGCAGCCAAGTGGCTTGACCTTTATTAGTGAGCCTGGTTACCCCCTCTCGGAACCACAGACATAGAAATCGCCAGCTCATATACAGTGCATAAAATATATTTATATATATACCCTTATACACCATTTTAATAAAAAATATCACAAAATTCTTCTAAGTCCCTCGGGAAGAGTGAAAGACGCGCACGTTCATTTTCAGAGCTCCTAGACCTTCCTATAAGAAGTTAGCTAAAAAGTAGCTTCGAAAAACGCTTAGGTTAAGTTTCAGAGTTGCTTCTAATGTACCAAAGCTGGACTTAGACATAATTTCACTCTCACAACATTATGGCTGGTTGGAGAGGGTCCGAACCACAAGTACCGGGTCCATGGTTCTGGCAGTATACTGGGGGGACGGGGACGACTCCCATTAACCCCTGACTATACCGGGGATACGCTTATCACAATGCCTTTCTGGTCTGTGCTGAAGCAGGGCATTCTGGCAGCCAAGTGGCTTGACCTTTATTAGTGAGCCTGGTTACCCCCTCTCGGAACCACAGACTTAGAAATCGCCAGCTCATATACAGTGCATAAAATATATTTATATATATACCCTTATACACCATTTTAATAAAAAATATCACAAAATTCTTCTAAGTCCCTCGGGAAGAGTGAAAGACGCGCACGTTCATTTTCAGAGCTCCAAGACCTTCCTATAAGAAGTTAGCTAAACAGTAGCTTCGAAAAACGCTTAGGTTAAGTTTCAGAGTTGCTTCTAATGTACCAAAGCTGGACTTAGACATAATTTCACTCTCACAACATTATGGCTGGTTGGAGACAGTCCGAACCACAAGTACCGGGTCCATGGTTCTGGCCGTATACTGGGGGGACGGGGACGACTCCCATTAACCCCTGACTATACCGGGGATACGCTTATTACAATGCCTTTCTGGTCTGTGCTGAAGCAGGGCATTCTGGCAGCCAAGTGGCTTGACCTTTATTAGTGAGCCTGGTTACCCCCTCTCGGAACCACAGACATAGAAATCGCCAGCTCATATACAGTGCATAAAATATATTTATATATATACCCTTATACACCATTTTAATAAAAAATATCACAAAATTCTTCTAAGTCCCTCGGGAAGAGAGAAAGACGCGCACGTTCATTTTCAGAGCTCCAAGACCTTCCTATAAGAAGTTAGCTAAAAAGTAGCTTCGAAAAACGCTTAGGTTAAGTTTCAGAGTTGCTTCTAATGTACCAAAGCTGGACTTAGACATAATTTCACTCACAACATTATGGCTGGTTGGAGACAGTCCGAACCACAAGTACCGGGTCCATGGTTCTGGCCGTATACTGGGGGGACGGGGACGACTCCCATTAACCCCTGACTATACCGGGGATACGCTTATTACAATGCCTTTCTGGTCTGTGCTGAAGCAGGGCATTCTGGCAGCCAAGTGGCTTGACCTTTATTAGTGAGCCTGGTTACCCCCTCTCGGAACCACAGACTTAGAAATCGCCAGCTCATATACAGTGCATAAAATATATTTATATATATACCCTTATACACCATTTTAATAAAAAATATCACAAAATTCTTTTAAGTCTCTCGGGAAGAATGAAAGACGCGCACGTTCATTTTCAGAGCTCCTAGACCTTCCTATAAGAAGTTAGCTAAAAAGTAGCTTCGAAAAACGCTTAGGTTAAGTTTCAGAGTTGCTTCTAATGTACCAAAGCTGGACTTAGACATAATTTCACTCTCACAACATTATGGCTGGTTGGAGAGGGTCCGAACCACAAGTACTGGGTCCATAGTTCTGGCCGTATACTGGGGGGACGGGGACGACTCCCATTAACCCCTGACTATACCGGGGATACGCTTATCACAATGCCTTTCTGGTCTGTGCTGAAGCAGGGCATTCTGGCAGCCAAGTGGCTTGACCTTTATTAGTGAGCCTGGTTACCCCCTCTCGGAACCACAGACTTAGAAATCGCCAGCTCATATACAGTGCATAAAATATATTTATATATATACCCTTATACACCATTTTAATAAAAAAATATCACAAAATTCTTCTAAGTCCCTCGGGAAGAGAGAAAGACGCGCACGTTCATTTTCAGAGCTCCAAGACCTTCCTATAAGAAGTTAGCTAAAAAGTAGCTTCGAAAAACGCTTAGGTTAAGTTTCAGAGTTGCTTCTAATGTACCAAAGCTGGACTTAGACATAATTTCACTCTCACAACATTATGGCTGGTTGGAGACAGTCCGAACCACAAGTACCGGGTCCATGGTTCTGGCCGTATACTGGGGGGACGGGGACGACTCCCATTAACCCCTGACTATACCGGGGATACGCTTATCACAATGCCTTTCTGGTCTGTGCTGAAGCAGGGCATTCTGGCAGCCAAGTGGCTTGACCTTTATTAGTGAGCCTGGTTACCCCCTCTCGGAACCACAGACTTAGAAATCGCCAGCTCATATACAGTGCATAAAATATATTTATATATAAACCCTTATACACCATTTTAATAAAAAATATCACAAAATTCTTCTAAGTCCCTCGGGAAGAGAGAAAGACGCGCACGTTCATTTTCAGAGCTCCAAGACCTTCCTATAAGAAGTTAGCTAAAAAGTAGCTTCGAAAAACGCTTAGGTTAAGTTTCAGAGTTGCTTCTAATGTACCAAAGCTGGACTTAGACATAATTTCACTCTCACAACATTATGGCTGGTTGGAGAGGGTCCGAACCACAAGTACCGGGTCCATGGTTCTGGCAGTATACTGGGGGGACGGGGACGACTCCCATTAACCCCTGACTATACCGGGGATACGCTTATCACAATGCCTTTCTGGTCTGTGCTGAAGCAGGGCATTCTGGCAGCCAAGTGGCTTGACCTTTATTAGTGAGCCTGGTTACCCCCTCTCGGAACCACAGACTTAGAAATCGCCAGCTCATATACAGTGCATAAAATATATTTATATATATACCCTTATACACCATTTTAATAAAAAAATATCACAAAATTCTTCTAAGTCCCTCGGGAAGAGAGAAAGACGCGCACGTTCATTTTCAGAGCTCCAAGACCTTCCTATAAGAAGTTAGCTAAAAAGTAGCTTCGAAAAACGCTTAGGTTAAGTTTCAGAGTTGCTTCTAATGTACCAAAGCTGGACTTAGACATAATTTGACTCTCACAACATTATGGCTGGTTGGAGACAGTCCGAACCACAAGTACCGGGTCCATGGTTCTGGCCGTATACTGGGGGGACGGGGACGACTCCCATTAACCCCTGACTATACTGGGGATACGCTTATCACAATGCCTTTCTGGTCTGTGCTGAAGCAGGGCATTCTGGCAGCCAAGTGGCTTGACCTTTATTAGTGAGCCTGGTTACCCCCTCTCGGAACCACAGACTTAGAAATCGCCAGCTCATATACAGTGCATAAAATATATTTATATATATACCCTTATACACCATTTTAATAAAAAATATCACAAAATTCTTTTAAGTCTCTCGGGAAGAGTGAAAGACGCGCACGTTCATTTTCAGAGCTCCTAGACCTTCCTATAAGAAGTTAGCCAAAAAGTAGCTTCGAAAAACGCTTAGGTTAAGTTTCAGAGTTGCTTCTAATGTACCAAAGCTGGACTTAGACATAATTTCACTCTCACAACATTATGGCTGGTTGGAGAGGGTCCGAACCACAAGTACCGGGTCCATGGTTCTGGCAGTATACTGGGGGGACGGGGACGACTCCCATTAACCCCTGACTATACCGGGGATACGCTTATCACAATGCCTTTCTGGTCTGTGCTGAAGCACGGCATTCTGGCAGCCAAGTGGCTTGACCTTTATTAGTGAGCCTGGTTACCCCCTCTCGGAACCACAGACTTAGAAATCGCCAGCTCATATACAGTGCATAAAATATATTTATATATATACCCTTATACACCATTTTAATAAAAAATATCACAAAATTCTTTTAAGTCTCTCGGGAAGAGTGAAAGACGCGCACGTTCATTTTCAGAGCTCCTAGACCTTCCTATAAGAAGTTAGCCAAAAAGTAGCTTCGAAAAACGCTTAGGTTAAGTTTCAGAGTTGCTTCTAATGTACCAAAGCTGGACTTAGACATAATTTCACTCTCACAACATTATGGCTGGTTGGAGACAGTCCGAACCACAAGTACCGGGTCCATGGTTCTGGCCGTATACTGGGGGGACGGGGACGACTCCCATTAACCCCTGACTATACCGGGGATACGCTTATCACAATGCCTTTCTGGTCTGTGCTGAAGCAGGGCATTCTGGCAGCCAAGTGGCTTGACCTTTATTAGTGAGCCTGGTTACCCCCTCTCGGAACCACAGACTTAGAAATCGCCAGCTCATATACAGTGCATAAAATATATTTATATATATACCCTTATACACCATTTTAATAAAAAATATCACAAAATTCTTCTAAGTCCCTCGGGAAGAGTGAAAGACGCGCACGTTCATTTTCAGAGCTCCTAGACCTTCCTATAAGAAGTTAGCTAAAAAGTAGCTTCGAAAAACGCTTAGGTTAAGTTTCAGAGTTGCTTCTAATGTACCAAAGCTGGACTTAGACATAATTTCACTCTCACAACATTATGGCTGGTTGGAGAGGTTCCGAACCACAAGTACTGGGTCCATGGTTCTGGCCGTATACTGGGGGGACGGGGACGACTCCCATTAACCCCTGACTATACCGGGGATATGCTTATCACAATGCCTTTCTGGTCTGTGCTGAAGCAGGGCATTCTGGCAGCCAAGTGGCTTGACCTTTATTAGTGAGCCTGGTTACCCCCTCTCGGAACCACAGACTTAGAAATCGCCAGCTCATATACAGTGCATAAAATATATTTATATATATACCCTTATACACCATTTTAATAAAAAATATCACAAAATTCTTCTTAGTCCCTCGGGAAGAGTGAAAGACGCGCACGTTCATTTTCAGAGCTCCTAGACCTTCCTATAAGAAGTTAGCCAAAAAGTAGCTTCGAAAAACGCTTAGGTTAAGTTTCAGAGTTGCTTCTAATGTACCAAAGCTGGACTTAGACATAATTTCACTCTCACAACATTATGGCTGGTTGGAGACAGTCCGAACCACAAGTACCGGGTCCATGGTTCTGGCCGTATACTGGGGGGACGGGGACGACTCCCATTAACCCCTGACTATACCGGGGATACGCTTATCACAATGCCTTTCTGGTCTGTGCTGAAGCACGGCATTCTGGCAGCCAAGTGGCTTGACCTTTATTAGTGAGCCTGGTTACCCCCTCTCGGAACCACAGACTTAGAAATCGCCAGCTCATATACAGTGCATAAAATATATTTATATATATACCCTTATACACCATTTTAATAAAAAATATCACAAAATTCTTTTAAGTCTCTCGGGAAGAGTGAAAGACGCGCACGTTCATTTTCAGAGCTCCTAGACCTTCCTATAAGAAGTTAGCCAAAAAGTAGCTTCGAAAAACGCTTAGGTTAAGTTTCAGAGTTGCTTCTAATGTACCAAAGCTGGACTTAGACATAATTTCACTCTCACAACATTATGGCTGGTTGGAGACAGTCCGAACCACAAGTACCGGGTCCATGGTTCTGGCCGTATACTGGGGGGACGGGGACGACTCCCATTAACCCCTGACTATACCGGGGATACGCTTATCACAATGCCTTTCTGGTCTGTGCTGAAGCAGGGCATTCTGGCAGCCAAGTGGCTTGACCTTTATTAGTGAGCCTGGTTACCCCCTCTCGGAACCACAGACTTAGAAATCGCCAGCTCATATACAGTGCATAAAATATATTTATATATATACCCTTATACACCATTTTAATAAAAAATATCACAAAATTCTTCTTAGTCCCTCGGGAAGAGTGAAAGACGCGCACGTTCATTTTCAGAGCTCCTAGACCTTCCTATAAGAAGTTAGCCAAAAAGTAGCTTCGAAAAACGCTTAGGTTAAGTTTCAGAGTTGCTTCTAATGTACCAAAGCTGGACTTAGACATAATTTCACTCTCACAACATTATGGCTGGTTGGAGACAGTCCGAACCACAAGTACCGGGTCCATGGTTCTGGCCGTATACTGGGGGGACGGGGACGACTCCCATTAACCCCTGACTATACCGGGGATACGCTTATCACAATGCCTTTCTGGTCTGTGCTGAAGCACGGCATTCTGGCAGCCAAGTGGCTTGACCTTTATTAGTGAGCCTGGTTACCCCCTCTCGGAACCACAGACTTAGAAATCGCCAGCTCATATACAGTGCATAAAATATATTTATACTGTATATAAACCCTTATACACCATTTTAATAAAAAATATCACAAAATTCTTCTAAGTCCCTCGGGAAGAGAGAAAGACGCGCACGTTCATTTTCAGAGCTCCAAGACCTTCCTATAAGAAGTTAGCTAAAAAGTAGCTTCGAAAAACGCTTAGGTTAAGTTTCAGAGTTGCTTCTAATGTACCAAAGCTGGACTTAGACATAATTTCACTCTCACAACATTATGGCTGGTTGGAGAGGGTCCGAACCACAAGTACCGGGTCCATGGTTCTGGCAGTATACTGGGGGGACGGGGACGACTCCCATTAACCCCTGACTATACCGGGGATACGCTTATCACAATGCCTTTCTGGTCTGTGCTGAAGCAGGGCATTCTGGCAGCCAAGTGGCTTGACCTTTATTAGTGAGCCTGGTTACCCCCTCTCGGAACCACAGACTTAGAAATCGCCAGCTCATATACAGTGCATAAAATATATTTATATATATACCCTTATACACCATTTTAATAAAAAATATCACAAAATTCTTTTAAGTCTCTCGGGAAGAATGAAAGACGCGCACGTTCATTTTCAGAGCTCCTAGACCTTCCTATAAGAAGTTAGCTAAAAAGTAGCTTCGAAAAACGCTTAGGTTAAGTTTCAGAGTTGCTTCTAATGTACCAAAGCTGGACTTAGACATAATTTCACTCTCACAACATTATGGCTGGTTGGAGAGGGTCCGAACCACAAGTACTGGGTCCATAGTTCTGGCCGTATACTGGGGGGACGGGGACGACTCCCATTAACCCCTGACTATACCGGGGATACGCTTATCACAATGCCTTTCTGGTCTGTGCTGAAGCAGGGCATTCTGGCAGCCAAGTGGCTTGACCTTTATTAGTGAGCCTGGTTACCCCCTCTCGGAACCACAGACTTAGAAATCGCCAGCTCATATACAGTGCAAAAAATATATTTATATATATACCCTTATACACCATTTTAATAAAAAAATATCACAAAATTCTTCTAAGTCCCTCGGGAAGAGAGAAAGACGCGCACGTTCATTTTCAGAGCTCCAAGACCTTCCTATAAGAAGTTAGCTAAAAAGTAGCTTCGAAAAACGCTTAGGTTAAGTTTCAGAGTTGCTTCTAATGTACCAAAGCTGGACTTAGACATAATTTCACTCTCACAACATTATGGCTGGTTGGAGACAGTCCGAACCACAAGTACCGGGTCCATGGTTCTGGCCGTATACTGGGGGGACGGGGACGACTCCCATTAACCCCTGACTATACCGGGGATACGCTTATCACAATGCCTTTCTGGTCTGTGCTGAAGCAGGGCATTCTGGCAGCCAAGTGGCCTGACCTTTATTAGTGAGCCTGGTTACCCCCTCTCGGAACCACAGACTTAGAAATCGCCAGCTCATATACAGTGCATAAAATATATTTATATATATACCCTTATACACCATTTTAATAAAAAATATCACAAAATTCTTCTAAGTCCCTCGGGAAGAGAGAAAGACGCGCACGTTCATTTTCAGAGCTCCAAGACCTTCCTATAAGAAGTTAGCTAAAAAGTAGCTTCGAAAAACGCTTAGGTTAAGTTTCAGAGTTGCTTCTAATGTACCAAAGCTGGACTTAGACATAATTTCACTCTCACAACATTATGGCTGGTTGGAGACAGTCCGAACTACAAGTACCGGGTCCATGGTTCTGGCCGTATACTGGGGGGACGGGGACGACTCCCATTAACCCCTGACTATACTGGGGATACGCTTATCACAATGCCTTTCTGGTCTGTGCTGAAGCAGGGCATTCTGGCAGCCAAGTGGCTTGACCTTTATTAGTGAGCCTGGTTACCCCCTCTCGGAACCACAGACTTAGAAATCGCCAGCTCATATACAGTGCATAAAATATATTTATATATATACCCTTATACACCATTTTAATAAAAAATATCACAAAATTCTTCTAAGTCCCTCGGGAAGAGTGAAAGACGCGCACGTTCATTTTCAGAGCTCCTAGACCTTCCTATAAGAAGTTAGCTAAAAAGAAGCTTCGAAAAACGCTTAGGTTAAGTTTCAGAGTTGCTTCTAATGTACCAAAGCTGGACTTAGACATAATTTCACTCTCACAACATTATGGCTGGTTGGAGAGGGTCCGAACCACAAGTACCGGGTCCATGGTTCTGGCAGTATACTGGGGGGACGGGGACGACTCCCATTAACCCCTGACTATACCGGGGATACGCTTATCACAATGCCTTTCTGGTCTGTGCTGAAGCAGGGCATTCTGGCAGCCAAGTGGCTTGACCTTTATTAGTGAGCCTGGTTACCCCCTCTCGGAACCACAGACTTAGAAATCGCCAGCTCATATACAGTGCATAAAATATATTTATATATATACCCTTATACACCATTTTAATAAAAAATATCACAAAATTCTTCTAAGTCCCTCGGGAAGAGAGAAAGACGCGCACGTTCATTTTCAGAGCTCCAAGACCTTCCTATAAGAAGTTAGCTAAAAAGTAGCTTCGAAAAACGCTTAGGTTAAGTTTCAGAGTTGCTTCTAATGTACCAAAGCTGGACTTAGACATAATTTCACTCTCACAACATTATGGCTGGTTGGAGACAGTCCGAACCACAAGTACCGGGTCCATGGTTCTGGCCGTATACTGGGGGGACGGGGACGACTCCCATTAACCCCTGACTATACCGGGGATACGCTTATCACAATGCCTTTCTGGTCTGTGCTGAAGCAGGGCATTCTGGCAGCCAAGTGGCTTGACCTTTATTAGTGAGCCTGGTTACCCCCTCTCGGAACCACAGACATAGAAATCGCCAGCTCATATACAGTGCATAAAATATATTTATATATATACCCTTATACACCATTTTAATAAAAAATATCACAAAATTCTTCTAAGTCCCTCGGGAAGAGTGAAAGACGCGCACGTTCATTTTCAGAGCTCCTAGACCTTCCTATAAGAAGTTAGCTAAAAAGTAGCTTCGAAAAACGCTTAGGTTAAGTTTCAGAGTTGCTTCTAATGTACCAAAGCTGGACTTAGACATAATTTCACTCTCACAACATTATGGCTGGTTGGAGAGGGTCCGAACCACAAGTACCGGGTCCATGGTTCTGGCAGTATACTGGGGGGACGGGGACGACTCCCATTAACCCCTGACTATACCGGGGATACGCTTATCACAATGCCTTTCTGGTCTGTGCTGAAGCAGGGCATTCTGGCAGCCAAGTGGCTTGACCTTTATTAGTGAGCCTGGTTACCCCCTCTCGGAACCACAGACTTAGAAATCGCCAGCTCATATACAGTGCATAAAATATATTTATATATATACCCTTATACACCATTTTAATAAAAAATATCACAAAATTCTTCTAAGTCCCTCGGGAAGAGTGAAAGACGCGCACGTTCATTTTCAGAGCTCCAAGACCTTCCTATAAGAAGTTAGCTAAAAAGTAGCTTCGAAAAACGCTTAGGTTAAGTTTCAGAGTTGCTTCTAATGTACCAAAGCTGGACTTAGACATAATTTCACTCTCACAACATTATGGCTGGTTGGAGACAGTCCGAACCACAAGTACCGGGTCCATGGTTCTGGCCGTATACTGGGGGGACGGGGACGACTCCCATTAACCCCTGACTATACCGGGGATACGCTTATCACAATGCCTTTCTGGTCTGTGCTGAAGCAGGGCATTCTGGCAGCCAAGTGGCTTGACCTTTATTAGTGAGCCTGGTTACCCCCTCTCGGAACCACAGACATAGAAATCGCCAGCTCATATACAGTGCATAAAATATATTTATATATATACCCTTATACACCATTTTAATAAAAAATATCACAAAATTCTTCTAAGTCCCTCGGGAAGAGAGAAAGACGCGCACGTTCATTTTCAGAGCTCCAAGACCTTCCTATAAGAAGTTAGCTAAAAAGTAGCTTCGAAAAACGCTTAGGTTACGTTTCAGAGTTGCTTCTAATGTACCAAAGCTGGACTTAGACATAATTTCACTCTCACAACATTATGGCTGGTTGGAGAGGGTCCGAACCACAAGTACCGGGTCCATGGTTCTGGCAGTATACTGGGGGGACGGGGACGACTCCCATTAAGCCCTGACTATACCGGGGATACGCTTATCACAATGCCTTTCTGGTCTGTGCTGAAGCAGGGCATTCTGGCAGCCAAGTGGCTTGACCTTTATTAGTGAGCCTGGTTACCCCCTCTCGGAACCACAGACTTAGAAATCGCCAGCTCATATACAGTGCATAAAATATATTTATATATATACCCTTATACACCATTTTAATAAAAAATATCACAAAATTCTTTTAAGTCTCTCGGGAAGAATGAAAGACGCGCACGTTCATTTTCAGAGCTCCTAGACCTTCCTATAAGAAGTTAGCTAAAAAGTAGCTTCGAAAAACGCTTAGGTTAAGTTTCAGAGTTGCTTCTAATGTACCAAAGCTGGACTTAGACATAATTTCACTCTCACAACATTATGGCTGGTTGGAGAGGGTCCAAACCACAAGTACTGGGTCCATAGTTCTGGCCGTATACTGGGGGGACGGGGACGACTCCCATTAACCCCTGACTATACCGGGGATACGCTTATCACAATGCCTTTCTGGTCTGTGCTGAAGCAGGGCATTCTGGCAGCCAAGTGGCTTGACCTTTATTAGTGAGCCTGGTTACCCCCTCTCGGAACCACAGACTTAGAAATCGCCAGCTCATATACAGTGCATAAAATATATTTATATATATACCCTTATACACCATTTTAATAAAAAAATATCACAAAATTCTTCTAAGTCCCTCGGGAAGAGAGAAAGACGCGCACGTTCATTTTCAGAGCTCCAAGACCTTCCTATAAGAAGTTAGCTAAAAAGTAGCTTCGAAAAACGCTTAGGTTAAGTTTCAGAGTTGCTTCTAATGTACCAAAGCTGGACTTAGACATAATTTCACTCTCACAACATTATGGCTGGTTGGAGACAGTCCGAACCACAAGTACCGGGTCCATGGTTCTGGCCGTATACTGGGGGGACGGGGACGACTCCCATTAACCCCTGACTATACCGGGGATACGCTTATCACAATGCCTTTCTGGTCTGTGCTGAAGCAGGGCATTCTGGCAGCCAAGTGGCTTGACCTTTATTAGTGAGCCTGGTTACCCCCTCTCGGAACCACAGACTTAGAAATCGCCAGCTCATATACAGTGCATAAAATATATTTATATATATACCCTTATACACCATTTTAATAAAAAATATCACAAAATTCTTCTAAATCCCTCGGGAAGAGTGAAAGACGCGCACTTTCATTTTCAGAGCTCCTAGACCTTCCTATAAGAAGTTAGCTAAAAAGAAGCTTCGAAAAACGCTTAGGTTAAGTTTCAGAGTTGCTTCTAATGTACCAAAGCTGGACTTAGACATAATTTCACTCTCACAACATTATGGCTGGTTGGAGAGGGTCCGAACCACAAGTACCGGGTCCATGGTTCTGGCAGTATACTGGGGGGACGGGGACGACTCCCATTAACCCCTGACTATACCGGGGATACGCTTATCACAATGCCTTTCTGGTCTGTGCTGAAGCAGGGCATTCTGGCAGCCAAGTGGCTTGACCTTTATTAGTGAGCCTGGTTACCCCCTCTCGGAACCACAGACATAGAAATCGCCAGCTCATATACAGTGCATAAAATATATTTATATATATACCCTTATACACCATTTTAATAAAAAATATCACAAAATTCTTCTAAGTCCCTCGGGAAGAGTGAAAGACGCGCACGTTCATTTTCAGAGCTCCTAGACCTTCCTATAAGAAGTTAGCTAAAAAGTAGCTTCGAAAAACGCTTAGGTTAAGTTTCAGAGTTGCTTCTAATGTACCAAAGCTGGACTTAGACATAATTTCACTCTCACAACATTATGGCTGGTTGGAGAGGGTCCGAACCACAAGTACCGGGTCCATGGTTCTGGCAGTATACTGGGGGGACGGGGACGACTCCCATTAACCCCTGACTATACCGGGGATACGCTTATCACAATGCCTTTCTGGTCTGTGCTGAAGCAGGGCATTCTGGCAGCCAAGTGGCTTGACCTTTATTAGTGAGCCTGGTTACCCCCTCTCGGAACCACAGACTTAGAAATCGCCAGCTCATATACAGTGCATAAAATATATTTATATATATACCCTTATACACCATTTTAATAAAAAATATCACAAAATTCTTCTAAGTCCCTCGGGAAGAGTGAAAGACGCGCACGTTCATTTTCAGAGCTCCAAGACCTTCCTATAAGAAGTTAGCTAAACAGTAGCTTCGAAAAACGCTTAGGTTAAGTTTCAGAGTTGCTTCTAATGTACCAAAGCTGGACTTAGACATAATTTCACTCTCACAACATTATGGCTGGTTGGAGACAGTCCGAACCACAAGTACCGGGTCCATGGTTCTGGCCGTATACTGGGGGGACGGGGACGACTCCCATTAACCCCTGACTATACCGGGGATACGCTTATTACAATGCCTTTCTGGTCTGTGCTGAAGCAGGGCATTCTGGCAGCCAAGTGGCTTGACCTTTATTAGTGAGCCTGGTTACCCCCTCTCGGAACCACAGACATAGAAATCGCCAGCTCATATACAGTGCATAAAATATATTTATATATATACCCTTATACACCATTTTAATAAAAAATATCACAAAATTCTTCTAAGTCCCTCGGGAAGAGAGAAAGACGCGCACGTTCATTTTCAGAGCTCCAAGACCTTCCTATAAGAAGTTAGCTAAAAAGTAGCTTCGAAAAACGCTTAGGTTAAGTTTCAGAGTTGCTTCTAATGTACCAAAGCTGGACTTAGACATAATTTCACTCTCACAACATTATGGCTGGTTGGAGACAGTCCGAACCACAAGTACCGGGTCCATGGTTCTGGCCGTATACTGGGGGGACGGGGACGACTCCCATTAACCCCTGACTATACCGGGGATACGCTTATTACAATGCCTTTCTGGTCTGTGCTGAAGCAGGGCATTCTGGCAGCCAAGTGGCTTGACCTTTATTAGTGAGCCTGGTTACCCCCTCTCGGAACCACAGACTTAGAAATCGCCAGCTCATATACAGTGCATAAAATATATTTATATATATACCCTTATACACCATTTTAATAAAAAATATCACAAAATTCTTTTAAGTCTCTCGGGAAGAATGAAAGACGCGCACGTTCATTTTCAGAGCTCCTAGACCTTCCTATAAGAAGTTAGCTAAAAAGTAGCTTCGAAAAACGCTTAGGTTAAGTTTCAGAGTTGCTTCTAATGTACCAAAGCTGGACTTAGACATAATTTCACTCTCACAACATTATGGCTGGTTGGAGAGGGTCCGAACCACAAGTACTGGGTCCATAGTTCTGGCCGTATACTGGGGGGACGGGGACGACTCCCATTAACCCCTGACTATACCGGGGATACGCTTATCACAATGCCTTTCTGGTCTGTGCTGAAGCAGGGCATTCTGGCAGCCAAGTGGCTTGACCTTTATTAGTGAGCCTGGTTACCCCCTCTCGGAACCACAGACTTAGAAATCGCCAGCTCATATACAGTGCATAAAATATATTTATATATATACCCTTATACACCATTTTAATAAAAAAATATCACAAAATTCTTCTAAGTCCCTCGGGAAGAGAGAAAGACGCGCACGTTCATTTTCAGAGCTCCAAGACCTTCCTATAAGAAGTTAGCTAAAAAGTAGCTTCGAAAAACGCTTAGGTTAAGTTTCAGAGTTGCTTCTAATGTACCAAAGCTGGACTTAGACATAATTTCACTCTCACAACATTATGGCTGGTTGGAGACAGTCCGAACCACAAGTACCGGGTCCATGGTTCTGGCCGTATACTGGGGGGACGGGGACGACTCCCATTAACCCCTGACTATACCGGGGATACGCTTATCACAATGCCTTTCTGGTCTGTGCTGAAGCAGGGCATTCTGGCAGCCAAGTGGCTTGACCTTTATTAGTGAGCCTGGTTACCCCCTCTCGGAACCACAGACTTAGAAATCGCCAGCTCATATACAGTGCATAAAATATATTTATATATAAACCCTTATACACCATTTTAATAAAAAATATCACAAAATTCTTCTAAGTCCCTCGGGAAGAGAGAAAGACGCGCACGTTCATTTTCAGAGCTCCAAGACCTTCCTATAAGAAGTTAGCTAAAAAGTAGCTTCGAAAAACGCTTAGGTTAAGTTTCAGAGTTGCTTCTAATGTACCAAAGCTGGACTTAGACATAATTTCACTCTCACAACATTATGGCTGGTTGGAGAGGGTCCGAACCACAAGTACCGGGTCCATGGTTCTGGCAGTATACTGGGGGGACGGGGACGACTCCCATTAACCCCTGACTATACCGGGGATACGCTTATCACAATGCCTTTCTGGTCTGTGCTGAAGCAGGGCATTCTGGCAGCCAAGTGGCTTGACCTTTATTAGTGAGCCTGGTTACCCCCTCTCGGAACCACAGACTTAGAAATCGCCAGCTCATATACAGTGCATAAAATATATTTATATATATACCCTTATACACCATTTTAATAAAAAAATATCACAAAATTCTTCTAAGTCCCTCGGGAAGAGAGAAAGACGCGCACGTTCATTTTCAGAGCTCCAAGACCTTCCTATAAGAAGTTAGCTAAAAAGTAGCTTCGAAAAACGCTTAGGTTAAGTTTCAGAGTTGCTTCTAATGTACCAAAGCTGGACTTAGACATAATTTGACTCTCACAACATTATGGCTGGTTGGAGACAGTCCGAACCACAAGTACCGGGTCCATGGTTCTGGCCGTATACTGGGGGGACGGGGACGACTCCCATTAACCCCTGACTATACTGGGGATACGCTTATCACAATGCCTTTCTGGTCTGTGCTGAAGCAGGGCATTCTGGCAGCCAAGTGGCTTGACCTTTATTAGTGAGCCTGGTTACCCCCTCTCGGAACCACAGACTTAGAAATCGCCAGCTCATATACAGTGCATAAAATATATTTATATATATACCCTTATACACCATTTTAATAAAAAATATCACAAAATTCTTTTAAGTCTCTCGGGAAGAGTGAAAGACGCGCACGTTCATTTTCAGAGCTCCTAGACCTTCCTATAAGAAGTTAGCCAAAAAGTAGCTTCGAAAAACGCTTAGGTTAAGTTTCAGAGTTGCTTCTAATGTACCAAAGCTGGACTTAGACATAATTTCACTCTCACAACATTATGGCTGGTTGGAGAGGGTCCGAACCACAAGTACCGGGTCCATGGTTCTGGCAGTATACTGGGGGGACGGGGACGACTCCCATTAACCCCTGACTATACCGGGGATACGCTTATCACAATGCCTTTCTGGTCTGTGCTGAAGCACGGCATTCTGGCAGCCAAGTGGCTTGACCTTTATTAGTGAGCCTGGTTACCCCCTCTCGGAACCACAGACTTAGAAATCGCCAGCTCATATACAGTGCATAAAATATATTTATATATATACCCTTATACACCATTTTAATAAAAAATATCACAAAATTCTTTTAAGTCTCTCGGGAAGAGTGAAAGACGCGCACGTTCATTTTCAGAGCTCCTAGACCTTCCTATAAGAAGTTAGCCAAAAAGTAGCTTCGAAAAACGCTTAGGTTAAGTTTCAGAGTTGCTTCTAATGTACCAAAGCTGGACTTAGACATAATTTCACTCTCACAACATTATGGCTGGTTGGAGACAGTCCGAACCACAAGTACCGGGTCCATGGTTCTGGCCGTATACTGGGGGGACGGGGACGACTCCCATTAACCCCTGACTATACCGGGGATACGCTTATCACAATGCCTTTCTGGTCTGTGCTGAAGCAGGGCATTCTGGCAGCCAAGTGGCTTGACCTTTATTAGTGAGCCTGGTTACCCCCTCTCGGAACCACAGACTTAGAAATCGCCAGCTCATATACAGTGCATAAAATATATTTATATATATACCCTTATACACCATTTTAATAAAAAATATCACAAAATTCTTCTAAGTCCCTCGGGAAGAGTGAAAGACGCGCACGTTCATTTTCAGAGCTCCTAGACCTTCCTATAAGAAGTTAGCTAAAAAGTAGCTTCGAAAAACGCTTAGGTTAAGTTTCAGAGTTGCTTCTAATGTACCAAAGCTGGACTTAGACATAATTTCACTCTCACAACATTATGGCTGGTTGGAGAGGTTCCGAACCACAAGTACTGGGTCCATGGTTCTGGCCGTATACTGGGGGGACGGGGACGACTCCCATTAACCCCTGACTATACCGGGGATATGCTTATCACAATGCCTTTCTGGTCTGTGCTGAAGCAGGGCATTCTGGCAGCCAAGTGGCTTGACCTTTATTAGTGAGCCTGGTTACCCCCTCTCGGAACCACAGACTTAGAAATCGCCAGCTCATATACAGTGCATAAAATATATTTATATATATACCCTTATACACCATTTTAATAAAAAATATCACAAAATTCTTCTTAGTCCCTCGGGAAGAGTGAAAGACGCGCACGTTCATTTTCAGAGCTCCTAGACCTTCCTATAAGAAGTTAGCCAAAAAGTAGCTTCGAAAAACGCTTAGGTTAAGTTTCAGAGTTGCTTCTAATGTACCAAAGCTGGACTTAGACATAATTTCACTCTCACAACATTATGGCTGGTTGGAGACAGTCCGAACCACAAGTACCGGGTCCATGGTTCTGGCCGTATACTGGGGGGACGGGGACGACTCCCATTAACCCCTGACTATACCGGGGATACGCTTATCACAATGCCTTTCTGGTCTGTGCTGAAGCACGGCATTCTGGCAGCCAAGTGGCTTGACCTTTATTAGTGAGCCTGGTTACCCCCTCTCGGAACCACAGACTTAGAAATCGCCAGCTCATATACAGTGCATAAAATATATTTATATATATACCCTTATACACCATTTTAATAAAAAATATCACAAAATTCTTTTAAGTCTCTCGGGAAGAGTGAAAGACGCGCACGTTCATTTTCAGAGCTCCTAGACCTTCCTATAAGAAGTTAGCCAAAAAGTAGCTTCGAAAAACGCTTAGGTTAAGTTTCAGAGTTGCTTCTAATGTACCAAAGCTGGACTTAGACATAATTTCACTCTCACAACATTATGGCTGGTTGGAGACAGTCCGAACCACAAGTACCGGGTCCATGGTTCTGGCCGTATACTGGGGGGACGGGGACGACTCCCATTAACCCCTGACTATACCGGGGATACGCTTATCACAATGCCTTTCTGGTCTGTGCTGAAGCAGGGCATTCTGGCAGCCAAGTGGCTTGACCTTTATTAGTGAGCCTGGTTACCCCCTCTCGGAACCACAGACTTAGAAATCGCCAGCTCATATACAGTGCATAAAATATATTTATATATATACCCTTATACACCATTTTAATAAAAAATATCACAAAATTCTTCTTAGTCCCTCGGGAAGAGTGAAAGACGCGCACGTTCATTTTCAGAGCTCCTAGACCTTCCTATAAGAAGTTAGCCAAAAAGTAGCTTCGAAAAACGCTTAGGTTAAGTTTCAGAGTTGCTTCTAATGTACCAAAGCTGGACTTAGACATAATTTCACTCTCACAACATTATGGCTGGTTGGAGACAGTCCGAACCACAAGTACCGGGTCCATGGTTCTGGCCGTATACTGGGGGGACGGGGACGACTCCCATTAACCCCTGACTATACCGGGGATACGCTTATCACAATGCCTTTCTGGTCTGTGCTGAAGCACGGCATTCTGGCAGCCAAGTGGCTTGACCTTTATTAGTGAGCCTGGTTACCCCCTCTCGGAACCACAGACTTAGAAATCGCCAGCTCATATACAGTGCATAAAATATATTTATATATATACCCTTATACACCATTTTAATAAAAAATATCACAAAATTCTTTTAAGTCTCTCGGGAAGAGTGAAAGACGCGCACGTTCATTTTCAGAGCTCCTAGACCTTCCTATAAGAAGTTAGCCAAAAAGTAGCTTCGAAAAACGCTTAGGTTAAGTTTCAGAGTTGCTTCTAATGTACCAAAGCTGGACTTAGACATAATTTCACTCTCACAACATTATGGCTGGTTGGAGACAGTCCGAACCACAAGTACCGGGTCCATGGTTCTGGCCGTATACTGGGGGGACGGGGACGACTCCCATTAACCCCTGACTATACCGGGGATACGCTTATCACAATGCCTTTCTGGTCTGTGCTGAAGCAGGGCATTCTGGCAGCCAAGTGGCTTGACCTTTATTAGTGAGCCTGGTTACCCCCTCTCGGAACCACAGACTTAGAAATCGCCAGCTCATATACAGTGCATAAAATATATTTATATATATACCCTTATACACCATTTTAATAAAAAATATCACAAAATTCTTTTAAGTCTCTCGGGAAGAGTGAAAGACGCGCACGTTCATTTTCAGAGCTCCTAGACCTTCCTATAAGAAGTTAGCTAAAAAGTAGCTTCGAAAAACGCTTAGGTTAAGTTTCAGAGTTGCTTCTAATGTACCAAAGCTGGACTTAGACATAATTTCACTCTCACAACATTATGGCTGGTTGGAGAGGGTCCGAACCACAAGTACCGGGTCCATGGTTCTGGCAGTATACTGGGGGGACGGGGACGACTCCCATTAACCCCTGACTATACCGGGGATACGCTTATCACAATGCCTTTCTGGTCTGTGCTGAAGCAGGGCATTCTGGCAGCCAAGTGGCTTGACCTTTATTAGTGAGCCTGGTTACCCCCTCTCGGAACCACAGACTTAGAAATCGCCAGCTCATATACAGTGCATAAAATATATTTATATATATACCCTTATACACCATTTTAATAAAAAATATCACAAAATTCTTCTAAGTCCCTCGGGAAGAGAGAAAGACGCGCACGTTCATTTTCAGAGCTCCAAGACCTTCCTATAAGAAGTTAGCTAAAAAGTAGCTTCGAAAAACGCTTAGGTTAAGTTTCAGAGTTGCTTCTAATGTACCAAAGCTGGACTTAGACATAATTTCACTCTCACAACATTATGGCTGGTTGGAGAGGGTCCGAACCACAAGTACTGGGTCCATGGTTCTGGCCGTATACTGGGGGGACGGGGACGACTCCCATTAACCCCTGACTATACCGGGGATACGCTTATCACAATGCCTTTCTGGTCTGTGCTGAAGCAGGGCATTCTGGCAGCCAAGTGGCTTGACCTTTATTAGTGAGCCTGGTTACCCCCTCTCGGAACCACAGACTTAGAAATCGCCAGCTCATATACAGTGCATAAAATATATTTATATATATACCCTTATACACCATTTTAATAAAAAATATCACAAAATTCTTCTAAGTCCCTCGGGAAGAGAGAAAGACGCGCACGTTCATTTTCAGAGCTCCAAGACCTTCCTATAAGAAGTTAGCCAAAAAGTAGCTTCGAAAAACGCTTAGGTTAAGTTTCAGAGTTGCTTCTAATGTACCAAAGCTGGACTTAGACATAATTTCACTCTCACAACATTATGGCTGGTTGGAGAGGGTCCGAACCACAAGTACTGGGTCCATGGTTCTGGCCGTATACTGGGGGGACGGGGACGACTCCCATTAACCCCTGACTATACCGGGGATACGCTTATCACAATGCCTTTCTGGTCTGTGCTGAAGCAGGGCATTCTGGCAGCCAAGTGGCTTGACCTTTATTAGTGAGCCTGGTTACCCCCTCTCGGAACCACAGACTTAGAAATCGCCAGCTCATATACAGTGCATAAAATATATTTATATATATACCCTTATACACCATTTTAATAAAAAATATCACAAAATTCTTCTAAGTCCCTCGGGAAGAGAGAAAGACGCGCACGTTCATTTTCAGAGCTCCAAGACCTTCCTATAAGAAGTTAGCTAAAAAGTAGCTTCGAAAAACGCTTAGGTTAAGTTTCAGAGTTGCTTCTAATGTACCAAAGCTGGACTTAGACATAATTTCACTCTCACAACATTATGGCTGGTTGGAGAGGGTCCGAACCACAAGTACTGGGTCCATGGTTCTGGCCGTATACTGGGGGGACGGGGACGACTCCCATTAACCCCTGACTATACCGGGGATACGCTTATCACAATGCCTTTCTGGTCTGTGCTGAAGCAGGGCATTCTGGCAGCCAAGTGGCTTGACCTTTATTAGTGAGCCTGGTTACCCCCTCTCGGAACCACAAACTTAGAAATCGCCAGCTCATATACAGTGCATAAAATATATTTATATATAAACCCTTATACACCATTTTAATAAAAAATATCACAAAATTCTTCTAAGTCCCTCGGGAAGAGAGAAAGACGCGCACGTTTATTTTCAGAGCTCCTAGACCTTCCTATAAGAAGTTAGCTAAATAGTAGCTTCGAAAAACGCTTAGGTTAAGTTTCAGAGTTGCTTCTAATGTACCAAAGCTGGACTTAGACATAATTTCACTCTCACAACATTATGGCTGGTTGGAGAGGGTCCGAACCACAAGTGCCGGGTCCATGGTTCTGGCAGTATACTGGGGGGACGGGGACGACTCCCATTAACCCCTGACTATACCGGGGATACGCTTATCACAATGCCTTTCTGGTCTGTGCTGAAGCAGGGCATTCTGGCAGCCAAGTGGCTTGACCTTTATTAGTGAGCCTGGTTACCCCCTCTCGGAACCACAGACTTAGAAATCGCCAGCTCATATACAGTGCATAAAATATATTTATATATATACCCTTATACACCATTTTAATAAAAAATATCACAAAATTCTTCTAAGTCCCACGGGAAGAGAGAAAGACGCGCACGTTCATTTTCAGAGCTCCAAGACCTTCCTATAAGAAGTTAGCTAAAAAGTAGCTTCGAAAAACGCTTAGGTTAAGTTTCAGAGTTGCTTCTAATGTACCAAAGCTGGACTTAGACATAATTTCACTCTCACAACATTATGGCTGGTTGGAGAGGGTCCGAACCACAAGTACTGGGTCCATGGTTCTGGCCGTATACTGGGGGGACGGGGACGACTCCCATTAACCCCTGACTATACCGGGGATACGCTTATCACAATGCCTTTCTGGTCTGTGCTGAAGCAGGGCATTCTGGCAGCCAAGTGGCTTGACCTTTATTAGTGAGCCTGGTTACCCCCTCTCGGAACCACAAACTTAGAAATCGCCAGCTCATATACAGTGCATAAAATATATTTATATATAAACCCTTATACACCATTTTAATAAAAAATATCACAAAATTCTTCTAAGTCCCTCGGGAAGAGAGAAAGACGCGCACGTTTATTTTCAGAGCTCCTAGACCTTCCTATAAGAAGTTAGCTAAATAGTAGCTTCGAAAAACGCTTAGGTTAAGTTTCAGAGTTGCTTCTAATGTACCAAAGCTGGACTTAGACATAATTTCACTCTCACAACATTATGGCTGGTTGGAGAGGGTCCGAACCACAAGTGCCGGGTCCATGGTTCTGGCAGTATACTGGGGGGACGGGGACGACTCCCATTAACCCCTGACTATACCGGGGATACGCTTATCACAATGCCTTTCTGGTCTGTGCTGAAGCAGGGCATTCTGGCAGCCAAGTGGCTTGACCTTTATTAGTGAGCCTGGTTACCCCCTCTCGGAACCACAGACTTAGAAATCGCCAGCTCATATACAGTGCATAAAATATATTTATATATATACCCTTATACACCATTTTAATAAAAAATATCACAAAATTCTTCTAAGTCCCTCGGGAAGAGAGAAAGACGCGCACGTTCATTTTCAGAGCTCCAAGACCTTCCTATAAGAAGTTAGCTAAAAAGTAGCTTCGAAAAACGCTTAGGTTAAGTTTCAGAGTTGCTTCTAATGTACCAAAGCTGGACTTAGACATAATTTCACTCTCACAACATTATGGCTGGTTGGAGAGGGTCCGAACCACAAGTACTGGGTCCATGGTTCTGGCCGTATACTGGGGGGACGGGGACGACTCCCATTAACCCCTGACTATACCGGGGATACGCTTATCACAATGCCTTTCTGGTCTGTGCTGAAGCAGGGCATTCTGGCAGCCAAGTGGCTTGACCTTTATTAGTGAGCCTGGTTACCCCCTCTCGGAACCACAAACTTAGAAATCGCCAGCTCATATACAGTGCATAAAATATATTTATATATAAACCCTTATACACCATTTTAATAAAAAATATCACAAAATTCTTCTAAGTCCCTCGGGAAGAGAGAAAGACGCGCACGTTTATTTTCAGAGCTCCTAGACCTTCCTATAAGAAGTTAGCTAAATAGTAGCTTCGAAAAACGCTTAGGTTAAGTTTCAGAGTTGCTTCTAATGTACCAAAGCTGGACTTAGACATAATTTCACTCTCACAACATTATGGCTGGTTGGAGAGGGTCCGAACCACAAGTGCCGGGTCCATGGTTCTGGCAGTATACTGGGGGGACGGGGGGGACTCCCATTAACCCCTGACTATACCGGGGATACGCTTATCACAATGCCTTTCTGGTCTGTGCTGAAGCAGGGCATTCTGGCAGCCAAGTGGCTTGACCTTTATTAGTGAGCCTGGTTACCCCCTCTCGGAACCACAGACTTAGAAATCGCCAGCTCATATACAGTGCATAAAATATATTTATATATAAACCCTTATACACCATTTTAATAAAAAATATCACAAAATTTTTCTAAGTCAGTCGGGAAGAGAGAAAGACGCGCACGTTCATTTTCAGAGCTCCAAGACCTTCCTATAAGAAGTTAGCTAAAAAGTAGCTTCGAAAAACGCTTAGGTTAAGTTTCAGAGTTGCTTCTAATGTACCAAAGCTGGACTTAGACATAATTTCACTCTCACAACATTATGGCTGGTTGGAGAGGGTCCGAACCACAAGTACCGGGTCCATGGTTCTGGCAGTATACTGGGGGGACGGGGACGACTCCCATTAACCCCTGACTATACCGGGGATACGCTTATCACAATGCCTTTCTGGTCTGTGCTGAAGCAGGGCATTCTGGCAGCCAAGTGGCTTGACCTTTATTAGTGAGCCTGGTTACCCCCTCTCGGAACCACAGACTTAGAAATCGCCAGCTCATATACAGTGCATAAAATATATTTATATATATACCCTTATACACCATTTTAATAAAAAATATCACAAAATTCTTTTAAGTCTCTCGGGAAGAGTGAAAGACGCGCACGTTCATTTTCAGAGCTCCTAGACCTTCCTATAAGAAGTTAGCTAAAAAGTAGCTTCGAAAAACGCTTAGGTTAAGTTTCAGAGTTGCTTCTAATGTACCAAAGCTGGACTTAGACATAATTTCACTCTCACAACATTATGGCTGGTTGGAGAGGGTCCGAACCACAAGTACCGGGTCCATGATTCTGGCAGTATACTGGGGGGACGGGGACGACTCCCATTAACCCCTGACTATACCGGGGATACGCTTATCACAATGCCTTTCTGGTCTGTGCTGAAGCAGGGCATTCTGGCAGCCAAGTGGCTTGACCTTTATTAGTGAGCCTGGTTACCCCCTCTCGGAACCACAGACTTAGAAATCGCGAGCTCATATACAGTGCATAAAATATATTTATATATAAACCCTTATACACCATTTTAATAAAAAATATCACAAAATTCTTCTAAGTCAGTCGGGAAGAGAGAAAGACGCGCACGTTCATTTTCAGAGCTCCAAGACCTTCCTATAAGAAGTTAGCTAAAAAGTAGCTTCGAAAAACGCTTAGGTTAAGTTTCAGAGTTGCTTCTAATGTACCAAAGCTGGACTTAGACATAATTTCACTCTCACAACATTATGGCTGGTTGGAGAGGGTCCGAACCACAAGTACCGGGTCCATGGTTCTGGCAGTATACTGGGGGGACGGGGACGACTCCCATTAACCCCTGACTATACCGGGGATACGCTTATCACAATGCCTTTCTGGTCTGTGCTGAAGCAGGGCATTCTGGCAGCCAAGTGGCTTGACCTTTATTAGTGAGCCTGGTTACCCCCTCTCGGAACCACAGACTTAGAAATCGCCAGCTCATATACAGTGCATAAAATATATTTATATATATACCCTTATACACCATTTTAATAAAAAATATCACAAAATTCTTTTAAGTCTCTCGGGAAGAGTGAAAGACGCGCACGTTCATTTTCAGAGCTCCTAGACCTTCCTATAAGAAGTTAGCTAAAAAGTAGCTTCGAAAAACGCTTAGGTTAAGTTTCAGAGTTGCTTCTAATGTACCAAAGCTGGACTTAGACATAATTTCACTCTCACAACATTATGGCTGGTTGGAGAGGGTCCGAACCACAAGTACCGGGTCCATGGTTCTGGCAGTATACTGGGGGGACGGGGACGACTCCCATTAACCCCTGACTATACCGGGGATACGCTTATCACAATGCCTTTCTGGTCTGTGCTGAAGCAGGGCATTCTGGCAGCCAAGTGGCTTGACCTTTATTAGTGAGCCTGGTTACCCCCTCTCGGAACCACAGACTTAGAAATCGCCAGCTCATATACAGTGCATAAAATATATTTATATATATACCCTTATACACCATTTTAATAAAAAATATCACAAAATTCTTTTAAGTCTCTCGGGAAGAGTGAAAGACGCGCACGTTCATTTTCAGAGCTCCTAGACCTTCCTATAAGAAGTTAGCTAAAAAGTAGCTTCGAAAAACGCTTAGGTTAAGTTTCAGAGTTGCTTCTAATGTACCAAAGCTGGACTTAGACATAATTTCACTCTCACAACATTATGGCTGGTTGGAGAGGGTCCGAACCACAAGTACCGGGTCCATGGTTCTGGCAGTATACTGGGGGGACGGGGACGACTCCCATTAACCCCTGACTATACCGGGGATACGCTTATCACAATGCCTTTCTGGTCTGTGGTGAAGCAGGGCATTCTGGCAGCCAAGTGGCTTGACCTTTATTAGTGAGCCTGGTTACCCCCTCTCGGAACCACAGACTTAGAAATCGCGAGCTCATATACAGTGCATAAAATATATTTATATATAAACCCTTATACACCATTTTAATAAAAAATATCACAAAATTCTTCTAAGTCAGTCGGGAAGAGAGAAAGACGCGCACGTTCATTTTCAGAGCTCCAAGACCTTCCTATAAGAAGTTAGCTAAAAAGTAGCTTCGAAAAACGCTTAGGTTAAGTTTCAGAGTTGCTTCTAATGTACCAAAGCTGGACTTTGACATAATTTCACTCTCACAACATTATGGCTGGTTGGAGAGGGTCCGAACCACAAGTACCGGGTCCATGGTTCTGGCAGTATACTGGGGGGACGGGGACGACTCCCATTAACCCCTGACTATACCGGGGATACGCTTATCACAATGCCTTTCTGGTCTGTGCTGAAGCAGGGCATTCTGGCAGCCAAGTGGCTTGACCTTTATTAGTGAGCCTGGTTACCCCCTCTCGGAACCACAGACTTAGAAATCGCGAGCTCATATACAGTGCATAAAATATATTTATATATAAACCCTTATACACCATTTTAATAAAAAATATCACAAAATTCTTCTAAGTCAGTCGGGAAGAGAGAAAGACGCGCACGTTCATTTTCAGAGCTCCAAGACCTTCCTATAAGAAGTTAGCTAAAAAGTAGCTTCGAAAAACGCTTAGGTTAAGTTTCAGAGTTGCTTCTAATGTACCAAAGCTGGACTTAGACATAATTTCACTCTCACAACATTATGGCTGGTTGGAGAGGGTCCGAACCACAAGTACCGGGTCCATGGTTCTGGCAGTATACTGGGGGGACGGGGACGACTCCCATTAACCCCTGACTATACCGGGGATACGCTTATCACAATGCCTTTCTGGTCTGTGCTGAAGCAGGGCATTCTGGCAGCCAAGTGGCTTGACCTTTATTAGTGAGCCTGGTTACCCCCTCTCGGAACCACAGACTTAGAAATCGCCAGCTCATATACAGTGCATAAAATATATTTATATATATACCCTTATACACCATTTTAATAAAAAATATCACAAAATTCTTTTAAGTCTCTCGGGAAGAGTGAAAGACGCGCACGTTCATTTTCAGAGCTCCTAGACCTTCCTATAAGAAGTTAGCTAAAAAGTAGCTTCGAAAAACGCTTAGGTTAAGTTTCAGAGTTGCTTCTAATGTACCAAAGCTGGACTTAGACATAATTTCACTCTCACAACATTATGGCTGGTTGGAGAGGGTCCGAACCACAAGTACCGGGTCCATGGTTCTGGCAGTATACTGGGGGGACGGGGACGACTCCCATTAACCCCTGACTATACCGGGGATACGCTTATCACAATGCCTTTCTGGTCTGTGGTGAAGCAGGGCATTCTGGCAGCCAAGTGGCTTGACCTTTATTAGTGAGCCTGGTTACCCCCTCTCGGAACCACAGACTTAGAAATCGCGAGCTCATATACAGTGCATAAAATATATTTATATATAAACCCTTATACACCATTTTAATAAAAAATATCACAAAATTCTTCTAAGTCAGTCGGGAAGAGAGAAAGACGCGCACGTTCATTTTCAGAGCTCCAAGACCTTCCTATAAGAAGTTAGCTAAAAAGTAGCTTCGAAAAACGCTTAGGTTAAGTTTCAGAGTTGCTTCTAATGTACCAAAGCTGGACTTTGACATAATTTCACTCTCACAACATTATGGCTGGTTGGAGAGGGTCCGAACCACAAGTACCGGGTCCATGGTTCTGGCAGTATACTGGGGGGACGGGGACGACTCCCATTAACCCCTGACTATACCGGGGATACGCTTATCACAATGCCTTTCTGGTCTGTGCTGAAGCAGGGCATTCTGGCAGCCAAGTGGCTTGACCTTTATTAGTGAGCCTGGTTACCCCCTCTCGGAACCACAGACTTAGAAATCGCCAGCTCATATACAGTGCATAAAATATATTTATATATATACCCTTATACACCATTTTAATAAAAAATATCACAAAATTCTTTTAAGTCTCTCGGGAAGAGTGAAAGACGCGCACGTTCATTTTCAGAGCTCCTAGACCTTCCTATAAGAAGTTAGCTAAAAAGTAGCTTCGAAAAACGCTTAGGTTAAGTTTCAGAGTTGCTTCTAATGTACCAAAGCTGGACTTAGACATAATTTCACTCTCACAACATTATGGCTGGTTGGAGAGGGTCCGAACCACAAGTACCGGGTCCATGGTTCTGGCAGTATACTGGGGGGACGGGGACGACTCCCATTAACCCCTGACTATACCGGGGATACGCTTATCACAATGCCTTTCTGGTCTGTGCTGAAGCAGGGCATTCTGGCAGCCAAGTGGCTTGACCTTTATTAGTGAGCCTGGTTACCCCCTCTCGGAACCACAGACTTAGAAATCGCGAGCTCATATACAGTGCATAAAATATATTTATATATAAACCCTTATACACCATTTTAATAAAAAATATCACAAAATTCTTCTAAGTCAGTCGGGAAGAGAGAAAGACGCGCACGTTCATTTTCAGAGCTCCAAGACCTTCCTATAAGAAGTTAGCTAAAAAGTAGCTTCGAAAAACGCTTAGGTTAAGTTTCAGAGTTGCTTCTAATGTACCAAAGCTGGACTTAGACATAATTTCACTCTCACAACATTATGGCTGGTTGGAGAGGGTCCGAACCACAAGTACCGGGTCCATGGTTCTGGCAGTATACTGGGGGGACGGGGACGACTCCCATTAACCCCTGACTATACCGGGGATACGCTTATCACAATGCCTTTCTGGTCTGTGCTGAAGCAGGGCATTCTGGCAGCCAAGTGGCTTGACCTTTATTAGTGAGCCTGGTTACCCCCTCTCGGAACCACAGACTTAGAAATCGCCAGCTCATATACAGTGCATAAAATATATTTTTATATATACCCTTATACACCATTTTAATAAAAAAATATCACAAAATTCTTCTAAGTCCCTCGGGAAGAGAGAAAGACGCGCACGTTCATTTTCAGAGCTCCAAGACCTTCCTATAAGAAGTTAGCTAAAAAGTAGCTTCGAAAAACGCTTAGGTTAAGTTTCAGAGTTGCTTCTAATGTACCAAAGCTGGACTTAGACATAATTTCACTCTCACAACATTATGGCTGGTTGGAGAGGTTCCGAACCACAAGTACTGGGTCCATGGTTCTGGCAGTATACTGGGGGGACGGGGACGACTCCCATTAACCCCTGACTATACCGGGGATACGCTTATCACAATGCCTTTCTGGTCTGTGCTGAAGCAGGGCATTCTGGCAGCCAAGTGGCTTGACCTTTATTAGTGAGCCTGGTTACCCCCTCTCGGAACCACAGACTTAGAAATCGCCAGCTCATATACAGTGCATAAAATATATTTATATATATACCCTTATACACCATTTTAATAAAAAATATCACAAAATTCTTTTAAGTCTCTCGGGAAGAGTGAAAGACGCGCACGTTCATTTTCAGAGCTCCTAGACCTTCCTATAAGAAGTTAGCTGAAAAGTAGCTTCGAAAAACGCTTAGGTTAAGTTTCAGAGTTGCTTCTAATGTACCAAAGCTGGACTTAGACATAATTTCACTCTCACAACATTATGGCTGGTTGGAGAGGGTCCGAACCACAAGTACCGGGTCCATGGTTCTGGCAGTATACTGGGGGGACGGGGACGACTCCCATTAACCCCTGACTATACCGGGGATACGCTTATCACAATGCCTTTCTGGTCTGTGCTGAAGCAGGGCATTCTGGCAGCCAAGTGGCTTGACCTTTATTAGTGAGCCTGGTTACCCCCTCTCGGAACCACAGACTTAGAAATCGCCAGCTCATATACAGTGCATAAAATATATTTATATATATACCCTTATACACCATTTTAATAAAAAATATCACAAAATTCTTTTAAGTCTCTCGGGAAGAGTGAAAGACGCGCACGTTCATTTTCAGAGCTCCTAGACCTTCCTATAAGAAGTTAGCTAAAAAGTAGCTTCGAAAAACGCTTAGGTTAAGTTTCAGAGTTGCTTCTAATGTACCAAAGCTGGACTTAGACATAATTTCACTCTCACAACATTATGGCTGGTTGGAGAGGGTCCGAACCACAAGTACCGGGTCCATGGTTCTGGCAGTATACTGGGGGGACGGGGACGACTCCCATTAACCCCTGACTATACCGGGGATACGCTTATCACAATGCCTTTCTGGTCTGTGCTGAAGCAGGGCATTCTGGCAGCCAAGTGGCTTGACCTTTATTAGTGAGCCTGGTTACCCCCTCTCGGAACCACAGACTTAGAAATCGCCAGCTCATATACAGTGCATAAAATATATTTATATATATACCCTTATACACCATTTTAATAAAAAATATCACAAAATTCTTTTAAGTCTCTCGGGAAGAGTGAAAGACGCGCACGTTCATTTTCAGAGCTCCTAGACCTTCCTATAAGAAGTTAGCTAAAAAGTAGCTTCGAAAAACGCTTAGGTTAAGTTTCAGAGTTGCTTCTAATGTACCAAAGCTGGACTTAGACATAATTTCACTCTCACAACATTATGGCTGGTTGGAGAGGGTCCGAACCACAAGTACCGGGTCCATGGTTCTGGCAGTATACTGGGGGGACGGGGACGACTCCCATTAACCCCTGACTATACCGGGGATACGCTTATCACAATGCCTTTCTGGTCTGTGCTGAAGCAGGGCATTCTGGCAGCCAAGTGGCTTGACCTTTATTAGTGAGCCTGGTTACCCCCTCTCGGAACCACAGACTTAGAAATCGCCAGCTCATATACAGTGCATAAAATATATTTATATATAAACCCTTATACACCATTTTAATAAAAAATATCACAAAATTCTTCTAAGTCAGTCGGGAAGAGAGAAAGACGCGCACGTTCATTTTCAGAGCTCCAAGACCTTCCTATAAGAAGTTAGCTAAAAAGTAGCTTCGAAAAACGCTTAGGTTAAGTTTCAGAGTTGCTTCTAATGTACCAAAGCTGGACTTTGACATAATTTCACTCTCACAACATTATGGCTGGTTGGAGAGGGTCCGAACCACAAGTACCGGGTCCATGGTTCTGGCAGTATACTGGGGGGACGGGGACGACTCCCATTAACCCCTGACTATACCGGGGATACGCTTATCACAATGCCTTTCTGGTCTGTGCTGAAGCAGGGCATTCTGGCAGCCAAGTGGCTTGACCTTTATTAGTGAGCCTGGTTACCCCCTCTCGGAACCACAGACTTAGAAATCGCCAGCTCATATACAGTGCATAAAATATATTTATATATATACCCTTATACACCATTTTAATAAAAAATATCACAAAATTCTTTTAAGTCTCTCGGGAAGAGTGAAAGACGCGCACGTTCATTTTCAGAGCTCCTAGACCTTCCTATAAGAAGTTAGCTAAAAAGTAGCTTCGAAAAACGCTTAGGTTAAGTTTCAGAGTTGCTTCTAATGTACCAAAGCTGGACTTAGACATAATTTCACTCTCACAACATTATGGCTGGTTGGAGAGGGTCCGAACCACAAGTACCGGGTCCATGGTTCTGGCAGTATACTGGGGGGACGGGGACGACTCCCATTAACCCCTGACTATACCGGGGATACGCTTATCACAATGCCTTTCTGGTCTGTGCTGAAGCAGGGCATTCTGGCAGCCAAGTGGCTTGACCTTTATTAGTGAGCCTGGTTACCCCCTCTCGGAACCACAGACTTAGAAATCGCCAGCTCATATACAGTGCATAAAATATATTTATATATATACCCTTATACACCATTTTAATAAAAAATATCACAAAATTCTTTTAAGTCTCTCGGGAAGAGTGAAAGACGCGCACGTTCATTTTCAGAGCTCCTAGACCTTCCTATAAGAAGTTAGCTAAAAAGTAGCTTCGAAAAACGCTTAGGTTAAGTTTCAGAGTTGCTTCTAATGTACCAAAGCTGGACTTAGACATAATTTCACTCTCACAACATTATGGCTGGTTGGAGAGGGTCCGAACCACAAGTACCGGGTCCATGGTTCTGGCAGTATACTGGGGGGACGGGGACGACTCCCATTAACCCCTGACTATACCGGGGATACGCTTATCACAATGCCTTTCTGGTCTGTGCTGAAGCAGGGCATTCTGGCAGCCAAGTGGCTTGACCTTTATTAGTGAGCCTGGTTACCCCCTCTCGGAACCACAGACTTAGAAATCGCGAGCTCATATACAGTGCATAAAATATATTTATATATAAACCCTTATACACCATTTTAATAAAAAATATCACAAAATTCTTCTAAGTCAGTCGGGAAGAGAGAAAGACGCGCACGTTCATTTTCAGAGCTCCAAGACCTTCCTATAAGAAGTTAGCTAAAAAGTAGCTTCGAAAAACGCTTAGGTTAAGTTTCAGAGTTGCTTCTAATGTACCAAAGCTGGACTTAGACATAATTTCACTCTCACAACATTATGGCTGGTTGGAGAGGGTCCGAACCACAAGTACCGGGTCCATGGTTCTGGCAGTATACTGGGGGGACGGGGACGACTCCCATTAACCCCTGACTATACCGGGGATACGCTTATCACAATGCCTTTCTGGTCTGTGCTGAAGCAGGGCATTCTGGCAGCCAAGTGGCTTGACCTTTATTAGTGAGCCTGGTTACCCCCTCTCGGAACCACAGACTTAGAAATCGCGAGCTCATATACAGTGCATAAAATATATTTATATATAAACCCTTATACACCATTTTAATAAAAAATATCACAAAATTCTTCTAAGTCAGTCGGGAAGAGAGAAAGACGCGCACGTTCATTTTCAGAGCTCCTAGACCTTCCTATAAGAAGTTAGCTAAAAAGTAGCTTCGAAAAACGCTTAGGTTAAGTTTCAGAGTTGCTTCTAATGTACCAAAGCTGGACTTAGACATAATTTCACTCTCACAACATTATGGCTGGTTGGAGAGGGTCCGAACCACAAGTACCGGGTCCATGGTTCTGGCAGTATACTGGGGGGACGGGGACGACTCCCATTAACCCCTGACTATACCGGGGATACGCTTATCACAATGCCTTTCTGGTCTGTGCTGAAGCAGGGCATTCTGGCAGCCAAGTGGCTTGACCTTTATTAGTGAGCCTGGTTACCCCCTCTCGTAACCACAGACTTAGAAATCGCCAGCTCATATACAGTGCATAAAATATATTTTTATATATACCCTTATACACCATTTTAATAAAAAAATATCACAAAATTCTTCTAAGTCCCTCGGGAAGAGAGAAAGACGCGCACGTTCATTTTCAGAGCTCCAAGACCTTCCTATAAGAAGTTAGCTAAAAAGTAGCTTCGAAAAACGCTTAGGTTAAGTTTCAGAGTTGCTTCTAATGTACCAAAGCTGGACTTAGACATAATTTCACTCTCACAACATTATGGCTGGTTGGAGAGGGTCCGAACCACAAGTACCGGGTCCATGGTTCTGGCAGTATACTGGGGGGACGGGGACGACTCCCATTAACCCCTGACTATACCGGGGATACGCTTATCACAATGCCTTTCTGGTCTGTGCTGAAGCAGGGCATTCTGGCAGCCAAGTGGCTTGACCTTTATTAGTGAGCCTGGTTACCCCCTCTCGGAACCACAGACTTAGAAATCGCGAGCTCATATACAGTGCATAAAATATATTTATATATAAACCCTTATACACCATTTTAATAAAAAATATCACAAAATTCTTCTAAGTCAGTCGGGAAGAGAGAAAGACGCGCACGTTCATTTTCAGAGCTCCAAGACCTTCCTATAAGAAGTTAGCTAAAAAGTAGCTTCGAAAAACGCTTAGGTTAAGTTTCAGAGTTGCTTCTAATGTACCAAAGCTGGACTTAGACATAATTTCACTCTCACAACATTATGGCTGGTTGGAGAGGGTCCGAACCACAAGTACCGGGTCCATGGTTCTGGCAGTATACTGGGGGGACGGGGACGACTCCCATTAACCCCTGACTATACCGGGGATACGCTTATCACAATGCCTTTCTGGTCTGTGCTGAAGCAGGGCATTCTGGCAGCCAAGTGGCTTGACCTTTATTAGTGAGCCTGGTTACCCCCTCTCGGAACCACAGACTTAGAAATCGCCAGCTCATATACAGTGCATAAAATATATTTATATATATACCCTTATACACCATTTTAATAAAAAATATCACAAAATTCTTTTAAGTCTCTCGGGAAGAGTGAAAGACGCGCACGTTCATTTTCAGAGCTCCTAGACCTTCCTATAAGAAGTTAGCTAAAAAGTAGCTTCGAAAAACGCTTAGGTTAAGTTTCAGAGTTGCTTCTAATGTACCAAAGCTGGACTTAGACATAATTTCACTCTCACAGCATTATGGCTGGTTGGAGAGGGTCCGAACCACAAGTACCGGGTCCATGGTTCTGGCAGTATACTGGGGGGACGGGGACGACTCCCATTAACCCCTGACTATACCGGGGATACGCTTATCACAATGCCTTTCTGGTCTGTGCTGAAGCAGGGCATTCTGGCAGCCAAGTGGCTTGACCTTTATTAGTGAGCCTGGTTACCCCCTCTCGGAACCACAGACTTAGAAATCGCCAGCTCATATACAGTGCATAAAATATATTTATATATATACCCTTATACACCATTTTAATAAAAAATATCACAAAATTCTTTTAAGTCTCTCGGGAAGAGTGAAAGACGCGCACGTTCATTTTCAGAGCTCCTAGACCTTCCTATAAGAAGTTAGCTAAAAAGTAGCTTCGAAAAACGCTTAGGTTAAGTTTCAGAGTTGCTTCTAATGTACCAAAGCTGGACTTAGACATAATTTCACTCTCACAACATTATGGCTGGTTGGAGAGGGTCCGAACCACAAGTACCGGGTCCATGGTTCTGGCAGTATACTGGGGGGACGGGGACGACTCCCATTAACCCCTGACTATACCGGGGATACGCTTATCACAATGCCTTTCTGGTCTGTGCTGAAGCAGGGCATTCTGGCAGCCAAGTGGCTTGACCTTTATTAGTGAGCCTGGTTACCCCCTCTCGGAACCACAGACTTAGAAATCGCGAGCTCATATACAGTGCATAAAATATATTTATATATAAACCCTTATACACCATTTTAATAAAAAATATCACAAAATTCTTCTAAGTCAGTCGGGAAGAGAGAAAGACGCGCACGTTCATTTTCAGAGCTCCAAGACCTTCCTATAAGAAGTTAGCTAAAAAGTAGCTTCGAAAAACGCTTAGGTTAAGTTTCAGAGTTGCTTCTAATGTACCAAAGCTGGACTTAGACATAATTTCACTCTCACAACATTATGGCTGGTTGGAGAGGGTCCGAACCACAAGTACCGGGTCCATGGTTCTGGCAGTATACTGGGGGGACGGGGACGACTCCCATTAACCCCTGACTATACCGGGGATACGCTTATCACAATGCCTTTCTGGTCTGTGCTGAAGCAGGGCATTCTGGCAGCCAAGTGGCTTGACCTTTATTAGTGAGCCTGGTTACCCCCTCTCGGAACCACAGACTTAGAAATCGCCAGCTCATATACAGTGCATAAAATATATTTATATATATACCCTTATACACCATTTTAATAAAAAATATCACAAAATTCTTTTAAGTCTCTCGGGAAGAGTGAAAGACGCGCACGTTCATTTTCAGAGCTCCTAGACCTTCCTATAAGAAGTTAGCTAAAAAGTAGCTTCGAAAAACGCTTAGGTTAAGTTTCAGAGTTGCTTCTAATGTACCAAAGCTGGACTTAGACATAATTTCACTCTCACAACATTATGGCTGGTTGGAGAGGGTCCGAACCACAAGTACCGGGTCCATGGTTCTGGCAGTATACTGGGGGGACGGGGACGACTCCCATTAACCCCTGACTATACCGGGGATACGCTTATCACAATGCCTTTCTGGTCTGTGCTGAAGCAGGGCATTCTGGCAGCCAAGTGGCTTGACCTTTATTAGTGAGCCTGGTTACCCCCTCTCGGAACCACAGACTTAGAAATCGCCAGCTCATATACAGTGCATAAAATATATTTATATATATACCCTTATACACCATTTTAATAAAAAATATCACAAAATTCTTTTAAGTCTCTCGGGAAGAGTGAAAGACGCGCACGTTCATTTTCAGAGCTCCTAGACCTTCCTATAAGAAGTTAGCTAAAAAGTAGCTTCGAAAAACGCTTAGGTTAAGTTTCAGAGTTGCTTCTAATGTACCAAAGCTGGACTTAGACATAATTTCACTCTCACAACATTATGGCTGGTTGGAGAGGGTCCGAACCACAAGTACCGGGTCCATGGTTCTGGCAGTATACTGGGGGGACGGGGACGACTCCCATTAACCCCTGACTATACCGGGGATACGCTTATCACAATGCCTTTCTGGTCTGTGCTGAAGCAGGGCATTCTGGCAGCCAAGTGGCTTGACCTTTATTAGTGAGCCTGGTTACCCCCTCTCGGAACCACAGACTTAGAAATCGCCAGCTCATATACAGTGCATAAAATATATTTTTATATATACCCTTATACACCATTTTAATAAAAAAATATCACAAAATTCTTCTAAGTCCCTCGGGAAGAGAGAAAGACGCGCACGTTCATTTTCAGAGCTCCAAGACCTTCCTATAAGAAGTTAGCTAAAAAGTAGCTTCGAAAAACGCTTAGGTTAAGTTTCAGAGTTGCTTCTAATGTACCAAAGCTGGACTTAGACATAATTTCACTCTCACAACATTATGGCTGGTTGGAGACAGTCCGAACCACAAGTACCGGGTCCATGGTTCTGGCCGTATACTGGGGGGACGGGGACGACTCCCATTAACCCCTGACTATACCGGGGATACGCTTATCACAATGCCTTTCTGGTCTGTGCTGAAGCAGGGCATTCTGGCAGCCAAGTGGCTTGACCTTTATTAGTGAGCCTGGTTACCCCCTCTCGGAACCACAGACTTAGAAATCGCCAGCTCATATACAGTGCATAAAATATATTTATATATATACCCTTATACACCATTTTAATAAAAAATATCACAAAATTCTTCTAAGTCCCTCGGGAAGAGAGAAAGACGCGCACGTTCATTTTCAGAGCTCCAAGACCTTCCTATAAGAAGTTAGCTAAAAAGTAGCTTCGAAAAACGCTTAGGTTAAGTTTCAGAGTTGCTTCTAATGTACCAAAGCTGGACTTAGACATAATTTCACTCTCACAACATTATGGCTGGTTGGAGAGGGTCCGAACCACAAGTACTGGGTCCATGGTTCTGGCCGTATACTGGGGGGACGGGGACGACTCCCATTAACCCCTGACTATACCGGGGATACGCTTATCACAATGCCTTTCTGGTCTGTGCTGAAGCAGGGCATTCTGGCAGCCAAGTGGCTTGACCTTTATTAGTGAGCCTGGTTACCCCCTCTCGGAACCACAGACTTAGAAATCGCCAGCTCATATACAGTGCATAAAATATATTTATATATATACCCTTATACACCATTTTAATAAAAAATATCACAAAATTCTTCTAAGTCCCTCGGGAAGAGAGAAAGACGCGCACGTTCATTTTCAGAGCTCCAAGACCTTCCTATAAGAAGTTAGCTAAAAAGTAGCTTCGAAAAACGCTTAGGTTAAGTTTCAGAGTTGCTTCTAATGTACCAAAGCTGGACTTAGACATAATTTCACTCTCACAACATTATGGCTGGTTGGAGAGGGTCCGAACCACAAGTGCCGGGTCCATGGTTCTGGCAGTATACTGGGGGGACGGGGACGACTCCCATTAACCCCTGACTATACCGGGGATACGCTTATCACAATGCCTTTCTGGTCTGTGCTGAAGCAGGGCATTCTGGCAGCCAAGTGGCTTGACCTTTATTAGTGAGCCTGGTTACCCCCTCTCGGAACCACAGACTTAGAAATCGCCAGCTCATATACAGTGCATAAAATATATTTATATATATACCCTTATACACCATTTTAATAAAAAATATCACAAAATTCTTCTAAGTCCCTCGGGAAGAGAGAAAGACGCGCACGTTCATTTTCAGAGCTCCAAGACCTTCCTATAAGAAGTTAGCTAAAAAGTAGCTTCGAAAAACGCTTAGGTTAAGTTTCAGAGTTGCTTCTAATGTACCAAAGCTGGACTTAGACATAATTTCACTCTCACAACATTATGGCTGGTTGGAGAGGGTCCGAACCACAAGTACTGGGTCCATGGTTCTGGCCGTATACTGGGGGGACGGGGACGACTCCCATTAACCCCTGACTATACCGGGGATACGCTTATCACAATGCCTTTCTGGTCTGTGCTGAAGCAGGGCATTCTGGCAGCCAAGTGGCTTGACCTTTATTAGTGAGCCTGGTTACCCCCTCTCGGAACCACAGACTTAGAAATCGCCAGCTCATATACAGTGCATAAAATATATTTATATATAAACCCTTATACACCATTTTAATAAAAAATATCACAAAATTCTTCTAAGTCCCTCGGGAAGAGAGAAAGACGCGCACGTTCATTTTCAGAGCTCCAAGACCTTCCTATAAGAAGTTAGCTAAAAAGTAGCTTCGAAAAACGCTTAGGTTAAGTTTCAGAGTTGCTTCTAATGTACCAAAGCTGGACTTAGACATAATTTCACTCTCACAACATTATGGCTGGTTGGAGAGGGTCCGAACCACAAGTGCCGGGTCCATGGTTCTGGCAGTATACTGGGGGGACGGGGACGACTCCCATTAACCCCTGACTATACCGGGGATACGCTTATCACAATGCCTTTCTGGTCTGTGCTGAAGCAGGGCATTCTGGCAGCCAAGTGGCTTGACCTTTATTAGTGAGCCTGGTTACCCCCTCTCGGAACCACAGACTTAGAAATCGCCAGCTCATATACAGTGCATAAAATATATTTATATATATACCCTTATACACCATTTTAATAAAAAATATCACAAAATTCTTCTAAGTCCCTCGGGAAGAGAGAAAGACGCGCACGTTCATTTTCAGAGCTCCAAGACCTTCCTATAAGAAGTTAGCTAAAAAGTAGCTTCGAAAAACGCTTAGGTTAAGTTTCAGAGTTGCTTCTAATGTACCAAAGCTGGACTTAGACATAATTTCACTCTCACAACATTATGGCTGGTTGGAGAGGGTCCGAACCACAAGTACTGGGTCCATGGTTCTGGCCGTATACTGGGGGGACGGGGACGACTCCCATTAACCCCTGACTATACCGGGGATACGCTTATCACAATGCCTTTCTGGTCTGTGCTGAAGCAGGGCATTCTGGCAGCCAAGTGGCTTGACCTTTATTAGTGAGCCTGGTTACCCCCTCTCGGAACCACAGACTTAGAAATCGCCAGCTCATATACAGTGCATAAAATATATTTATATATAAACCCTTATACACCATTTTAATAAAAAATATCACAAAATTCTTCTAAGTCCCTCGGGAAGAGAGAAAGACGCGCACGTTCATTTTCAGAGCTCCAAGACCTTCCTATAAGAAGTTAGCTAAAAAGTAGCTTCGAAAAACGCTTAGGTTAAGTTTCAGAGTTGCTTCTAATGTACCAAAGCTGGACTTAGACATAATTTCACTCTCACAACATTATGGCTGGTTGGAGAGGGTCCGAACCACAAGTGCCGGGTCCATGGTTCTGGCAGTATACTGGGGGGACGGGGACGACTCCCATTAACCCCTGACTATACCGGGGATACGCTTATCACAATGCCTTTCTGGTCTGTGCTGAAGCAGGGCATTCTGGCAGCCAAGTGGCTTGACCTTTATTAGTGAGCCTGGTTACCCCCTCTCGGAACCACAGACTTAGAAATCGCCAGCTCATATACAGTGCATAAAATATATTTATATATATACCCTTATACACCATTTTAATAAAAAATATCACAAAATTCTTCTAAGTCCCTCGGGAAGAGAGAAAGACGCGCACGTTCATTTTCAGAGCTCCAAGACCTTCCTATAAGAAGTTAGCTAAAAAGTAGCTTCGAAAAACGCTTAGGTTAAGTTTCAGAGTTGCTTCTAATGTACCAAAGCTGGACTTAGACATAATTTCACTCTCACAACATTATGGCTGGTTGGAGAGGGTCCGAACCACAAGTACTGGGTCCATGGTTCTGGCCGTATACTGGGGGGACGGGGACGACTCCCATTAACCCCTGACTATACCGGGGATACGCTTATCACAATGCCTTTCTGGTCTGTGCTGAAGCAGGGCATTCTGGCAGCCAAGTGGCTTGACCTTTATTAGTGAGCCTGGTTACCCCCTCTCGGAACCACAGACTTAGAAATCGCCAGCTCATATACAGTGCATAAAATATATTTATATATAAACCCTTATACACCATTTTAATAAAAAATATCACAAAATTCTTCTAAGTCCCTCGGGAAGAGAGAAAGACGCGCACGTTCATTTTCAGAGCTCCAAGACCTTCCTATAAGAAGTTAGCTAAAAAGTAGCTTCGAAAAACGCTTAGGTTAAGTTTCAGAGTTGCTTCTAATGTACCAAAGCTGGACTTAGACATAATTTCACTCTCACAACATTATGGCTGGTTGGAGAGGGTCCGAACCACAAGTGCCGGGTCCATGGTTCTGGCAGTATACTGGGGGGACGGGGACGACTCCCATTAACCCCTGACTATACCGGGGATACGCTTATCACAATGCCTTTCTGGTCTGTGCTGAAGCAGGGCATTCTGGCAGCCAAGTGGCTTGACCTTTATTAGTGAGCCTGGTTACCCCCTCTCGGAACCACAGACTTAGAAATCGCCAGCTCATATACAGTGCATAAAATATATTTATATATATACCCTTATACACCATTTTAATAAAAAATATCACAAAATTCTTCTAAGTCCCTCGGGAAGAGAGAAAGACGCGCACGTTCATTTTCAGAGCTCCAAGACCTTCCTATAAGAAGTTAGCTAAAAAGTAGCTTCGAAAAACGCTTAGGTTAAGTTTCAGAGTTGCTTCTAATGTACCAAAGCTGGACTTAGACATAATTTCACTCTCACAACATTATGGCTGGTTGGAGAGGGTCCGAACCACAAGTACTGGGTCCATGGTTCTGGCCGTATACTGGGGGGACGGGGACGACTCCCATTAACCCCTGACTATACCGGGGATACGCTTATCACAATGCCTTTCTGGTCTGTGCTGAAGCAGGGCATTCTGGCAGCCAAGTGGCTTGACCTTTATTAGTGAGCCTGGTTACCCCCTCTCGGAACCACAGACTTAGAAATCGCCAGCTCATATACAGTGCATAAAATATATTTATATATAAACCCTTATACACCATTTTAATAAAAAATATCACAAAATTCTTCTAAGTCCCTCGGGAAGAGAGAAAGACGCGCACGTTCATTTTCAGAGCTCCAAGACCTTCCTATAAGAAGTTAGCTAAAAAGTAGCTTCGAAAAACGCTTAGGTTAAGTTTCAGAGTTGCTTCTAATGTACCAAAGCTGGACTTAGACATAATTTCACTCTCACAACATTATGGCTGGTTGGAGAGGGTCCGAACCACAAGTGCCGGGTCCATGGTTCTGGCAGTATACTGGGGGGACGGGGACGACTCCCATTAACCCCTGACTATACCGGGGATACGCTTATCACAATGCCTTTCTGGTCTGTGCTGAAGCAGGGCATTCTGGCAGCCAAGTGGCTTGACCTTTATTAGTGAGCCTGGTTACCCCCTCTCGGAACCACAGACTTAGAAATCGCCAGCTCATATACAGTGCATAAAATATATTTATATATATACCCTTATACACCATTTTAATAAAAAATATCACAAAATTCTTCTAAGTCCCTCGGGAAGAGAGAAAGACGCGCACGTTCATTTTCAGAGCTCCAAGACCTTCCTATAAGAAGTTAGCTAAAAAGTAGCTTCGAAAAACGCTTAGGTTAAGTTTCAGAGTTGCTTCTAATGTACCAAAGCTGGACTTAGACATAATTTCACTCTCACAACATTATGGCTGGTTGGAGAGGGTCCGAACCACAAGTACCGGGTCCATGGTTCTGGCAGTATACTGGGGGGACGGGGACGACTCCCATTAACCCCTGACTATACCGGGGATACGCTTATCACAATGCCTTTCTGGTCTGTGCTGAAGCAGGGCATTCTGGCAGCCAAGTGGCTTGACCTTTATTAGTGAGCCTGGTTACCCCCTCTCGGAACCACAGACTGAGAAATCGCCAGCTCATATACAGTGCATAAAATATATTTATATATATACCCTTATACACCATTTTAATAAAAAATATCACAAAATTCTTTTAAGTCTCTCGGGAAGAGTGAAAGACGCGCACGTTCATTTTCAGAGCTCCTAGACCTTCCTATAAGAAGTTAGCTAAAAAGTAGCTTCGAAAAACGCTTAGGTTAAGTTTCAGAGTTGCTTCTAATGTACCAAAGCTGGACTTAGACATAATTTCACTCTCACAACATTATGGCTGGTTGGAGAGGTTCCGAACCACAAGTACTGGGTCCATGGTTCTGGCCGTATACTGGGGGGACGGGGACGACTCCCATTAACCCCTGACTATACCGGGGATACGCTTATCACAATGCCTTTCTGGTCTGTGCTGAAGCAGGGCATTCTGGCAGCCAAGTGGCTTGACCTTTATTAGTGAGCCTGGTTACCCCCTCTCGGAACCACAGACTTAGAAATCGCCAGCTCATATACAGTGCATAAAATATATTTATATATATACCCTTATACACCATTTTAATAAAAAATATCACAAAATTCTTCTTAGTCCCTCGGGAAGAGTGAAAGACGCGCACGTTCATTTTCAGAGCTCCTAGACCTTCCTATAAGAAGTTAGCCAAAAAGTAGCTTCGAAAAACGCTTAGGTTAAGTTTCAGAGTTGCTTCTAATGTACCAAAGCTGGACTTAGACATAATTTCACTCTCACAACATTATGGCTGGTTGGAGACAGTCCGAACCACAAGTACCGGGTCCATGGTTCTGGCCGTATACTGGGGGGACGGGGACGACTCCCATTAACCCCTGTCTATACTGGGGATACGCTTATCACAATGCCTTTCTGGTCTGTGCTGAAGCAGGGCATTCTGGCAGCCAAGTGGCTTGACCTTTATTAGTGAGCCTGGTTACCCCCTCTCGGAACCACAGACTTAGAAATCGCCAGCTCATATACAGTGCATAAAATATATTTATATATATACCCTTATACACCATTTTAATAAAAAATATCACAAAATTCTTCTAAGTCCCTCGGGAAGAGAGAAAGACGCGCACGTTCATTTTCAGAGCTCCAAGACCTTCCTATAAGAAGTTAGCTAAAAAGTAGCTTCGAAAAACGCTTAGGTTAAGTTTCAGAGTTGCTTCTAATGTACCAAAGCTGGACTTAGACATAATTTCACTCTCACAACATTATGGCTGGTTGGAGACAGTCCGAACCACAAGTACCGGGTCCATGGTTCTGGCCGTATACTGGGGGGACGGGGACGACTCCCATTAACCCCTGACTATACCGGGGATACGCTTATCACAATGCCTTTCTGGTCTGTGCTGAAGCAGGGCATTCTGGCAGCCAAGTGGCTTGACCTTTATTAGTGAGCCTGGTTACCCCCTCTCGGAACCACAGACTTAGAAATCGCCAGCTCATATACAGTGCATAAAATATATTTATATATATACCCTTATACACCATTTTAATAAAAAATATCACAAAATTCTTTTAAGTCTCTCGGGAAGAGTGAAAGACGCGCACGTTCATTTTCAGAGCTCCTAGACCTTCCTATAAGACGTTAGCTAAAAAGTAGCTTCGAAAAACGCTTAGGTTAAGTTTCAGAGTTGCTTCTAATGTACCAAAGCTGGACTTAGACATAATTTCACTCTCACAACATTATGGCTGGTTGGAGAGGGTCCGAACCACAAGTACTGGGTCCATGGTTCTGGCCGTATACTGGGGGGACGGGGACGACTCCCATTAACCCCTGACTATACCGGGGATACGCTTATCACAATGCCTTTCTGGTCTGTGCTGAAGCAGGGCATTCTGGCAGCCAAGTGGCTTGACCTTTATTAGTGAGCCTGGTTACCCCCTCTCGGAACCACAGACTTAGAAATCGCCAGCTCATATACAGTGCATAAAATATATTTATATATATACCCTTATACACCATTTTAATAAAAAATATCACAAAATTCTTCTAAGTCCCTCGGGAAGAGAGAAAGACGCGCACGTTCATTTTCAGAGCTCCAAGACCTTCCTATAAGAAGTTAGATAAAAAGTAGCTTCGAAAAACGCTTAGGTTAAGTTTCAGAGTTGCTTCTAATGTACCAAAGCTGGACTTAGACATAATTTCACTCTCACAACATTATGGCTGGTTGGAGACAGTCCGAACCACAAGTACCGGGTCCATGGTTCTGGCCGTATACTGGGGGGACGGGGACGACTCCCATTAACTCCTGACTATACCGGGGATACGCTTATCACAATGCCTTTCTGGTCTGTGCTGAAGCAGGGCATTCTGGCAGCCAAGTGGCTTGACCTTTATTAGTGAGCCTGGTTACCCCCTCTCGGAACCACAGACTTAGAAATCGCCAGCTCATATACAGTGCATAAAATATATTTATATATATACCCTTATACACCATTTTAATAAAAAATATCACAAAATTCTTCTAAGTCCCTCGGGAAGAGAGAAAGACGCGCACGTTCATTTTCAGAGCTCCAAGACCTTCCTATAAGAAGTTAGATAAAAAGTAGCTTCGAAAAACGCTTAGGTTAAGTTTCAGAGTTGCTTCTAATGTACCAAAGCTGGACTTAGACATAATTTCACTCTCACAACATTATGGCTGGTTGGAGACAGTCCGAACCACAAGTACCGGGTCCATGGTTCTGGCCGTATACTGGGGGGACGGGGACGACTCCCATTAACTCCTGACTATACCGGGGATACGCTTATCACAATGCCTTTCTGGTCTGTGCTGAAGCAGGGCATTCTGGCAGCCAAGTGGCTTGACCTTTATTAGTGAGCCTGGTTACCCCCTCTCGGAACCACAGACTTAGAAATCGCCAGCTCATATACAGTGCATAAAATATATTTATATATATACCCTTATACACCATTTTAATAAAAAATATCACAAAATTCTTCTAAGTCCCTCGGGAAGAGAGAAAGACGCGCACGTTCATTTTCAGAGCTCCAAGACCTTCCTATAAGAAGTTAGATAAAAAGTAGCTTCGAAAAACGCTTAGGTTAAGTTTCAGAGTTGCTTCTAATGTACCAAAGCTGGACTTAGACATAATTTCACTCTCACAACATTATGGCTGGTTGGAGACAGTCCGAACCACAAGTACCGGGTCCATGGTTCTGGCCGTATACTGGGGGGACGGGGACGACTCCCATTAACTCCTGACTATACCGGGGATACGCTTATCACAATGCCTTTCTGGTCTGTGCTGAAGCAGGGCATTCTGGCAGCCAAGTGGCTTGACCTTTATTAGTGAGCCTGGTTACCCCCTCTCGGAACCACAGACTTAGAAATCGCCAGCTCATATACAGTGCATAAAATATATTTATATATATACCCTTATACACCATTTTAATAAAAAATATCACAAAATTCTTCTAAGTCCCTCGGGAAGAGAGAAAGACGCGCACGTTCATTTTCAGAGCTCCAAGACCTTCCTATAAGAAGTTAGCTAAAAAGTAGCTTCGAAAAACGCTTAGGTTAAGTTTCAGAGTTGCTTCTAATGTACCAAAGCTGGACTTAGACATAATTTCACTCTCACAACATTATGGCTGGTTGGAGAGGGTCCGAACCACAAGTACCGGGTCCATGGTTCTGGCAGTATACTGGGGGGACGGGGACGACTCCCATTAACCCCTGACTATACCGGGGATACGCTTATCACAATGCCTTTCTGGTCTGTGCTGAAGCAGGGCATTCTGGCAGCCAAGTGGCTTGACCTTTATTAGTGAGCCTGGTTACCCCCTCTCGGAACCACAGACTGAGAAATCGCCAGCTCATATACAGTGCATAAAATATATTTATATATATACCCTTATACACCATTTTAATAAAAAATATCACAAAATTCTTTTAAGTCTCTCGGGAAGAGTGAAAGACGCGCACGTTCATTTTCAGAGCTCCTAGACCTTCCTATAAGAAGTTAGCTAAAAAGTAGCTTCGAAAAACGCTTAGGTTAAGTTTCAGAGTTGCTTCTAATGTACCAAAGCTGGACTTAGACATAATTTCACTCTCACAACATTATGGCTGGTTGGAGAGGTTCCGAACCACAAGTACTGGGTCCATGGTTCTGGCCGTATACTGGGGGGACGGGGACGACTCCCATTAACCCCTGACTATACCGGGGATACGCTTATCACAATGCCTTTCTGGTCTGTGCTGAAGCAGGGCATTCTGGCAGCCAAGTGGCTTGACATTTATTAGTGAGCCTGGTTACCCCCTCTCGGAACCACAGACTTAGAAATCGCCAGCTCATATACAGTGCATAAAATATATTTATATATATACCCTTATACACCATTTTAATAAAAAATATCACAAAATTCTTCTTAGTCCCTCGGGAAGAGTGAAAGACGCGCACGTTCATTTTCAGAGCTCCTAGACCTTCCTATAAGAATTTAGCCAAAAAGTAGCTTCGAAAAACGCTTAGGTTAAGTTTCAGAGTTGCTTCTAATGTACCAAAGCTGGACTTAGACATAATTTCACTCTCACAACATTATGGCTGGTTGGAGACAGTCCGAACCACAAGTACCGGGTCCATGGTTCTGGCCGTATACTGGGGGGACGGGGACGACTCCCATTAACCCCTGACTATACCGGGGATACGCTTATCACAATGCCTTTCTGGTCTGTGCTGAAGCAGGGCATTCTGGCAGCCAAGTGGCTTGACCTTTATTAGTGAGCCTGGTTACCCCCTCTCGGAACCACAGACTTAGAAATCGCCAGCTCATATACAGTGCATAAAATATATTTATATATATACCCTTATACACCATTTTAATAAAAAATATCACAAAATTCTTCTAAGTCCCTCGGGAAGAGAGAAAGACGCGCACGTTCATTTTCAGAGCTCCAAGACCTTCCTATAAGAAGTTAGCTAAAAAGTAGCTTCGAAAAACGCTTAGGTTAAGTTTCAGAGTTGCTTCTAATGTACCAAAGCTGGACTTAGACATAATTTCACTCTCACAACATTATGGCTGGTTGGAGACAGTCCGAACCACAAGTACCGGGTCCATGGTTCTGGCCGTATACTGGGGGGACGGGGACGACTCCCATTAACCCCTGACTATACCGGGGATACGCTTATCACAATGCCTTTCTGGTCTGTGCTGAAGCAGGGCATTCTGGCAGCCAAGTGGCTTGACCTTTATTAGTGAGCCTGGTTACCCCCTCTCGGAACCACAGACTTAGAAATCGCCAGCTCATATACAGTGCATAAAATATATTTATATATATACCCTTATACACCATTTTAATAAAAAATATCACAAAATTCTTTTAAGTCTCTCGGGAAGAGTGAAAGACGCGCACGTTCATTTTCAGAGCTCCTAGACCTTCCTATAAGACGTTAGCTAAAAAGTAGCTTCGAAAAACGCTTAGGTTAAGTTTCAGAGTTGCTTCTAATGTACCAAAGCTGGACTTAGACATAATTTCACTCTCACAACATTATGGCTGGTTGGAGAGGGTCCGAACCACAAGTACTGGGTCCATGGTTCTGGCCGTATACTGGGGGGACGGGGACGACTCCCATTAACCCCTGACTATACCGGGGATACGCTTATCACAATGCCTTTCTGGTCTGTGCTGAAGCAGGGCATTCTGGCAGCCAAGTGGCTTGACCTTTATTAGTGAGCCTGGTTACCCCCTCTCGGAACCACAGACTTAGAAATCGCCAGCTCATATACAGTGCATAAAATATATTTATATATATACCCTTATACACCATTTTAATAAAAAATATCACAAAATTCTTCTAAGTCCCTCGGGAAGAGAGAAAGACGCGCACGTTCATTTTCAGAGCTCCAAGACCTTCCTATAAGAAGTTAGATAAAAAGTAGCTTCGAAAAACGCTTAGGTTAAGTTTCAGAGTTGCTTCTAATGTACCAAAGCTGGACTTAGACATAATTTCACTCTCACAACATTATGGCTGGTTGGAGACAGTCCGAACCACAAGTACCGGGTCCATGGTTCTGGCCGTATACTGGGGGGACGGGGACGACTCCCATTAACTCCTGACTATACCGGGGATACGCTTATCACAATGCCTTTCTGGTCTGTGCTGAAGCAGGGCATTCTGGCAGCCAAGTGGCTTGACCTTTATTAGTGAGCCTGGTTACCCCTCTCGGAACCACAGACTTAGAAATCGCCAGCTCATATACAGTGCATAAAATATATTTATATATATACCCTTATACACCATTTTAATAAAAAATATCACAAAATTCTTCTAAGTCCCTCGGGAAGAGAGAAAGACGCGCACGTTCATTTTCAGAGCTCCAAGACCTTCCTATAAGAAGTTAGCTAAAAAGTAGCTTCGAAAAACGCTTAGGTTAAGTTTCAGAGTTGCTTCTAATGTACCAAAGCTGGACTTAGACATAATTTCACTCTCACAACATTATGGCTGGTTGGAGACAGTCCGAACCACAAGTACCGGGTCCATGGTTCTGGCCGTATACTGGGGGGACGGGGACGACTCCCATTAACCCCTGACTATACTGGGGATACGCTTATCACAATGCCTTTCTGGTCTGTGCTGAAGCAGGGCATTCTGGCAGCCAAGTGGCTTGACCTTTATTAGTGAGCCTGGTTACCCCCTCTCGGAACCACAGACTTAGAAATCGCTAGCTCATATACAGTGCATAAAATATATTTATATATAAACCCTTATACACCATTTTAATAAAAAATATCACAAAATTCTTCTAAGTCCCTCGGGAAGAGAGAAAGACGCGCACGTTCATTTTCAGAGCTCCAAGACCTTCCTATAAGAAGTTAGCTAAAAAGTAGCTTCGAAAAACGCTTAGGTTAAGTTTCAGAGTTGCTTCTAATGTACCAAAGCTGGACTTAGACATAATTTCACTCTCACAACATTATGGCTGGTTGGAGAGGGTCCGAACCACAAGTACCGGGTCCATGGTTCTGGCAGTATACTGGGGGGACGGGGACGACTCCCATTAACCCCTGACTATACCGGGGATACGCTTATCACAATGCCTTTCTGGTCTGTGCTGAAGCAGGGCATTCTGGCAGCCAAGTGGCTTGACCTTTATTAGTGAGCCTGGTTACCCCCTCTCGGAACCACAGACTTAGAAATCGCCAGCTCATATACAGTGCATAAAATATATTTATATGTATACCCTTATACACCATTTTAATAAAAAATATCACAAAATTCTTCTAAGTCCCTCGGGAAGAGAGAAAGACGCGCACGTTCATTTTCAGAGCTCCAAGACCTTCCTATAAGAAGTTAGCTAAAAAGTAGCTTCGAAAAACGCTTAGGTTAAGTTTCAGAGTTGCTTCTAATGTACCAAAGCTGGACTTAGACATAATTTCACTCTCACAACATTATGGCTGGTTGGAGACAGTCCGAACCACAAGTACCGGGTCCATGGTTCTGGCCGTATACTGGGGGGACGGGGACGACTCCCATTAACCCCTGACTATACTGGGGATACGCTTATCACAATGCCTTTCTGGTCTGTGCTGAAGCAGGGCATTCTGGCAGCCAAGTGGCTTGACCTTTATTAGTGAGCCTGGTTACCCCCTCTCGGAACCACAGACTTAGAAATCGCTAGCTCATATACAGTGCATAAAATATATTTATATATAAACCCTTATACACCATTTTAATAAAAAATATCACAAAATTCTTCTAAGTCCCTCGGGAAGAGAGAAAGACGCGCACGTTAATTTTCAGAGCTCCATGACCTTCCTATAAGAAGTTAGCTAAAAAGTAGCTTCGAAAAACGCTTAGGTTAAGTTTCAGAGTTGCTTCTAATGTACCAAAGCTGGACTTAGACATAATTTCACTCTCACAACATTATGGCTGGTTGGAGAGGGTCCGAACCACAAGTACCGGGTCCATGGTTCTGGCAGTATACTGGGGGGACGGGGACGACTCCCATTAACCCCTGACTATACCGGGGATACGCTTATCACAATGCCTTTCTGGTCTGTGCTGAAGCAGGGCATTCTGGCAGCCAAGTGGCTTGACATTTATTAGTGAGCCTGGTTACCCCCTCTCGGAACCACAGACTTAGAAATCGCCAGCTCATATACAGTGCATAAAATATATTTATATATATACCCTTATACACCATTTTAATAAAAAATATCACAAAATTCTTCTTAGTCCCTCGGGAAGAGTGAAAGACGCGCACGTTCATTTTCAGAGCTCCTAGACCTTCCTATAAGAAGTTAGCCAAAAAGTAGCTTCGAAAAACGCTTAGGTTAAGTTTCAGAGTTGCTTCTAATGTACCAAAGCTGGACTTAGACATAATTTCACTCTCACAACATTATGGCTGGTTGGAGACAGTCCGAACCACAAGTACCGGGTCCATGGTTCTGGCCGTATACTGGGGGGACGGGGACGACTCCCATTAACCCCTGACTATACCGGGGATACGCTTATCACAATGCCTTCCTGGTCTGTGCTGAAGCAGGGCATTCTGGCAGCCAAGTGGCTTGACCTTTATTAGTGAGCCTGGTTACCCCCTCTCGGAACCACAGACATAGAAATCGCCAGCTCATATACAGTGCATAAAATATATTTATATATATACCCTTATACACCATTTTAATAAAAAATATCACAAAATTCTTCTTAGTCCCTCGGGAAGAGTGAAAGACGCGCACGTTCATTTTCAGAGCTCCTAGACCTTCCTATAAGAAGTTAGCCAAAAAGTAGCTTCGAAAAACGCTTAGGTTAAGTTTCAGAGTTGCTTCTAATGTACCAAAGCTGGACTTAGACATAATTTCACTCTCACAACATTATGGCTGGTTGGAGACAGTCCGAACCACAAGTACCGGGTCCATGGTTCTGGCCGTATACTGGGGGGACGGGGACGACTCCCATTAACCCCTGACTATACCGGGGATACGCTTATCACAATGCCTTCCTGGTCTGTGCTGAAGCAGGGCATTCTGGCAGCCAAGTGGCTTGACCTTTATTAGTGAGCCTGGTTACCCCCTCTCGGAACCACAGACATAGAAATCGCCAGCTCATATACAGTGCATAAAATATATTTATATATATACCCTTATACACCATTTTAATAAAAAATATCACAAAATTCTTCTAAGTCCCTCGGGAAGAGTGAAAGACGCGCACGTTCATTTTCAGAGCTCCTAGACCTTCCTATAAGAAGTTAGCTAAAAAGTAGCTTCGAAAAACGCTTAGGTTAAGTTTCAGAGTTGCTTCTAATGTACCAAAGCTGGACTTAGACATAATTTCACTCTCACAACATTATGGCTGGTTGGAGAGGTTCCGAACCACAAGTACTGGGTCCATGGTTCTGGCCGTATACTGGGGGGACGGGGACGACTCCCATTAACCCCTGACTATACCGGGGATACGCTTATCACAATGCCTTTCTGGTCTGTGCTGAAGCAGGGCATTCTGGCAGCCAAGTGGCTTGACCTTTATTAGTGAGCCTGGTTACCCCCTCTCGGAACCACAGACTTAGAAATCGCCAGCTCATATACAGTGCATAAAATATATTTATATATATACCCTTATACACCATTTTAATAAAAAATATCACAAAATTCTTCTAAGTCCCTCGGGAAGAGAGAAAGACGCGCACGTTCATTTTCAGAGCTCCAAGACCTTCCTATAAGAAGTTAGCTAAAAAGTAGCTTCGAAAAACGCTTAGGTTAAGTTTCAGAGTTGCTTCTAATGTACCAAAGCTGGACTTAGACATAATTTCACTCTCACAACATTATGGCTGGTTGGAGACAGTCCGAACCACAAGTACCGGGTCCATGGTTCTGGCCGTATACTGGGGGGACGGGGACGACTCCCATTAACCCCTGACTATACTGGGGATACGCTTATCACAATGCCTTTCTGGTCTGTGCTGAAGCAGGGCATTCTGGCAGCCAAGTGGCTTGACCTTTATTAGTGAGCCTGGTTACCCCCTCTCGGAACCACAGACTTAGAAATCGCCAGCTCATATACAGTGCATAAAATATATTTATATATAAACCCTTATACACCATTTTAATAAAAAATATCACAAAATTCTTCTAAGTCCCTCGGGAAGAGAGAAAGACGCGCACGTTCATTTTCAGAGCTCCAAGACCTTCCTATAAGAAGTTAGCTAAAAAGTAGCTTCGAAAAACGCTTAGGTTAAGTTTCAGAGTTGCTTCTAATGTACCAAAGCTGGACTTAGACATAATTTCACTCTCACAACATTATGGCTGGTTGGAGAGGTTCCGAACCACAAGTACTGGGTCCATGGTTCTGGCCGTATACTGGGGGGACGGGGACGACTCCCATTAACCCCTGACTATACCGGGGATACGCTTATCACAATGCCTTTCTGGTCTGTGCTGAAGCAGGGCATTCTGGCAGCCAAGTGGCTTGACCTTTATTAGTGAGCCTGGTTACCCCCTCTCGGAACCACAGACTGAGAAATCGCCAGCTCATATACAGTGCATAAAATATATTTATATATATACCCTTATACACCATTTTAATAAAAAATATCACAAAATTCTTTTAAGTCTCTCGGGAAGAGTGAAAGACGCGCACGTTCATTTTCAGAGCTCCTAGACCTTCCTATAAGAAGTTAGCTAAAACGTAGCTTCGAAAAACGCTTAGGTTAAGTTTCAGAGTTGCTTCTAATGTACCAAAGCTGGACTTAGACATAATTTCACTCTCACAACATTATGGCTGGTTGGAGAGGTTCCGAACCACAAGTACTGGGTCCATGGTTCTGGCCGTATACTGGGGGGACGGGGACGACTCCCATTAACCCCTGACTATACCGGGGATACGCTTATCACAATGCCTTTCTGGTCTGTGCTGAAGCAGGGCATTCTGGCAGCCAAGTGGCTTGACCTTTATTAGTGAGCCTGGTTACCCCCTCTCGGAACCACAGACTTAGAAATCGCCAGCTCATATACAGTGCATAAAATATATTTATATATATACCCTTATACACCATTTTAATAAAAAATATCACAAAATTCTTCTAAGTCCCTCGGGAAGAGTGAAAGACGCGCACGTTCATTTTCAGAGCTCCTAGACCTTCCTATAAGAAGTTAGCTAAAAAGTAGCTTCGAAAAACGCTTAGGTTAAGTTTCAGAGTTGCTTCTAATGTACCAAAGCTGGACTTAGACATAATTTCACTCTCACAACATTATGGCTGGTTGGAGAGGGTCCGAACCACAAGTACTGGGTCCATGGTTCTGGCCGTATACTGGGGGGACGGGGACGACTCCCATTAACCCCTGACTATACCGGGGATACGCTTATCACAATGCCTTTCTGGTCTGTGCTGAAGCAGGGCATTCTGGCAGCCAAGTGGCTTGACCTTTATTAGTGAGCCTGGTTACCCCCTCTCGGAACCACAGACTTAGAAATCGCCAGCTCATATACAGTGCATAAAATATATTTATATATATACCCTTATACACCATTTTAATAAAAAATATCACAAAATTCTTCTAAGTCCCTCGGGAAGAGTGAAAGACGCGCACGTTCATTTTCAGAGCTCCTAGACTTTCCTATAAGAAGTTAGCTAAAAAGTAGCTTCGAAAAACGCTTAGGTTAAGTTTCAGAGTTGCTTCTAATGTACCAAAGCTGGACTTAGACATAATTTCACTCTCACAACATTATGGCTGGTTGGAGAGGGTCCGAACCACAAGTACCGGGTCCATGGTTCTGGCAGTATACTGGGGGGACGGGGACGACTCCCATTAACCCCTGACTATACCGGGGATACGCTTATCACAATGCCTTTCTGGTCTGTGCTGAAGCAGGGCATTCTGGCAGCCAAGTGGCTTGACCTTTATTAGTGAGCCTGGTTACCCCCTCTCGGAACCACAGACTTAGAAATCGCCAGCTCATATACAGTGCATAAAATATATTTATATATAAACCCTTATACACCATTTTAATAAAAAATATCACAAAATTCTTCTAAGTCCCTCGGGAAGAGAGAAAGACGCGCACGTTCATTTTCAGAGCTCCAAGACCTTCCTATAAGAAGTTAGCTAAAAAGTAGCTTCGAAAAACGCTTAGGTTAAGTTTCAGAGTTGCTTCTAATGTACCAAAGCTGGACTTAGACATAATTTCACTCTCACAACATTATGGCTGGTTGGAGAGGTTCCGAACCACAAGTACTGGGTCCATGGTTCTGGCCGTATACTGGGGGGACGGGGAAAACTCCCATTAACCCCTGACTATACCGGGGATACGCTTATCACAATGCCTTTCTGGTCTGTGCTGAAGCAGGGCATTCTGGCAGCCAAGTGGCTTGACCTTTATTAGTGAGCCTGGTTACCCCCTCTCGGAACCACAGACTTAGAAATCGCCAGCTCATATACAGTGCATAAAATATATTTATATATATACCCTTATACACCATTTTAATAAAAAATATCACAAAATTCTTCTAAGTCCCTCGGGAAGAGTGAAAGACGCGCACGTTCATTTTCAGAGCTCCTAGACCTTCCTATAAGAAGTTAGCTAAAAAGTAGCTTCGAAAAACGCTTAGGTTAAGTTTCAGAGTTGCTTCTAATGTACCAAAGCTGGACTTAGACATAATTTCACTCTCACAACATTATGGCTGGTTGGAGAGGGTCCGAACCACAAGTACTGGGTCCATGGTTCTGGCCGTATACTGGGGGGACGGGGACGACTCCCATTAACCCCTGACTATACCGGGGATACGCTTATCACAATGCCTTTCTGGTCTGTGCTGAAGCAGGGCATTCTGGCAGCCAAGTGGCTTGACCTTTATTAGTGAGCCTGGTTACCCCCTCTCGGAACCACAGACTTAGAAATCGCCAGCTCATATACAGTGCATAAAATATATTTATATATATACCCTTATACACCATTTTTATAAAAAATATCACAAAATTCTTCTTAGTCCCTCGGGAAGAGTGAAAGACGCGCACGTTCATTTTCAGAGCTCCTAGACCTTCCTATAAGAAGTTAGCCAAAAAGTAGCTTCGAAAAACGCTTAGGTTAAGTTTCAGAGTTGCTTCTAATGTACCAAAGCTGGACTTAGACATAATTTCACTCTCACAACATTATGGCTGGTTGGAGACAGTCCGAACCACAAGTACCGGGTCCATGGTTCTGGCCGTATACTGGGGGGACGGGGACGACTCCCATTAACCCCTGACTATACCGGGGATACGCTTATCACAATGCCTTTCTGGTCTGTGCTGAAGCAGGGCATTCTGGCAGCCAAGTGGCTTGACCTTTATTAGTGAGCCTGGTTACCCCCTCTCGGAACCACAGACTGAGAAATCGCCAGCTCATATACAGTGCATAAAATATATTTATATATATACCCTTATACACCATTTTAATAAAAAATATCACAAAATTCTTTTAAGTCTCTCGGGAAGAGTGAAAGACGCGCACGTTCATTTTCAGAGCTCCTAGACCTTCCTATAAGAAGTTAGCTAAAAAGTAGCTTCGAAAAACGCTTAGGTTAAGTTTCAGAGTTGCTTCTAATGTACCAAAGCTGGACTTAGACATAATTTCACTCTCACAACATTATGGCTGGTTGGAGAGGTTCCGAACCACAAGTACTGGGTCCATGGTTCTGGCCGTATACTGGGGGGACGGGGACGACTCCCATTAACCCCTGACTATACCGGGGATACGCTTATCACAATGCCTTTCTGGTCTGTGCTGAAGCAGGGCATTCTGGCAGCCAAGTGGCTTGACCTTTATTAGTGAGCCTGGTTACCCCCTCTCGGAACCACAGACTTAGAAATCGCCAGCTCATATACAGTGCATAAAATATATTTATATATATACCCTTATACACCATTTTAATAAAAAATATCACAAAATTCTTCTAAGTCCCTCGGGAAGAGTGAAAGACGCGCACGTTCATTTTCAGAGCTCCTAGACCTTCCTATAAGAAGTTAGCTAAAAAGTAGCTTCGAAAAACGCTTAGGTTAAGTTTCAGAGTTGCTTCTAATGTACCAAAGCTGGACTTAGACATAATTTCACTCTCACAACATTATGGCTGGTTGGAGAGGGTCCGAACCACAAGTACTGGGTCCATGGTTCTGGCCGTATACTGGGGGGACGGGGACGACTCCCATTAACCCCTGACTATACCGGGGATACGCTTATCACAATGCCTTTCTGGTCTGTGCTGAAGCAGGGCATTCTGGCAGCCAAGTGGCTTGACCTTTATTAGTGAGCCTGGTTACCCCCTCTCGGAACCACAGACTTAGAAATCGCCAGCTCATATACAGTGCATAAAATATATTTATATATATACCCTTATACACCATTTTAATAAAAAATATCACAAAATTCTTCTAAGTCCCTCGGGAAGAGTGAAAGACGCGCACGTTCATTTTCAGAGCTCCTAGACTTTCCTATAAGAAGTTAGCTAAAAAGTAGCTTCGAAAAACGCTTAGGTTAAGTTTCAGAGTTGCTTCTAATGTACCAAAGCTGGACTTAGACATAATTTCACTCTCACAACATTATGGCTGGTTGGAGACAGTCCGAACCTCAAGTACCGGGTACATGGTTCTGGCCGTATACTGGGGGGACGGGGACGACTCCCATTAACCCCTGACTATACCGGGGATACGCTTATCACAATGCCTTTCTGGTCTGTGCTGAAGCAGGGCATTCTGGCAGCCAAGTGGCTTGACCTTTATTAGTGAGCCTGGTTACCCCCTCTCGGAACCAGAGACTTAGAAATCGCGAGCTCATATACAGTGCATAAAATATATTTATATATAAACCCTAATACACCATTTTAATAAAAAATATCACAAAATTCTTCAAAGTCAGTCGGGAAGAGAGAAAGACGCGCACGTTCATTTTCAGAGCTCCTAGACCTTCCTATAAGAAGTTAGCTAAAAAGTAGCTTCGAAAAACGCTTAGGTTAAGTTTCAGAGTTGCTTCTAATGTACCAAAGCTGGACTTAGACATAATTTCACTCTCACAACATTATGGCTGGTTGGAGAGGGTCCGAACCACAAGTACTGGGTCCATGGTTCTGGCCGTATACTGGGGGGACGGGGACGACTCCCATTAACCCCTGACTATACCGGGGATACGCTTATCACAATGCCTTTCTGGTCTGTGCTGAAGCAGGGCATTCTGGCAGCCAAGTGGCTTTACCTTTATTAGTGAGCCTGGTTACCCCCTCTCGGAACCACAGACTTAGAAATCGCCAGCTCATATACAGTGCATAAAATATATTTATATATATACCCTTATACACCATTTTAATAAAAAATATCACAAAATTCTTCTAAGTCCCTCGGGAAGAGTGAAAGACGCGCACGTTCATTTTCAGAGCTCCTAGACTTTCCTATAAGAAGTTAGCTAAAAAGTAGCTTCGAAAAACGCTTAGGTTAAGTTTCAGAGTTGCTTCTAATGTACCAAAGCTGGACTTAGACATAATTTCACTCTCACAACATTATGGCTGGTTGGAGACAGTCCGAACCACAAGTACCGGGTCCATGGTTCTGGCCGTATACTGGGGGGACGGGGACGACTCCCATTAACCCCTGACTATACCGGGGATACGCTTATCACAATGCCTTTCTGGTCTGTGCTGAAGCAGGGCATTCTGGCAGCCAAGTGGCTTGACCTTTATTAGTGAGCCTGGTTACCCCCTCTCGGAACCAGAGACTTAGAAATCGCGAGCTCATATACAGTGCATAAAATATATTTATATATAAACCCTAATACACCATTTTAATAAAAAATATCACAAAATTCTTCTAAGTCAGTCGGGAAGAGAGAAAGACGCGCACGTTCATTTTCAGAGCTCCTAGACCTTCCTATAAGAAGTTAGCTAAAAAGTAGCTTCGAAAAACGCTTAGGTTAAGTTTCAGAGTTGCTTCTAATGTACCAAAGCTGGACTTAGACATAATTTCACTCTCACAACATTATGGCTGGTTGGAGAGGGTCCGAACCACAAGTACCGGGTCCATGGTTCTGGCAGTATACTGGGGGGACGGGGACGACTCCCATTAACCCCTGACTATACCGGGGATACGCTTATCACAATGCCTTTCTGGTCTGTGCTGAAGCAGGGCATTCTGGCAGCCAAGTGGCTTGACCTTTATTAGTGAGCCTGGTTACCCCCTCTCGGAACCACAGACTTAGAAATCGCCAGCTCATATACAGTGCATAAAATATATTTATATATATACCCTTATACACCATTTTAATAAAAAATATCACAAAATTCTTTTAAGTCTCTCGGGAAGAGTGAAAGACGCGCACGTTCATTTTCAGAGCTCCTAGACCTTCCTATAAGAAGTTAGCGAAAAAGTAGCTTCGAAAAACGCTTAGGTTAAGTTTCAGAGTTGCTTCTAATGTACCAAAGCTGGACTTAGACATAATTTCACTCTCACAACATTATGGCTGGTTGGAGAGGTTCCGAACCACAAGTACTGGGTCCATGGTTCTGGCCGTATACTGGGGGGACGGGGACGACTCCCATTAACCCCTGACTATACCGGGGATACGCTTATCACAATGCCTTTCTGGTCTGTGCTGAAGCAGGGCATTCTGGCAGCCAAGTGGCTTGACCTTTATTAGTGAGCCTGGTTACCCCCTCTCGGAACCACAGACTGAGAAATCGCCAGCTCATATACAGTGCATAAAATATATTTATATATATACCCTTATACACCATTTTAATAAAAAATATCACAAAATTCTTTTAAGTCTCTCGGGAAGAGTGAAAGACGCGCACGTTCATTTTCAGAGCTCCTAGACCTTCCTATAAGAAGTTAGCTAAAAAGTAGCTTCGAAAAACGCTTAGGTTAAGTTTCAGAGTTGCTTCTAATGTACCAAAGCTGGACTTAGACATAATTTCACTCTCACAACATTATGGCTGGTTGGAGAGGTTCCGAACCACAAGTACTGGGTCCATGGTTCTGGCCGTATACTGGGGGGACGGGGACGACTCCCATTAACCCCTGACTATACCGGGGATACGCTTATCACAATGCCTTTCTGGTCTGTGCTGAAGCAGGGCATTCTGGCAGCCAAGTGGCTTGACCTTTATTAGTGAGCCTGGTTACCCCCTCTCGGAACCACAGACTTAGAAATCGCCAGCTCATATACAGTGCATAAAATATATTTATATATATACCCTTATACACCATTTTAATAAAAAATATCACAACATTCTTCTAAGTCCCTCGGGAAGAGTGAAAGACGCGCACGTTCATTTTCAGAGCTCCTAGACCTTCCTATAAGAAGTTAGCTAAGAAGTAGCTTCGAAAAACGCTTAGGTTAAGTTTCAGAGTTGCTTCTAATGTACCAAAGCTGGACTTAGACATAATTTCACTCTCACAACATTATGGCTGGTTGGAGACAGTCCGAACCACAAGTACCGGGTCCATGGTTCTGGCCGTATACTGGGGGGACGGGGACGACTCCCATTAACCCCTGACTATACCGGGGATACGCTTATCACAATGCCTTTCTGGTCTGTGCTGAAGCAGGGCATTCTGGCAGCCAAGTGGCTTGACCTTTATTAGTGAGCCTGGTTACCCCCTCTCGGAACCACAGACTTAGAAATCGCCAGCTCATATACAGTGCATAAAATATATTTATATATATACCCTTATACACCATTTTAATAAAAAATATCACAAAATTCTTCTAAGTCCCTCGGGAAGAGTGAAAGACGCGCACGTTCATTTTCAGAGCTCCTAGACTTTCCTATAAGAAGTTAGCTAAAAAGTAGCTTCGAAAAACGCTTAGGTTAAGTTTCAGAGTTGCTTCTAATGTACCAAAGCTGGACTTAGACATAATTTCACTCTCACAACATTATGGCTGGTTGGAGACAGTCCGAACCACAAGTACCGGGTCCATGGTTCTGGCCGTATACTGGGGGGACGGGGACGACTCCCATTAACCCCTGACTATACCGGGGATACGCTTATCACAATGCCTTTCTGGTCTGTGCTGAAGCAGGGCATTCTGGCAGCCAAGTGGCTTGACCTTTATTAGTGAGCCTGGTTACCCCCTCTCGGAACCAGAGACTTAGAAATCGCGAGCTCATATACAGTGCATAAAATATATTTATATATAAACCCTAATACACCATTTTAATAAAAAATATCACAAAATTCTTCTAAGTCAGTCGGGAAGAGAGAAAGACGCGCACGTTCATTTTCAGAGCTCCTAGACCTTCCTATAAGAAGTTAGCTAAAAAGTAGCTTCGAAAAACGCTTAGGTTAAGTTTCAGAGTTGCTTCTAATGTACCAAAGCTGGACTTAGACATAATTTCACTCTCACAACATTATGGCTGGTTGGAGAGGGTCCGAACCACAAGTACCGGGTCCATGGTTCTGGCAGTATACTGGGGGGACGGGGACGACTCCCATTAACCCCTGACTATACCGGGGATACGCTTATCACAATGCCTTTCTGGTCTGTGCTGAAGCAGGGCATTCTGGCAGCCAAGTGGCTTGACCTTTATTAGTGAGCCTGGTTACCCCCTCTCGGAACCACAGACTTAGAAATCGCCAGCTCATATACAGTGCATAAAATATATTTATATATATACCCTTATACACCATTTTAATAAAAAATATCACAAAATTCTTTTAAGTCTCTCGGGAAGAGTGAAAGACGCGCACGTTCATTTTCAGAGCTCCTAGACCTTCCTATAAGAAGTTAGCTAAAAAGTAGCTTCGAAAAACGCTTAGGTTAAGTTTCAGAGTTGCTTCTAATGTACCAAAGCTGGACTTAGACATAATTTCACTCTCACAACATTATGGCTGGTTGGAGAGGGTCCGAACCACAAGTACTGGGTCCATGGTTCTGGCCGTATACTGGGGGGACGGGGACGACTCCCATTAACCCCTGACTATACCGGGGATACGCTTATCACAATGCCTTTCTGGTCTGTGCTGAAGCAGGGCATTCTGGCAGCCAAGTGGCTTGACCTTTATTAGTGAGCCTGGTTACCCCCTCTCGGAACCACAGACTGAGAAATCGCCAGCTCATATACAGTGCATAAAATATATTTATATATATACCCTTATACACCATTTTAATAAAAAATATCACAAAATTCTTTTAAGTCTCTCGGGAAGAGTGAAAGACGCGCACGTTCATTTTCAGAGCTCCTAGACCTTCCTATAAGAAGTTAGCTAAAAAGTAGCATCGAAAAACGCTTAGGTTAAGTTTCAGAGTTGCTTCTAATGTACCAAAGCTGGACTTAGACATAATTTCACTCTCACAACATTATGGCTGGTTGGAGAGGTTCCGAACCACAAGTACTGGGTCCATGGTTCTGGCCGTATACTGGGGGGACGGGGACGACTCCCATTAACCCCTGACTATACCGGGGATACGCTTATCACAATGCCTTTCTGGTCTGTGCTGAAGCAGGGCATTCTGGCAGCCAAGTGGCTTGACCTTTATTAGTGAGCCTGGTTACCCCCTCTCGGAACCACAGACTTAGAAATCGCCAGCTCATATACAGTGCATAAAATATATTTATATATATACCCTTATACACCATTTTAATAAAAAATATCACAAAATTCTTCTAAGTCCCTCGGGAAGAGTGAAAGACGCGCACGTTCATTTTCAGAGCTCCTAGACCTTCCTATAAGAAGTTAGCTAAAAAGTAGCTTCGAAAAACGCTTAGGTTAAGTTTCAGAGTTGCTTCTAATGTACCAAAGCTGGACTTAGACATAATTTCACTCTCACAACATTATGGCTGGTTGGAGAGGGTCCGAACCACAAGTACTGGGTCCATGGTTCTGGCCGTATACTGGGGGGACGGGGACGACTCCCATTAACCCCTGACTATACCGGGGATACGCTTATCACAATGCCTTTCTGGTCTGTGCTGAAGCAGGGCATTCTGGCAGCCAAGTGGCTTGACCTTCATTAGTGAGCCTGGTTACCCCCTCTCGGAACCACAGACTTAGAAATCGCCAGCTCATATACAGTGCATAAAATATATTTATATATATACCCTTATACACCATTTTAATAAAAAATATCACAAAATTCTTCTTAGTCCCTCGGGAAGAGTGAAAGACGCGCACGTTCATTTTCAGAGCTCCTAGACCTTCCTATAAGAAGTTAGCCAAAAAGTAGCTTCGAAAAACGCTTAGGTTAAGTTTCAGAGTTGCTTCTAATGTACCAAAGCTGGACTTAGACATAATTTCACTCTCACAACATTATGGCTGGTTGGAGAGGTTCCGAACCACAAGTACTGGGTCCATGGTTCTGGCCGTATACTGGGGGGACGGGGACGACTCCCATTAACCCCTGACTATACCGGGGATACGCTTATCACAATGCCTTTCTGGTCTGTGCTGAAGCAGGGCATTCTGGCAGCCAAGTGGCTTGACCTTTATTAGTGAGCCTGGTTACCCCCTCTCGGAACCACAGACTGAGAAATCGCCAGCTCATATACAGTGCATAAAATATATTTATATATATACCCTTATACACCATTTTAATAAAAAATATCACAAAATTCTTTTAAGTCTCTCGGGAAGAGTGAAAGACGCGCACGTTCATTTTCAGAGCTCCTAGACCTTCCTATAAGAAGTTAGCTAAAAAGTAGCTTCGAAAAACGCTTAGGTTAAGTTTCAGAGTTGCTTCTAATGTACCAAAGCTGGACTTAGACATAATTTCACTCTCACAACATTATGGCTGGTTGGAGAGGTTCCGAACCACAAGTACTGGGTCCATGGTTCTGGCCGTATACTGGGGGGACGGGGACGACTCCCATTAACCCCTGACTATACCGGGGATACGCTTATCACAATGCCTTTCTGGTCTGTGCTGAAGCAGGGCATTCTGGCAGCCAAGTGGCTTGACCTTTATTAGTGAGCCTGGTTACCCCCTCTCGGAACCACAGACTTAGAAATCGCCAGCTCATATACAGTGCATAAAATATATTTATATATATACCCTTATACACCATTTTAATAAAAAATATCACAACATTCTTCTAAGTCCCTCGGGAAGAGTGAAAGACGCGCACGTTCATTTTCAGAGCTCCTAGACCTTCCTATAAGAAGTTAGCTAAGAAGTAGCTTCGAAAAACGCTTAGGTTAAGTTTCAGAGTTGCTTCTAATGTACCAAAGCTGGACTTAGACATAATTTCACTCTCACAACATTATGGCTGGTTGGAGACAGTCCGAACCACAAGTACCGGGTCCATGGTTCTGGCCGTATACTGGGGGGACGGGGACGACTCCCATTAACCCCTGACTATACCGGGGATACGCTTATCACAATGCCTTTCTGGTCTGTGCTGAAGCAGGGCATTCTGGCAGCCAAGTGGCTTGACCTTTATTAGTGAGCCTGGTTACCCCCTCTCGGAACCACAGACTTAGAAATCGCCAGCTCATATACAGTGCATAAAATATATTTATATATATACCCTTATACACCATTTTAATAAAAAATATCACAAAATTCTTCTAAGTCCCTCGGGAAGAGTGAAAGACGCGCACGTTCATTTTCAGAGCTCCTAGACTTTCCTATAAGAAGTTAGCTAAAAAGTAGCTTCGAAAAACGCTTAGGTTAAGTTTCAGAGTTGCTTCTAATGTACCAAAGCTGGACTTAGACATAATTTCACTCTCACAACATTATGGCTGGTTGGAGACAGTCCGAACCACAAGTACCGGGTCCATGGTTCTGGCCGTATACTGGGGGGACGGGGACGACTCCCATTAACCCCTGACTATACCGGGGATACGCTTATCACAATGCCTTTCTGGTCTGTGCTGAAGCAGGGCATTCTGGCAGCCAAGTGGCTTGACCTTTATTAGTGAGCCTGGTTACCCCCTCTCGGAACCAGAGACTTAGAAATCGCGAGCTCATATACAGTGCATAAAATATATTTATATATAAACCCTAATACACCATTTTAATAAAAAATATCACAAAATTCTTCTAAGTCAGTCGGGAAGAGAGAAAGACGCGCACGTTCATTTTCAGAGCTCCTAGACCTTCCTATAAGAAGTTAGCTAAAAAGTAGCTTCGAAAAACGCTTAGGTTAAGTTTCAGAGTTGCTTCTAATGTACCAAAGCTGGACTTAGACATAATTTCACTCTCACAACATTATGGCTGGTTGGAGAGGGTCCGAACCACAAGTACCGGGTCCATGGTTCTGGCAGTATACTGGGGGGACGGGGACGACTCCCATTAACCCCTGACTATACCGGGGATACGCTTATCACAATGCCTTTCTGGTCTGTGCTGAAGCAGGGCATTCTGGCAGCCAAGTGGCTTGACCTTTATTAGTGAGCCTGGTTACCCCCTCTCGGAACCACAGACTTAGAAATCGCCAGCTCATATACAGTGCATAAAATATATTTATATATATACCCTTATACACCATTTTAATAAAAAATATCACAAAATTCTTTTAAGTCTCTCGGGAAGAGTGAAAGACGCGCACGTTCATTTTCAGAGCTCCTAGACCTTCCTATAAGAAGTTAGCTAAAAAGTAGCTTCGAAAAACGCTTAGGTTAAGTTTCAGAGTTGCTTCTAATGTACCAAAGCTGGACTTAGACATAATTTCACTCTCACAACATTATGGCTGGTTGGAGAGGGTCCGAACCACAAGTACTGGGTCCATGGTTCTGGCCGTATACTGGGGGGACGGGGACGACTCCCATTAACCCCTGACTATACCGGGGATACGCTTATCACAATGCCTTTCTGGTCTGTGCTGAAGCAGGGCATTCTGGCAGCCAAGTGGCTTGACCTTTATTAGTGAGCCTGGTTACCCCCTCTCGGAACCACAGACTGAGAAATCGCCAGCTCATATACAGTGCATAAAATATATTTATATATATACCCTTATACACCATTTTAATAAAAAATATCACAAAATTCTTTTAAGTCTCTCGGGAAGAGTGAAAGACGCGCACGTTCATTTTCAGAGCTCCTAGACCTTCCTATAAGAAGTTAGCTAAAAAGTAGCATCGAAAAACGCTTAGGTTAAGTTTCAGAGTTGCTTCTAATGTACCAAAGCTGGACTTAGACATAATTTCACTCTCACAACATTATGGCTGGTTGGAGAGGTTCCGAACCACAAGTACTGGGTCCATGGTTCTGGCCGTATACTGGGGGGACGGGGACGACTCCCATTAACCCCTGACTATACCGGGGATACGCTTATCACAATGCCTTTCTGGTCTGTGCTGAAGCAGGGCATTCTGGCAGCCAAGTGGCTTGACCTTTATTAGTGAGCCTGGTTACCCCCTCTCGGAACCACAGACTTAGAAATCGCCAGCTCATATACAGTGCATAAAATATATTTATATATATACCCTTATACACCATTTTAATAAAAAATATCACAAAATTCTTCTAAGTCCCTCGGGAAGAGTGAAAGACGCGCACGTTCATTTTCAGAGCTCCTAGACCTTCCTATAAGAAGTTAGCTAAAAAGTAGCTTCGAAAAACGCTTAGGTTAAGTTTCAGAGTTGCTTCTAATGTACCAAAGCTGGACTTAGACATAATTTCACTCTCACAACATTATGGCTGGTTGGAGAGGGTCCGAACCACAAGTACTGGGTCCATGGTTCTGGCCGTATACTGGGGGGACGGGGACGACTCCCATTAACCCCTGACTATACCGGGGATACGCTTATCACAATGCCTTTCTGGTCTGTGCTGAAGCAGGGCATTCTGGCAGCCAAGTGGCTTGACCTTCATTAGTGAGCCTGGTTACCCCCTCTCGGAACCACAGACTTAGAAATCGCCAGCTCATATACAGTGCATAAAATATATTTATATATATACCCTTATACACCATTTTAATAAAAAATATCACAAAATTCTTCTTAGTCCCTCGGGAAGAGTGAAAGACGCGCACGTTCATTTTCAGAGCTCCTAGACCTTCCTATAAGAAGTTAGCCAAAAAGTAGCTTCGAAAAACGCTTAGGTTAAGTTTCAGAGTTGCTTCTAATGTACCAAAGCTGGACTTAGACATAATTTCACTCTCACAACATTATGGCTGGTTGGAGACAGTCCGAACCACAAGTACCGGGTCCATGGTTCTGGCCGTATACTGGGGGGACGGGGACGACTCCCATTAACCCCTGACTATACCGGGGATACGCTTATCACAATGCCTTTCTGGTCTGTGCTGAAGCAGGGCATTCTGGCAGCCAAGTGGCTTGACCTTTATTAGTGAGCCTGGTTACCCCCTCTCGGAACCACAGACTTAGAAATCGCCAGCTCATATACAGTGCATAAAATATATTTATATATATACCCTTATACACCATTTTAATAAAAAATATCACAAAATTCTTTTAAGTCTCTCGGGAAGAGTGAAAGACGCGCACGTTCATTTTCAGAGCTCCTAGACCTTCCTATAAGAAGTTAGCTAAAAAGTAGCTTCGAAAAACGCTTAGGTTAAGTTTCAGAGTTGCTTCTAATGTACCAAAGCTGGACTTAGACATAATTTCACTCTCACAACATTATGGCTGGTTGGAGAGGTTCCGAACCACAAGTACTGGGTCCATGGTTCTGGCCGTATACTGGGGGGACGGGGACGACTCCCATTAACCCCTGACTATACCGGGGATACGCTTATCACAATGCCTTTCTGGTCTGTGCTGAAGCAGGGCATTCTGGCAGCCAAGTGGCTTGACCTTTATTAGTGAGCCTGGTTACCCCCTCTCGGAACCACAGACTTAGAAATCGCCAGCTCATATACAGTGCATAAAATATATTTATATATATACCCTTATACACCATTTTAATAAAAAATATCACAAAATTCTTCTAAGTCCCTCGGGAAGAGTGAAAGACGCGCACGTTCATTTTCAGAGCTCCTAGACCTTCCTATAAGAAGTTAGCTAAAAAGTAGCTTCGAAAAACGCTTAGGTTAAGTTTCAGAGTTGCTTCTAATGTACCAAAGCTGGACTTAGACATAATTTCACTCTCACAACATTATGGCTGGTTGGAGAGGGTCCGAACCACAAGTACTGGGTCCATGGTTCTGGCCGTATACTGGGGGGACGGGGACGACTCCCATTAACCCCTGACTATACCGGGGATACGCTTATCACAATGCCTTTCTGGTCTGTGCTGAAGCAGGGCATTCTGGCAGCCAAGTGGCTTGACCTTTATTAGTGAGCCTGGTTACCCCCTCTCGGAACCACAGACTTAGAAATCGCCAGCTCATATACAGTGCATAAAATATATTTATATATATACCCTTATACACCATTTTAATAAAAAATATCACAAAATTCTTCTAAGTCCCTCGGGAAGAGTGAAAGACGTGCACGTTCATTTTCAGAGCTCCTAGACCTTCCTATAAGAAGTTAGCTAAAAAGTAGCTTCGAAAAACGCTTAGGTTAAGTTTCAGAGTTGCTTCTAATGTACCAAAGCTGGACTTAGACATAATTTCACTCTCACAACATTATGGCTGGTTGGAGAGGGTCCGAACCACAAGTACTGGGTCCATGGTTCTGGCCGTATACTGGGGGGACGGGGACGACTCCCATTAACCCCTGACTATACCGGGGATACGCTTATCACAATGCCTTTCTGGTCTGTGCTGAAGCAGGGCATTCTGGCAGCCAAGTGGCTTGACCTTTATTAGTGAGCCTGGTTACCCCCTCTCGGAACCACAGACTTAGAAATCGCCAGCTCATATACAGTGCATAAAATATATTTATATATATACCCTTATACACCATTTTAATAAAAAATATCACAAAATTCTTCTAAGTCCCTCGGGAAGAGTGAAAGACGCGCACGTTCATTTTCAGAGCTCCTAGACCTTCCTATAAGAAGTTAGCCAAAAAGTAGCTTCGAAAAACGCTTAGGTTAAGTTTCAGAGTTGCTTCTAATGTACCAAAGCTGGACTTAGACATAATTTCACTCTCACAACATTATGGCTGGTTGGAGACAGTCCGAACCACAAGTACCGGGTCCATGGTTCTGGCCGTATACTGGGGGGACGGGGACGACTCCCATTAACCCCTGACTATACCGGGGATACGCGTATCACAATGCCTTTCTGGTCTGTGCTGAAGCAGGGCATTCTGGCAGCCAAGTGGCTTGACCTTTATTAGTGAGCCTGGTTACCCCCTCTCGGAACCACAGACTTAGAAATCGCCAGCTCATATACAGTGCATAAAATATATTTATATATATACCCTTATACACCATTTTAATAAAAAATATCACAAAATTCTTCTAAGTCCCTCGGGAAGAGTGAAAGACGCGCACGTTCATTTTCAGAGCTCCTAGACCTTCCTATAAGAAGTTAGCTAAAAAGTAGCTTCGAAAAACGCTTAGGTTAAGTTTCAGAGTTGCTTCTAATGTACCAAAGCTGGACTTAGACATAATTTCACTCTCACAACATTATGGCTGGTTGGAGACAGTCCGAACCACAAGTACCGGGTCCATGGTTCTGGCCGTATACTGGGGGGACGGGGACGACTCCCATTAACCCCTGACTATACCGGGGATACGCTTATCACAATGCCTTTCTGGTCTGTGCTGAAGCAGGGCATTCTGGCAGCCAAGTGGCTTGACCTTTATTAGTGAGCCTGGTTACCCCCTCTCGGAACCAGAGACTTAGAAATCGCGAGCTCATATACAGTGCATAAAATATATTTATATATAAACCCTTATACACCATTTTAATAAAAAATATCACAAAATTCTTCTAAGTCAGTCGGGAAGAGAGAAAGACGCGCACGTTCATTTTCAGAGCTCCTAGACCTTCCTATAAGAAGTTAGCTAAAAAGTAGCTTCGAAAAACGCTTAGGTTAAGTTTCAGAGTTGCTTCTAATGTACCAAAGCTGGACTTAGACATAATTTCACTCTCACAACATTATGGCTGGTTGGAGAGGGTCCGAACCACAAGTACTGGGTCCATGGTTCTGGCCGTATACTGGGGGGACGGGGACGACTCCCATTAACCCCTGACTATACCGGGGATACGCTTATCACAATGCCTTTCTGGTCTGTGCTGAAGCAGGGCATTCTGGCAGCCAAGTGGCTTGACCTTTATTAGTGAGCCTGGTTACCCCCTCTCGGAACCACAGACTTAGAAATCGCCAGCTCATATACAGTGCATAAAATATATTTTTATATATACCCTTATACACCATTTTAATAAAAAATATCACAAAATTCTTCTTAGTCCCTCGGGAAGAGTGAAAGACGCGCACGTTCATTTTCAGAGCTCCTAGACCTTCCTATAAGAAGTTAGCCAAAAAGTAGCTTCGAAAAACGCTTAGGTTAAGTTTCAGAGTTGCTTCTAATGAACCAAAGCTGGACTTAGACATAATTTCACTCTCACAACATTATGGCTGGTTGGAGACAGTCCGAACCACAAGTACCGGGTCCATGGTTCTGGCCGTATACTGGGGGGACGGGGACGACTCCCATTAACCCCTGACTATACCGGGGATACGCTTATCACAATGCCTTTCTGGTCTGTGCTGAAGCAGGGCATCCTGGCAGCCAAGTGGCTTTACCTTTATTAGTGAGCCTGGTTACCCCCTCTCGGAACCACAGACTTAGAAATCGCCAGCTCATATACAGTGCATAAAATATATTTATATATATACCCTTATACACCATTTTAATAAAAAATATCACAAAATTCTTTTAAGTCTCTCGGGAAGAGTGAAAGACGTGCACGTTCATTTTCAGCGCTCCTAGACCTTCCTATAAGAAGTTAGCTAAAAAGTAGCTTCGAAAAACGCTTAGGTTAAGTTTCAGAGTTGCTTCTAATGTACCAAAGCTGGACTTAGACATAATTTCACTCTCACAACATTATGGCTGGTTGGAGAGGGTCCGAACCACAAGTACTGGGTCCATGGTTCTGGCCGTATACTGGGGGGACGGGGACGACTCCCATTAACCCCTGACTATACCGGGGATACGCTTATCACAATGCCTTTCTGGTCTGTGCTGAAGCAGGGCATTCTGGCAGCCAAGTGGCTTGACCTTTATTAGTGAGCCTGGTTACCCCCTCTCGGAACCACAGACTGAGAAATCGCCAGCTCATATACAGTGCATAAAATATATTTATATATATACCCTTATACACCATTTTAATAAAAAATATCACAAAATTCTTTTAAGTCTCTCGGGAAGAGTGAAAGACGCGCACGTTCATTTTCAGAGCTCCTAGACCTTCCTATAAGAAGTTAGCTAAAAAGTAGCTTCGAAAAACGCTTAGGTTAAGTTTCAGAGTTGCTTCTAATGTACCAAAGCTGGACTTAGACATAATTTCACTCTCACAACATTATGGCTGGTTGGAGAGGTTCCGAACCACAAGTACTGGGTCCATGGTTCTGGCCGTATACTGGGGGGACGGGGACGACTCCCATTAACCCCTGACTATACCGGGGATACGCTTATCACAATGCCTTTCTGGTCTGTGCTGAAGCAGGGCATTCTGGCAGCCAAGTGGCTTGACCTTTATTAGTGAGCCTGGTTACCCCCTCTCGGAACCACAGACTTAGAAATCGCCAGCTCATATACAGTGCATAAAATATATTTATATATATACCCTTATACACCATTTTAATAAAAAATATCACAGAATTCTTCTAAGTCCCTCGGGAAGAGTGAAAGACGCGCACGTTCATTTTCAGAGCTCCTAGACCTTCCTATAAGAAGTTAGCTAAAAAGTAGCTTCGAAAAACGCTTAGGTTAAGTTTCAGAGTTGCTTCTAATGTACCAAAGCTGGACTTAGACATAATTTCACTCTCACAACATTATGGCTGGTTGGAGAGGGTCCGAACCACAAGTACTGGGTCCATGGTTCTGGCCGTATACTGGGGGGACGGGGACGACTCCCATTAACCCCTGACTATACCGGGGATACGCTTATCACAATGCCTTTCTGGTCTGTGCTGAAGCAGGGCATTCTGGCAGCCAAGTGGCTTGACCTTTATTAGTGAGCCTGGTTACCCCCTCTCGGAACCACAGACTTAGAAATCGCCAGCTCATATACAGTGCATAAAATATATTTATATATATACCCTTATACACCATTTTAATAAAAAATATCACAAAATTCTTCTTAGTCCCTCGGGAAGAGTGAAAGACGCGCACGTTCATTTTCAGAGCTCCTAGACCTTCCTATAAGAAGTTAGCCAAAAAGTAGCTTCGAAAAACGCTTAGGTTAAGTTTCAGAGTTGCTTCTAATGTACCAAAGCTGGACTTAGACATAATTTCACTCTCACAACATTATGGCTGGTTGGAGACAGTCCGAACCACAAGTACCGGGTCCATGGTTCTGGCCGTATACTGGGGGGACGGGGACGACTCCCATTAACCCCTGACTATACCGGGGATACGCTTATCACAATGCCTTTCTGGTCTGTGCTGAAGCAGGGCATTCTGGCAGCCAAGTGGCTTGACCTTTATTAGTGAGCCTGGTTACCCCCTCTCGGAACCACAGACTGAGAAATCGCCAGCTCATATACAGTGCATAAAATATATTTATATATATACCCTTATACACCATTTTAATAAAAAATATCACAAAATTCTTTTAAGTCTCTCGGGAAGAGTGAAAGACGCGCACGTTCATTTTCAGAGCTCCTAGACCTTCCTATAAGAAGTTAGCTAAAAAGTAGCTTCGAAAAACGCTTAGGTTAAGTTTCAGAGTTGCTTCTAATGTACCAAAGCTGGACTTAGACATAATTTCACTCTCACAACATTATGGCTGGTTGGAGAGGTTCCGAACCACAAGTACTGGGTCCATTGTTCTGGCCGTATACTGGGGGGACGGGGACGACTCCCATTAACCCCTGACTATACCGGGGATACGCTTATCACAATGCCTTTCTGGTCTGTGCTGAAGCAGGGCATTCTGGCAGCCAAGTGGCTTGACCTTTATTAGTGAGCCTGGTTACCCCCTCTCGGAACCACAGACTTAGAAATCGCCAGCTCATATACAGTGCATAAAATATATTTATATATATACCCTTATACACCATTTTAATAAAAAATATCACAAAATTCTTTTAAGTCTGTCGGGAAGAGTGAAAGACGCGCACGTTCATTTTCAGAGCTCCTAGACCTTCCTATAAGAAGTTAGCTAAAAAGTAGCTTCGAAAAACGCTTAGGTTAAGTTTCAGAGTTGCTTCTAATGTACCAAAGCTGGACTTAGACATAATTTCACTCTCACAACATTATGGCTGGTTGGAGACAGTCCGAACCACAAGTACCGGGTCCATGGTTCTGGCCGTATACTGGGGGGACGGGGACGACTCCCATTAACCCCTGACTATACCGGGGATACGCTTATCACAATGCCTTTCTGGTCTGTGCTGAAGCAGGGCATTCTGGCAGCCAAGTGGCTTGACCTTTATTAGTGAGCCTGGTTACCCCCTCTCGGAACCAGAGACTTAGAAATCGCGAGCTCATATACAGTGCATAAAATATATTTATATATAAACCCTTATACACCATTTTAATAAAAAATATCACAAAATTCTTCTAAGTCAGTCGGGAAGAGAGAAAGACGCGCACGTTCATTTTCAGAGCTCCTAGACCTTCCTATAAGAAGTTAGCTAAAAAGTAGCTTCGAAAAACGCTTAGGTTAAGTTTCAGAGTTGCTTCTAATGTACCAAAGCTGGACTTAGACATAATTTCACTCTCACAACATTATGGCTGGTTGGAGAGGGTCCGAACCACAAGTACTGGGTCCATGGTTCTGGCCGTATACTGGGGGGACGGGGACGACTCCCATTAACCCCTGACTATACCGGGGATACGCTTATCACAATGCCTTTCTGGTCTGTGCTGAAGCAGGGCATTCTGGCAGCCAAGTGGCTTGACCTTTATTAGTGAGCCTGGTTACCCCCTCTCGGAACCACAGACTTAGAAATCGCCAGCTCATATACAGTGCATAAAATATATTTTTATATATACCCTTATACACCATTTTAATAAAAAATATCACAAAATTCTTCTTAGTCCCTCGGGAAGAGTGAAAGACGCGCACGTTCATTTTCAGAGCTCCTAGACCTTCCTATAAGAAGTTAGCCAAAAAGTAGCTTCGAAAAACGCTTAGGTTAAGTTTCAGAGTTGCTTCTAATGTACCAAAGCTGGACTTAGACATAATTTCACTCTCACAACATTATGGCTGGTTGGAGACAGTCCGAACCACAAGTACCGGGTCCATGGTTCTGGCCGTATACTGGGGGGACGGGGACGACTCCCATTAACCCCTGACTATACCGGGGATACGCTTATCACAATGCCTTTCTGGTCTGTGCTGAAGCAGGGCATCCTGGCAGCCAAGTGGCTTTACCTTTATTAGTGAGCCTGGTTACCCCCTCTCGGAACCACAGACTTAGAAATCGCCAGCTCATATACAGTGCATAAAATATATTTATATATATACCCTTATACACCATTTTAATAAAAAATATCACAAAATTCTTTTAAGTCTCTCGGGAAGAGTGAAAGACGTGCACGTTCATTTTCAGCGCTCCTACACCTTCCTATAAGAAGTTAGCTAAAAAGTAGCTTCGAAAAACGCTTAGGTTAAGTTTCAGAGTTGCTTCTAATGTACCAAAGCTGGACTTAGACATAATTTCACTCTCACAACATTATGGCTGGTTGGAGAGGGTCCGAACCACAAGTACTGGGTCCATGGTTCTGGCCGTATACTGGGGGGACGGGGACGACTCCCATTAACCCCTGACTATACCGGGGATACGCTTATCACAATGCCTTTCTGGTCTGTGCTGAAGCAGGGCATTCTGGCAGCCAAGTGGCTTGACCTTTATTAGTGAGCCTGGTTACCCCCTCTCGGAACCACAGACTGAGAAATCGCCAGCTCATATACAGTGCATAAAATATATTTATATATATACCCTTATACACCATTTTAATAAAAAATATCACAAAATTCTTTTAAGTCTCTCGGGAAGAGTGAAAGACGCGCACGTTCATTTTCAGAGCTCCTAGACCTTCCTATAAGAAGTTAGCTAAAAAGTAGCTTCGAAAAACGCTTAGGTTAAGTTTCAGAGTTGCTTCTAATGTACCAAAGCTGGACTTAGACATAATTTCACTCTCACAACATTATGGCTGGTTGGAGAGGTTCCGAACCACAAGTACTGGGTCCATGGTTCTGGCCGTATACTGGGGGGACGGGGACGACTCCCATTAACCCCTGACTATACCGGGGATACGCTTATCACAATGCCTTTCTGGTCTGTGCTGAAGCAGGGCATTCTGGCAGCCAAGTGGCTTGACCTTTATTAGTGAGCCTGGTTACCCCCTCTCGGAACCACAGACTTAGAAATCGCCAGCTCATATACAGTGCATAAAATATATTTATATATATACCCTTATACACCATTTTAATAAAAAATATCACAGAATTCTTCTAAGTCCCTCGGGAAGAGTGAAAGACGCGCACGTTCATTTTCAGAGCTCCTAGACCTTCCTATAAGAAGTTAGCTAAAAAGTAGCTTCGAAAAACGCTTAGGTTAAGTTTCAGAGTTGCTTCTAATGTACCAAAGCTGGACTTAGACATAATTTCACTCTCACAACATTATGGCTGGTTGGAGAGGGTCCGAACCACAAGTACTGGGTCCATGGTTCTGGCCGTATACTGGGGGGACGGGGACGACTCCCATTAACCCCTGACTATACCGGGGATACGCTTATCACAATGCCTTTCTGGTCTGTGCTGAAGCAGGGCATTCTGGCAGCCAAGTGGCTTGACCTTTATTAGTGAGCCTGGTTACCCCCTCTCGGAACCACAGACTTAGAAATCGCCAGCTCATATACAGTGCATAAAATATATTTATATATATACCCTTATACACCATTTTAATAAAAAATATCACAAAATTCTTCTTAGTCCCTCGGGAAGAGTGAAAGACGCGCACGTTCATTTTCAGAGCTCCTAGACCTTCCTATAAGAAGTTAGCCAAAAAGTAGCTTCGAAAAACGCTTAGGTTAAGTTTCAGAGTTGCTTCTAATGTACCAAAGCTGGACTTAGACATAATTTCACTCTCACAACATTATGGCTGGTTGGAGACAGTCCGAACCACAAGTACCGGGTCCATGGTTCTGGCCGTATACTGGGGGGACGGGGACGACTCCCATTAACCCCTGACTATACCGGGGATACGCTTATCACAATGCCTTTCTGGTCTGTGCTGAAGCAGGGCATTCTGGCAGCCAAGTGGCTTGACCTTTATTAGTGAGCCTGGTTACCCCCTCTCGGAACCACAGACTGAGAAATCGCCAGCTCATATACAGTGCATAAAATATATTTATATATATACCCTTATACACCATTTTAATAAAAAATATCACAAAATTCTTTTAAGTCTCTCGGGAAGAGTGAAAGACGCGCACGTTCATTTTCAGAGCTCCTAGACCTTCCTATAAGAAGTTAGCTAAAAAGTAGCTTCGAAAAACGCTTAGGTTAAGTTTCAGAGTTGCTTCTAATGTACCAAAGCTGGACTTAGACATAATTTCACTCTCACAACATTATGGCTGGTTGGAGAGGTTCCGAACCACAAGTACTGGGTCCATGGTTCTGGCCGTATACTGGGGGGACGGGGACGACTCCCATTAACCCCTGACTATACCGGGGATACGCTTATCACAATGCCTTTCTGGTCTGTGCTGAAGCAGGGCATTCTGGCAGCCAAGTGGCTTGACCTTTATTAGTGAGCCTGGTTACCCCCTCTCGGAACCACAGACTTAGAAATCGCCAGCTCATATACAGTGCATAAAATATATTTATATATATACCCTTATACACCATTTTAATAAAAAATATCACAAAATTCTTCTAAGTCCCTCGGGAAGAGTGAAAGACGCGCACGTTCATTTTCAGAGCTCCTAGACCTTCCTATAAGAAGTTAGCTAAAAAGTAGCTTCGAAAAACGCTTAGGTTAAGTTTCAGAGTTGCTTCTAATGTACCAAAGCTGGACTTAAACATAATTTCACTCTCACAACATTATGGCTGGTTGGAGACAGTCCGAACCACAAGTACCGGGTCCATGGTTCTGGCCGTATACTGGGGGGACGGGGACGACTCCCATTAACCCCTGACTATACCGGGGATACGCTTATCACAATGCCTTTCTGGTCTGTGCTGAAGCAGGGCATTCTGGCAGCCAAGTGGCTTGACCTTTATTAGTGAGCCTGGTTACCCCCTCTCGGAACCAGAGACTTAGAAATCGCGAGCTCATATACAGTGCATAAAATATATTTATATATAAACCCTTATACACCATTTTAATAAAAAATATCACAAAATTCTTCTAAGTCAGTCGGGAAGAGAGAAAGACGCGCACGTTCATTTTCAGAGCTCCTAGACCTTCCTATAAGAAGTTAGCTAAAAAGTAGCTTCGAAAAACGCTTAGGTTAAGTTTCAGAGTTGCTTCTAATGTACCAAAGCTGGACTTTGACATAATTTCACTCTCACAACATTATGGCTGGTTGGAGAGGGTCCGAACCACAAGTACCGGGTCCATGGTTCTGGCAGTATACTGGGGGGACGGGGACGACTCCCATTAACCCCTGACTATACCGGGGATACGCTTATCACAATGCCTTTCTGGTCTGTGCTGAAGCAGGGCATTCTGGCAGCCAAGTGGCTTGACCTTTATTAGTGAGCCTGGTTACCCCCTCTCGGAACCAGAGACTTAGAAATCGCGAGCTCATATACAGTGCATAAAATATATTTATATATAAACCCTTATACACCATTTTAATAAAAAATATCACAAAATTCTTCTAAGTCAGTCGGGAAGAGAGAAAGACGCGCACGTTCATTTTTAGAGCTCCTAGACCTTCCTATAAGAAGTTAGCTAAAAAGTAGCTTCGAAAAACGCTTAGGTTAAGTTTCAGAGTTGCTTCTAATGTACCAAAGCTGGACTTAGACATAATTTCACTCTCACAACATTATGGCTGGTTGGAGAGGGTCCGAACCACAAGTACTGGGTCCATGGTTCTGGCCGTATACTGGGGGGACGGGGACGACTCCCATTAACCCCTGACTATACCGGGGATACGCTTATCACAATGCCTTTCTGGTCTGTGCTGAAGCAGGGCATTCTGGCAGCCAAGTGGCTTGACCTTTATTAGTGAGCCTGGTTACCCCCTCTCGGAACCACAGACTTAGAAATCGCCAGCTCATATACAGTGCATAAAATATATTTATATATATACCCTTATACACCATTTTAATAAAAAATATCACAAAATTCTTCTTAGTCCCTCGGGAAGAGTGAAAGACGCGCACGTTCATTTTCAGAGCTCCTAGACCTTCCTATAAGAAGTTAGCCAAAAAGTAGCTTCGAAAAACGCTTAGGTTAAGTTTCAGAGTTGCTTCTAATGTACCAAAGCTGGACTTAGACATAATTTCACTCTCACAACATTATGGCTGGTTGGAGACAGTCCGAACCACAAGTACCGGGTCCATGGTTCTGGCCGTATACTGGGGGGACGGGGACGACTCCCATTAACCCCTGACTATACCGGGGATACGCTTATCACAATGCCTTTCTGGTCTGTGCTGAAGCAGGGCATTCTGGCAGCCAAGTGGCTTGACCTTTATTAGTGAGCCTGGTTACCCCCTCTCGGAACCACAGACTGAGAAATCGCCAGCTCATATACAGTGCATAAAATATATTTATATATATACCCTTATACACCATTTTAATAAAAAATATCACAAAATTCTTTTAAGTCTCTCGGGAAGAGTGAAAGACGCGCACGTTCATTTTCAGAGCTCCTAGACCTTCCTATAAGAAGTTAGCTAAAAAGTAGCTTCGAAAAACGCTTAGGTTAAGTTTCAGAGTTGCTTCTAATGTACCAAAGCTGGACTTAAACATAATTTCACTCTCACAACATTATGGCTGGTTGGAGACAGTCCGAACCACAAGTACCGGGTCCATGGTTCTGGCCGTATACTGGGGGGACGGGGACGACTCCCATTAACCCCTGACTATACCGGGGATACGCTTATCACAATGCCTTTCTGGTCTGTGCTGAAGCAGGGCATTCTGGCAGCCAAGTGGCTTGACCTTTATTAGTGAGCCTGGTTACCCCCTCTCGGAACCAGAGACTTAGAAATCGCGAGCTCATATACAGTGCATAAAATATATTTATATATAAACCCTTATACACCATTTTAATAAAAAATATCACAAAATTCTTCTAAGTCAGTCGGGAAGAGAGAAAGACGCGCACGTTCATTTTCAGAGCTCCTAGACCTTCCTATAAGAAGTTAGCTAAAAAGTAGCTTCGAAAAACGCTTAGGTTAAGTTTCAGAGTTGCTTCTAATGTACCAAAGCTGGACTTTGACATAATTTCACTCTCACAACATTATGGCTGGTTGGAGAGGGTCCGAACCACAAGTACCGGGTCCATGGTTCTGGCAGTATACTGGGGGGACGGGGACGACTCCCATTAACCCCTGACTATACCGGGGATACGCTTATCACAATGCCTTTCTGGTCTGTGCTGAAGCAGGGCATTCTGGCAGCCAAGTGGCTTGACCTTTATTAGTGAGCCTGGTTACCCCCTCTCGGAACCAGAGACTTAGAAATCGCGAGCTCATATACAGTGCATAAAATATATTTATATATAAACCCTTATACACCATTTTAATAAAAAATATCACAAAATTCTTCTAAGTCAGTCGGGAAGAGAGAAAGACGCGCACGTTCATTTTTAGAGCTCCTAGACCTTCCTATAAGAAGTTAGCTAAAAAGTAGCTTCGAAAAACGCTTAGGTTAAGTTTCAGAGTTGCTTCTAATGTACCAAAGCTGGACTTAGACATAATTTCACTCTCACAACATTATGGCTGGTTGGAGAGGGTCCGAACCACAAGTACTGGGTCCATGGTTCTGGCCGTATACTGGGGGGACGGGGACGACTCCCATTAACCCCTGACTATACCGGGGATACGCTTATCACAATGCCTTTCTGGTCTGTGCTGAAGCAGGGCATTCTGGCAGCCAAGTGGCTTGACCTTTATTAGTGAGCCTGGTTACCCCCTCTCGGAACCACAGACTTAGAAATCGCCAGCTCATATACAGTGCATAAAATATATTTATATATATACCCTTATACACCATTTTAATAAAAAATATCACAAAATTCTTCTTAGTCCCTCGGGAAGAGTGAAAGACGCGCACGTTCATTTTCAGAGCTCCTAGACCTTCCTATAAGAAGTTAGCCAAAAAGTAGCTTCGAAAAACGCTTAGGTTAAGTTTCAGAGTTGCTTCTAATGTACCAAAGCTGGACTTAGACATAATTTCACTCTCACAACATTATGGCTGGTTGGAGACAGTCCGAACCACAAGTACCGGGTCCATGGTTCTGGCCGTATACTGGGGGGACGGGGACGACTCCCATTAACCCCTGACTATACCGGGGATACGCTTATCACAATGCCTTTCTGGTCTGTGCTGAAGCAGGGCATTCTGGCAGCCAAGTGGCTTGACCTTTATTAGTGAGCCTGGTTACCCCCTCTCGGAACCACAGACTGAGAAATCGCCAGCTCATATACAGTGCATAAAATATATTTATATATATACCCTTATACACCATTTTAATAAAAAATATCACAAAATTCTTTTAAGTCTCTCGGGAAGAGTGAAAGACGCGCACGTTCATTTTCAGAGCTCCTAGACCTTCCTATAAGAAGTTAGCTAAAAAGTAGCTTCGAAAAACGCTTAGGTTAAGTTTCAGAGTTGCTTCTAATGTACCAAAGCTGGACTTAGACATAATTTCACTCTCACAACATTATGGCTGGTTGGAGAGGTTCCGAACCACAAGTACTGGGTCCATGGTTCTGGCCGTATACTGGGGGGACGGGGACGACTCCCATTAACCCCTGACTATACCGGGGATACGCTTATCACAATGCCTTTCTGGTCTGTGCTGAAGCAGGGCATTCTGGCAGCCAAGTGGCTTGACCTTTATTAGTGAGCCTGGTTACCCCCTCTCGGAACCACAGACTTAGAAATCGCCAGCTCATATACAGTGCATAAAATATATTTATATATATACCCTTATACACCATTTTAATAAAAAATATCACAAAATTCTTCTAAGTCCCTCGGGAAGAGTGAAAGACGCGCACGTTCATTTTCAGAGCTCCTAGACCTTCCTATAAGAAGTTAGCTAAAAAGTAGCTTCGAAAAACGCTTAGGTTAAGTTTCAGAGTTGCTTCTAATGTACCAAAGCTGGACTTAAACATAATTTCACTCTCACAACATTATGGCTGGTTGGAGACAGTCCGAACCACAAGTACCGGGTCCATGGTTCTGGCCGTATACTGGGGGGACGGGGACGACTCCCATTAACCCCTGACTATACCGGGGATACGCTTATCACAATGCCTTTCTGGTCTGTGCTGAAGCAGGGCATTCTGGCAGCCAAGTGGCTTGACCTTTATTAGTGAGCCTGGTTACCCCCTCTCGGAACCAGAGACTTAGAAATCGCGAGCTCATATACAGTGCATAAAATATATTTATATATAAACCCTTATACACCATTTTAATAAAAAATATCACAAAATTCTTCTAAGTCAGTCGGGAAGAGAGAAAGACGCGCACGTTCATTTTCAGAGCTCCTAGACCTTCCTATAAGAAGTTAGCTAAAAAGTAGCTTCGAAAAACGCTTAGGTTAAGTTTCAGAGTTGCTTCTAATGTACCAAAGCTGGACTTTGACATAATTTCACTCTCACAACATTATGGCTGGTTGGAGAGGGTCCGAACCACAAGTACCGGGTCCATGGTTCTGGCAGTATACTGGGGGGACGGGGACGACTCCCATTAACCCCTGACTATACCGGGGATACGCTTATCACAATGCCTTTCTGGTCTGTGCTGAAGCAGGGCATTCTGGCAGCCAAGTGGCTTGACCTTTATTAGTGAGCCTGGTTACCCCCTCTCGGAACCAGAGACTTAGAAATCGCGAGCTCATATACAGTGCATAAAATATATTTATATATAAACCCTTATACACCATTTTAATAAAAAATATCACAAAATTCTTCTAAGTCAGTCGGGAAGAGAGAAAGACGCGCACGTTCATTTTTAGAGCTCCTAGACCTTCCTATAAGAAGTTAGCTAAAAAGTAGCTTCGAAAAACGCTTAGGTTAAGTTTCAGAGTTGCTTCTAATGTACCAAAGCTGGACTTAGACATAATTTCACTCTCACAACATTATGGCTGGTTGGAGCGGGTCCGAACCACAAGTACTGGGTCCATGGTTCTGGCCGTATACTGGGGGGACGGGGACGACTCCCATTAACCCCTGACTATACCGGGGATACGCTTATCACAATGCCTTTCTGGTCTGTGCTGAAGCAGGGCATTCTGGCAGCCAAGTGGCTTGACCTTTATTAGTGAGCCTGGTTACCCCCTCTCGGAACCACAGACTGAGAAATCGCCAGCTCATATACAGTGCATAAAATATATTTATATATATACCCTTATACACCATTTTAATAAAAAATATCACAAAATTCTTTTAAGTCTCTCGGGAAGAGTGAAAGACGCGCACGTTCATTTTCAGAGCTCCTAGACCTTCCTATAAGAAGTTAGCTAAAAAGTAGCTTCGAAAAACGCTTAGGTTAAGTTTCAGAGTTGCTTCTAATGTACCAAAGCTGGACTTAGACATAATTTCACTCTCACAACATTATGGCTGGTTGGAGAGGGTCCGAACCACAAGTACTGGGTCCATGGTTCTGGCCGTATACTGGGGGGACGGGGACGACTCCCATTAACCCCTGACTATACCGGGGATACGCTTATCACAATGCCTTTCTGGTCTGTGCTGAAGCAGGGCATTCTGGCAGCCAAGTGGCTTGACCTTTATTAGTGAGCCTGGTTACCCCCTCTCGGAACCACAGACTGAGAAATCGCCAGCTCATATACAGTGCATAAAATATATTTATATATATACCCTTATACACCATTTTAATAAAAAATATCACAAAATTCTTTTAAGTCTCTCGGGAAGAGTGAAAGACGCGCACGTTCATTTTCAGAGCTCCTAGACCTTCCTATAAGAAGTTAGCTAAAAAGTAGCTTCGAAAAACGCTTAGGTTAAGTTTCAGAGTTGCTTCTAATGTACCAAAGCTGGACTTAGACATAATTTCAATCTCACAACATTATGGCTGGTTGGAGAGGGTCCGAACCACAAGTACTGGGTCCATGGTTCTGGCCGTATACTGGGGGGACGGGGACGACTCCCATTAACCCCTGACTATACCGGGGATACGCTTATCACAATGCCTTTCTGGTCTGTGCTGAAGCAGGGCATTCTGGCAGCCAAGTGGCTTGACCTTTATTAGTGAGCCTGGTTACCCCCTCTCGGAACCACAGACTGAGAAATCGCCAGCTCATATACAGTGCATAAAATATATTTATATATATACCCTTATACACCATTTTAATAAAAAATATCACAAAATTCTTTTAAGTCTCTCGGGAAGAGTGAAAGACGCGCACGTTTATTTTCAGAGCTCCTAGACCTTCCTATAAGAAGTTAGCTAAAAAGTAGCTTCGAAAAACGCTTAGGTTAAGTTTCAGAGTTGCTTCTAATGTACCAAAGCTGGACTTAGACATAATTTCACTCTCACAACATTATGGCTGGTTGGAGACAGTCCGAACCACAAGTACCGGGTCCATGGTTCTGGGCGTATACTGGGGGGACGGGGACGACTCCCATTAACCCCTGACTATACCGGGGATACGCTTATCACAATGCCTTTCTGGTCTGTGCTGAAGCAGGGCATTCTGGCAGCCAAGTGGCTTGACCTTTATTAGTGAGCCTGGTTACCCCCTCTCGGAACCACAGACTTAGAAATCGCCAGCTCATATACAGTGCATAAAATATATTTATATATATACCCTTATACACCATTTTAATAAAAAATATCACAGAATTCTTCTAAGTCCCTCGGGAAGAGTGAAAGACGCGCACGTTCATTTTCAGAGCTCCTAGACCTTCCTATAAGAAGTTAGCTAAAAAGTAGCTTCGAAAAACGCTTAGGTTAAGTTTCAGAGTTGCTTCTAATGTACCAAAGCTGGACTTAGACATAATTTCACTCTCACAACATTATGGCTGGTTGGAGAGGTTCCGAACCACAAGTACTGGGTCCATGGTTCTGGCCGTATACTGGGGGGACGGGGACGACTCCCATTAACCCCTGACTATACCGGGGATACGCTTATCACAATGCCTTTCTGGTCTGTGCTGAAGCAGGGCATTCTGGCAGCCAAGTGGCTTGACCTTTATTAGTGAGCCTGGTTACCCCCTCTCGGAACCACAGACTTAGAAATCGCCAGCTCATATACAGTGCATAAAATATATTTATATATATACCCTTATACACCATTTTAATAAAAAATATCACAAAATTCTTCTAAGTCCCTCGGGAAGAGTGAAAGACGCGCACGTTCATTTTCAGAGCTCCTAGACCTTCCTATAAGAAGTTAGCTAAAAAGTAGCTTCGAAAAACGCTTAGGTTAAGTTTCAGAGTTGCTTCTAATGTACCAAAGCTGGACTTAGACATAATTTCACTCTCACAACATTATGGCTGGTTGGAGAGGGTCCGAACCACAAGTACTGGGTCCATGGTTCTGGCCGTATACTGGGGGGACGGGGACGACTCCCATTAACCCCTGACTATACCGGGGATACGCTTATCACAATGCCTTTCTGGTCTGTGCTGAAGCAGGGCATTCTGGCAGCCAAGTGGCTTGACCTTTATTAGTGAGCCTGGTTACCCCCTCTCGGAACCACAGACTTAGAAATCGCCAGCTCATATACAGTGCATAAAATATATTTATATATATACCCTTATACACCATTTTAATAAAAAATATCACAAAATTCTTCTAAGTCCCTCGGGAAGAGTGAAAGACGCGCACGTTCATTTTCAGAGCTCCTAGACCTTCCTATAAGAAGTTAGCTAAAAAGTAGCTTCGAAAAACGCTTAGGTTAAGTTTCAGAGTTGCTTCTAATGTACCAAAGCTGGACTTAAACATAATTTCACTCTCACAACATTATGGCTGGTTGGAGACAGTCCGAACCACAAGTACCGGGTCCATGGTTCTGGCCGTATACTGGGGGGACGGGGACGACTCCCATTAACCCCTGACTATACCGGGGATACGCTTATCACAATGCCTTTCTGGTCTGTGCTGAAGCAGGGCATTCTGGCAGCCAAGTGGCTTGACCTTTATTAGTGAGCCTGGTTACCCCCTCTCGGAACCAGAGACTTAGAAATCGCGAGCTCATATACAGTGCATAAAATATATTTATATATAAACCCTTATACACCATTTTAATAAAAAATATCACAAAATTCTTCTAAGTCAGTCGGGAAGAGAGAAAGACGCGCACGTTCATTTTCAGAGCTCCTAGACCTTCCTATAAGAAGTTAGCTAAAAAGTAGCTTCGAAAAACGCTTAGGTTAAGTTTCAGAGTTGCTTCTAATGTACCAAAGCTGGACTTAGACATAATTTCACTCTCACAACATTATGGCTGGTTGGAGAGGGTCCGAACCACAAGTACCGGGTCCATGGTTCTGGCAGTATACTGGGGGGACGGGGACGACTCCCATTAACCCCTGACTATACCGGGGATACGCTTATCACAATGCCTTTCTGGTCTGTGCTGAAGCAGGGCATTCTGGCAGCCAAGTGGCTTGACCTTTATTAGTGAGCCTGGTTACCCCCTCTCGGAACCAGAGACTTAGAAATCGCGAGCTCATATACAGTGCATAAAATATATTTATATATAAACCCTTATACACCATTTTAATAAAAAATATCACAAAATTCTTCTAAGTCAGTCGGGAAGAGAGAAAGACGCGCACGTTCATTTTCAGAGCTCCTAGACCTTCCTATAAGAAGTTAGCTAAAAAGTAGCTTCGAAAAACGCTTAGGTTAAGTTTCAGAGTTGCTTCTAATGTACCAAAGCTGGACTTAGACATAATTTCACTCTCACAACATTATGGCTGGTTGGAGCGGGTCCGAACCACAAGTACTGGGTCCATGGTTCTGGCCGTATACTGGGGGGACGGGGACGACTCCCATTAACCCCTGACTATACCGGGGATACGCTTATCACAATGCCTTTCTGGTCTGTGCTGAAGCAGGGCATTCTGGCAGCCAAGTGGCTTGACCTTTATTAGTGAGCCTGGTTACCCCCTCTCGGAACCACAGACTGAGAAATCGCCAGCTCATATACAGTGCATAAAATATATTTATATATATACCCTTATACACCATTTTAATAAAAAATATCACAAAATTCTTTTAAGTCTCTCGGGAAGAGTGAAAGACGCGCACGTTCATTTTCAGAGCTCCTAGACCTTCCTATAAGAAGTTAGCTAAAAAGTAGCTTCGAAAAACGCTTAGGTTAAGTTTCAGAGTTGCTTCTAATGTACCAAAGCTGGACTTAGACATAATTTCACTCTCACAACATTATGGCTGGTTGGAGAGGGTCCGAACCACAAGTACTGGGTCCATGGTTCTGGCCGTATACTGGGGGGACGGGGACGACTCCCATTAACCCCTGACTATACCGGGGATACGCTTATCACAATGCCTTTCTGGTCTGTGCTGAAGCAGGGCATTCTGGCAGCCAAGTGGCTTGACCTTTATTAGTGAGCCTGGTTACCCCCTCTCGGAACCACAGACTGAGAAATCGCCAGCTCATATACAGTGCATAAAATATATTTATATATATACCCTTATACACCATTTTAATAAAAAATATCACAAAATTCTTTTAAGTCTCTCGGGAAGAGTGAAAGACGCGCACGTTCATTTTCAGAGCTCCTAGACCTTCCTATAAGAAGTTAGCTAAAAAGTAGCTTCGAAAAACGCTTAGGTTAAGTTTCAGAGTTGCTTCTAATGTACCAAAGCTGGACTTAGACATAATTTCAATCTCACAACATTATGGCTGGTTGGAGAGGGTCCGAACCACAAGTACTGGGTCCATGGTTCTGGCCGTATACTGGGGGGACGGGGACGACTCCCATTAACCCCTGACTATACCGGGGATACGCTTATCACAATGCCTTTCTGGTCTGTGCTGAAGCAGGGCATTCTGGCAGCCAAGTGGCTTGACCTTTATTAGTGAGCCTGGTTACCCCCTCTCGGAACCACAGACTGAGAAATCGCCAGCTCATATACAGTGCATAAAATATATTTATATATATACCCTTATACACCATTTTAATAAAAAATATCACAAAATTCTTTTAAGTCTCTCGGGAAGAGTGAAAGACGCGCACGTTTATTTTCAGAGCTCCTAGACCTTCCTATAAGAAGTTAGCTAAAAAGTAGCTTCGAAAAACGCTTAGGTTAAGTTTCAGAGTTGCTTCTAATGTACCAAAGCTGGACTTAGACATAATTTCACTCTCACAACATTATGGCTGGTTGGAGACAGTCCGAACCACAAGTACCGGGTCCATGGTTCTGGGCGTATACTGGGGGGACGGGGACGACTCCCATTAACCCCTGACTATACCGGGGATACGCTTATCACAATGCCTTTCTGGTCTGTGCTGAAGCAGGGCATTCTGGCAGCCAAGTGGCTTGACCTTTATTAGTGAGCCTGGTTACCCCCTCTCGGAACCACAGACTTAGAAATCGCCAGCTCATATACAGTGCATAAAATATATTTATATATATACCCTTATACACCATTTTAATAAAAAATATCACAGAATTCTTCTAAGTCCCTCGGGAAGAGTGAAAGACGCGCACGTTCATTTTCAGAGCTCCTAGACCTTCCTATAAGAAGTTAGCTAAAAAGTAGCTTCGAAAAACGCTTAGGTTAAGTTTCAGAGTTGCTTCTAATGTACCAAAGCTGGACTTAGACATAATTTCACTCTCACAACATTATGGCTGGTTGGAGAGGTTCCGAACCACAAGTACTGGGTCCATGGTTCTGGCCGTATACTGGGGGGACGGGGACGACTCCCATTAACCCCTGACTATACCGGGGATACGCTTATCACAATGCCTTTCTGGTCTGTGCTGAAGCAGGGCATTCTGGCAGCCAAGTGGCTTGACCTTTATTAGTGAGCCTGGTTACCCCCTCTCGGAACCACAGACTTAGAAATCGCCAGCTCATATACAGTGCATAAAATATATTTATATATATACCCTTATACACCATTTTAATAAAAAATATCACAAAATTCTTCTAAGTCCCTCGGGAAGAGTGAAAGACGCGCACGTTCATTTTCAGAGCTCCTAGACCTTCCTATAAGAAGTTAGCTAAAAAGTAGCTTCGAAAAACGCTTAGGTTAAGTTTCAGAGTTGCTTCTAATGTACCAAAGCTGGACTTAGACATAATTTCACTCTCACAACATTATGGCTGGTTGGAGAGGGTCCGAACCACAAGTACTGGGTCCATGGTTCTGGCCGTATACTGGGGGGACGGGGACGACTCCCATTAACCCCTGACTATACCGGGGATACGCTTATCACAATGCCTTTCTGGTCTGTGCTGAAGCAGGGCATTCTGGCAGCCAAGTGGCTTGACCTTTATTAGTGAGCCTGGTTACCCCCTCTCGGAACCACAGACTTAGAAATCGCCAGCTCATATACAGTGCATAAAATATATTTATATATATACCCTTATACACCATTTTAATAAAAAATATCACAAAATTCTTCTAAGTCCCTCGGGAAGAGTGAAAGACGCGCACGTTCATTTTCAGAGCTCCTAGACCTTCCTATAAGAAGTTAGCTAAAAAGTAGCTTCGAAAAACGCTTAGGTTAAGTTTCAGAGTTGCTTCTAATGTACCAAAGCTGGACTTAAACATAATTTCACTCTCACAACATTATGGCTGGTTGGAGACAGTCCGAACCACAAGTACCGGGTCCATGGTTCTGGCCGTATACTGGGGGGACGGGGACGACTCCCATTAACCCCTGACTATACCGGGGATACGCTTATCACAATGCCTTTCTGGTCTGTGCTGAAGCAGGGCATTCTGGCAGCCAAGTGGCTTGACCTTTATTAGTGAGCCTGGTTACCCCCTCTCGGAACCAGAGACTTAGAAATCGCGAGCTCATATACAGTGCATAAAATATATTTATATATAAACCCTTATACACCATTTTAATAAAAAATATCACAAAATTCTTCTAAGTCAGTCGGGAAGAGAGAAAGACGCGCACGTTCATTTTCAGAGCTCCTAGACCTTCCTATAAGAAGTTAGCTAAAAAGTAGCTTCGAAAAACGCTTAGGTTAAGTTTCAGAGTTGCTTCTAATGTACCAAAGCTGGACTTAGACATAATTTCACTCTCACAACATTATGGCTGGTTGGAGAGGGTCCGAACCACAAGTACCGGGTCCATGGTTCTGGCAGTATACTGGGGGGACGGGGACGACTCCCATTAACCCCTGACTATACCGGGGATACGCTTATCACAATGCCTTTCTGGTCTGTGCTGAAGCAGGGCATTCTGGCAGCCAAGTGGCTTGACCTTTATTAGTGAGCCTGGTTACCCCCTCTCGGAACCAG